>NC_136743.1:12617500-13217500 GCF_936440315.1 Barbus barbus | reverse complement strand
TCTCGTTTCCCCTCAAATGCTTAAATATCAGGGAAAAATATCGGTAAATCGATATATCGGTCGATCTCTATTCATAGGCTTGTTCCAGTGATTGTGGATAGAACCAACAGACAATAAACATGCTGGCACCGAAGACATAGCACTGGCTTTTCTTTACCTCCTCCCCATTACACACATGTGTACAGAACAACCACATGTATGCCAACAGAAGGAGGGGAGTCAATGAAGTTTAATGAGATTACTGGAAGAAACTGTGGGACTTACAGACTGTAGTGGTGAAAGGGGATCTCCAAAGCCCATCGTCAATGAAGCCATCTGAAGAGAATTAGGGATCTGTCAGGAAAAATAAAGTCCATCACTGTTGTGCAGCTTTTTTTGTACTGTGGTTGGAAGTTGTCAGATGAGAGTAGAAAGGGTCACTGAGATTTACTCACATTATGACACATAATTACAATCATGATTACATTGTGTTTACACTAATGGCGTTTTTTCCCCAACAATAGCTTTCTAACTGAATCTTTCCCTCATAACTATAAAATAAATGTCAAAACTTCACTATGATTTTTTTCAGATTTTTTTTTACGGAACTACTATGTAATTGGGTTTAGCTGTGAGTGACATCAGCATATATTCAGCATAATAAAAGTTTACTAATACTATATCTATCCCATGTTCTCATGCACTATTACCTGTAGGTTGCTAAGCTGTTGCTGCTGATGGGCGAGGGTCTGCTTGACCAGGACGCTCTTGATGCTTTGTTCCATAGCATACTTCTTTGCCTACAATTGAGAGCACATAACACTAAATAAATACCCACTAAAATAACAACTTCAAACCAACTCAGCAGGACCACAAATAGCCAGATCTTGAGACACTTGACTAACATTTGTCCATGTGTCCGGTAGGGGTGTGCTCAAAATATCGATTCTTAGATACATACCGATATAATAAAAAAAGATACAGTATCGATATTCTAGCCCTTAGTATCGATACTCCGCCCAGCCATTAGGGGGCGCAGCGGCGCCCGCGAGTTTCAAAAAAACTCATGGAAAATGTTAAAGCAAGATGTAGCATTTAAGTGATTTCATAGTGAAATATGTTATGGCAGTACATGGTGTCACAAAAAAGAATTATAAGAAGATTTAATAAGAAGTTAAGAATAATAAGAAGAAGATTTTGTGCTTGTGTGAGCTCAGACTGTACCCTTGGAAAGTTAAATGTTGACTTGTGGTAATTTCCAGATTAATACAATTTGTGTACAATTAATCAGAGCACTTAAAGTTGCAAATATTTAAGCAAAATGCACTTTGTTATAATGCACTTTTGTCTTCAATAAATTGAAGAAAAATGCAGAGTTCTGTTTGTTGAGTAAATGTGTTCAGCATTAACTAATTGGCTCTGGCCCATGTATTTTTATTGAATCGTATCGAATCGTGTCACATTGTATCAAATCGTATCGAGACAGCTCTGTATCGAGGTACGTATCGAATCGTGACCTGTGTATCGAGGTATGTATCGTATCGCCAGGTTCTCCAAGGTATACAGCCCTAGTGTCCGGGACAAGTGGATTTTTTAAAGAGGCAAGGCTCTACGTTTACCTTTCTTTTTAGGAGCGCTTGTGCTCCTAATTTAAAAAATTTAGGAGCACCTTCAAATCAAAAAAAAAAAAGTACCTTCCCATTACGAGGTGATATTTGACTCAGTGATTTACAGGGAATTTTGTTTTTACCTTTGTAATGGCATTTTTCTAACTTTATTAGATGTCATCTTTTGTCAAATTCAAAAAAATTCAAAAATAAGCTTTTTATCATTTCTAATTAAAACAACAGAATAAAAGCAAGTAGAATAAGTAGTAGAATAAGAAACCAATCAAATGAAATCAGTATTTAAGTAATACATTTGTACTACAGAGGTGGCACAGAAGAACACAAGAGGCTTGTAGGTGTATTTTCAGACGTTTAATGAGGCTCAGAGGTTGCATAAGAGCAATTAAATTCATAAATTCATGTTGAGATTAATGTTTTAAAAATTCAATTTTGAATGTAGAAATATTAAATGATTTAAATAACAGAAAAAACACTTGAAAAATTGAACTAAAACTGCCAGTAGGTAGCGGTGTCACTGATTTTATCACTGAATCATTAATTTAATTGAATCGTTCGAACAGCTGATTCATTCAGGAATGAAGTACGTGACTGTCTTTATGAATGGGTAATTGAATCATTGACTCACTAGATTTGTTTAAAAACGCAGTTCATTCATAATCAAAACACCGCTGAGTTTTAATGGAGATGCGCAGCGGCTTGGCTAGGACTTTGTTTGAAACTATTTTCGTTGATGAAATGGAGCAAAATAAGGCAAGTGTTGTAGTCAGACAATATAAGTCACTTAATATTAACTTCTTGTTTAATGAACTGTTATTAAAGTGAACTGTTGTATTAAATCAATATCACATTTGCAAACTCCCTTAATCATTAAAAGCTGTCACTCATCTTAGTTCATCACGATCTCACAAAACTCCATTATAATCAGCGAAGCTCCTTACACTGCACAATTAATCTCTTATTTACACACGGTCTATACTTTTTTTGTTGTAAAGAGAGAATCGCACTGGTGCTCCTAAATATTTTTTCCTAGTCGTATGCAGTAGTTTTCAGTCGCAAATGTGACTGAAATGGTCGCACTGTAGAACCCTGAGAGAGCAAGTGAAATAATTTCTCTGTTTTCCAAACATCAGCACGCTTGCAAATTTTATACAACAGCTCATTTAACAAGTAGTTAAAGAAATTTACATTTTAGAAAATACTGAGTGATAAGAATAGTTCAAATAAAAGAAAGATCACAGCAGAACAGTCGCGCATCTCCAAGCAATTAACAGCAGCGTTTTGTTACCGAGTCAGTGTTTTTGAACAAATTGGGTCAGTCAACAGTTCAGTGATTACATTTACATTAAGTCATTTAGCAGACGCTTTTATCCAAAGCGACTTACAAATGAGGACAATGGAAGCAATTAAAATCAACAAAACAGCGATATTATGCAAGTGCTATAACGAGTCTCAGTTAGCTTAACTCAGTACAGGTAGCAAGTTTTTTTTATTTTTTATTATATAATAAAAAGTTAACGGGTAGAATAGAAAAAGAATAGAGCAAGCTAGTGTTAGAGGCCTTTTTTGCTTTTGTTAATTGTATAATAAATAAAAAGAAAACCAATAGATAGAATACAAAAAGATTAGAAAAGCTAGAGTTTTTTGTTTTTTTTTAAGAATAAAATTAGAACACAGAGTGCTAGAGTTAAAGGGTCAAATAAAGATGGAAGAGATGCATTTTTAGCCGATTCTTGCAGATGGCTAAGGACTCAGCTGCTCGGATTGAGTTGGGCAGGTCATTCCACCAGGAGGGAACATTTCATTTAAAAGTCTGTGAAAGTGATTTTGTGCCTCTTTGGGATGGCACAATAAAGCGACGTTCATTTGCAGAACAAGCTTCTAGAGGCACATAAGTATTGTGAGAATTTAGGTAAAGGGGTGCAGAGCCAGTGGTGGTTTTGTAGGCAAACATTAATGTCTTGAATTTTATGCGAGCAGATATTGCTACCAATAGTGCATTCTTTTTACCTCATTAAAAATGTATCTTACTGCTGCATGATTCTTGAATGAATCAGTCATTTTAATGAATTGGTTAAATAAATTACTCAATTACTTGCTCAGAGTCTCTACCAGCTGCCACCTACTGGCGGTTTGTATTCATGTTTCATTGCATTTTCACCAACACTTTATATTTTTTATATTCAAAAAAATGTAAAAACATTAGTATCACCATTATTTATGCAGTAATTCTGCAATGTAAATGCATTCAGGTTACCTCTGAGCTTCATTCAGTCTGTGTAACTGCATCTAAATGCCACTTCCTCTTGATATTGATTGGTAACAGCCCTAGTGACTTATTCAAATTAGTTATTGATAAAAGTTCAGAATGACAAAAAAAGACAAACACATAATAAGTTTAGGATAAAATTACCATTTACAAAATATAAAAAAAATGCCCCGAAATTTATGCCACGAAAAAAATAATTTTTTTTTTTATGGACAAGTATCTGTTTTTTTTTTTTACTTGAGCACGATGAATGACTGATTTACTTGTCCCAAAGACAAGCACATCAAGGCTTAACGTTAAGCCCTGCTTCAGGTAAACCAGCATACGTCTCTATAACTTTGTCACATATGATATTTCACAAATCTGCTAAAATTCACAAATGTTATGTTAAATGAGAATCATCATCCACTTTAAATAGTGTCCCAGCTATTGAGAATAGTACTAGCAGATAATCAGATGCCACTAGCACCGAAGGCATAGCACTGATTCTGCTCTTGTCCACTGCTTGCTTACATGTGCACTAAAAAACACATGCTTGTAAAGCTAGAGGACATGAAAAAATATATAACAAAACTATAAATGAAAGCCTCTGTCTGATACACTTGTGTATAACTGTTATTGAGTATGGTAAAGTCATGTCACGCATAGTGCTGTCAATCGATTAAAAAAATTCACTAATTAAATCACACATTTTTCTAAAATTAATCGTGGTTAATCACGCTTAACCCCACCTAACATTCAAGTTTTTAAATAAACAATCTTCAAATGTACAATGTACAAACAACATAAAGACAGTATATTTTTAATATTTCTTTAATGGTATCTTTTTTATGATTGAAGGCCAGCATCACTGATATCAATACTACTGATGTCTCTATAAAAAACATTTTTTGCCCCCTGAATATTTAACCATTGACTGTAGCCATTCAGCATTACAGTGTAATTGAGAGCTATCAATTTTAACATTTATTAGACTTAACGTCTAATTTAAGTGAACTTAAAACAATCTTCACATGAACCCATTATAATAAATGACATTATTTAGCTAGCTGTGCCCTTCAGCAGAAATATACAGAAAATGAATACTTACCAAACACTAAATTAAATATAGATGAACCCCTTAAAACTATAAAAGTTATTGATTTGCTCTTTTTTCTTTTGTTCTTAGATTAATAGACATCACAGCAGCTGGTTATTAATTTATTTGCCTGCTATTGCTTTAAAAGCTGCTGCTGATGAAGGTGATGGGGATCTGACATGCATCTTATTTTCTCACAAATCTCTTTACATTTTCTGACTCACTTCAGGTCTGAAAGTCTCAACTAATGAGCGGATGAGTTGAATTGGGTATTTTAGATGAGGGAGACAGTGCTGGGGTGCCTCAGGACAGTTTTTAAAACCATTTCAGAGACATGGGGTGCTTCTCAATATCCCTCCTCGCTTCCTCGCTCCTCCGTCCTCCATCCTATGACCCGGAAACCGATCGAGCTCAGCCATCTTGAAGGACATCTCAATTCTCTAATTGCACCGTGAGGAGGCGAGGAGTGAGGAGCCTTCCAAAGGAGCTATGAGCGAGGATACACAGGTGTATCCTATGCGGAAGTCTTTTTCATCGAAAAACCTGAGGCATGTGTAAATTCTCCTCCCCCTTCTCATCTGTTGTAATAATTTTTAATTTATATTTTGCCTTTGCAATTTAAATAAACCATACATGTCATATATTTCAACACGGCATCTTGCTTTATTAATGTTTATTTTGAATGTCTTAAAAAACAAACTTTAACAACATAAGGGCAGATCCATTTTGCGCAGCTGATGACGCTCGAAGTGATGCTAAAGGGAGCGAGGATATATCATTTCACTTGATTCAATTCCTCCATCCTCGCGTCTTTTATGTGCATCCTTCCCTCGTATCCTGAAGGGGTGGAGCTAAGATGCGAGGAAAGGACGCAAGGAAAGGAAACGAGGATGCACAAATAAGAATTGAGAAGCACCCATGTACTTAAATGTGACGCATATATAACATAGGCTATTGCATGCATGCACACAGTTTAAGGCAGCTTTAATCGCCTTTTTGGTAACTTCATGCCTTAACTGACGGCATAACTACGACATTGCATGCACGTAGTTTCTTTCGCTGTATGATATGAAATGAAATAGGCTACAGCGCGCACCGGCACCTATGTGCGTGTATTTGAAGAGTGTGCGCTACGAGCACAGTATCTTTTACGCGCTTGTTTGACTCGCGTCTGGCGTGGAGGCGACGTATAGAGCACGTGTCTGAAAGTTCTCCCGTTTGATGTGGTCATAAAGACATTCTGCATCTAAATAAACGCAATCCTTTGCAAGAAAAAAAGAGACAGAGGCAGCAGTTGCGAATGGGGTGGCCAACCCTAGCCCCGCCCCTGCGTTAATTGCATTAAATATTTTTAACGCGTTAATCTGAAAATAATTAATAGCATGCGTTAACGCGCTAATTTTGACACCACTAGTCACGCATCAACATCACTGATTTCAGTACCCATATGCAGAAGCAGTGTCTGGGGAAAGTCTCACCTTCTGTAGCGCCTCCTGCTGTTCCGGGGTGAGGGGCGGCAGTCCGAGCTTCGAGGCCGTGCTCTGTCCATTCTCCATCATCAGAGCCTCGCCTCCCTGCACAGAGCACAGGCATCTGTCAGACCTGCAGGCAAACTGCACATCTACTCAAGACACACATTGGACTGCAATGCACACCGGACATCTTACAGCTTTAAAACCATCTAGTTTAAGAGGAAACTCAGATTACATCAGTCACACAATAAATCTGGACAATATTTCTATTGAACATAGTATAGCATAAATTATGCATCTTATGTGAATTTACCTTTTTTTTTTTTTTTTTGCAAATGCATAAAAATATAAAAGCATTAGATTAGAGCTGGAAACAACTTCTCATATTTGCAAGACTGCAAATGATTCTAGATCATGTTGAGCTTGCTCTAAAACAGCTTTCTACATTTCGGCAAACGTTAGATACCTTCAGTTTAGCGTAGGGCTTTGTTAAAGACATTTTACACTGAACTGAAAGGCCGCTGATAATGAGCTTTCTGTATACATTTAATTAATAGGCTTCTGACAATATTGTAAGGGGAACCATGTATTCGTACCACATGGTGACTTCTCCCCTCAGTGGAAACACTGAGATATTTGATTCTGTCGGTCACTGGAGGACCATATACCCTTAGAGTGCACATGCTAAAGTGAGCCCTCTTATTGATTACTACACAAGAGAAAACTTAAGTACCTTTGCTCAAATGAACTCCAGAGTGGTGCACTGCCCCCCCCCTTAAGGAGGTTTGAACCCAAAAAGTTCTGCCATTGGCTTTGGAAATATAGTACAGTCAAGAGACATGTTCTACAGCACAAACGACACAGAGAGAAACGACAAAAAAGAAAAAAGGAAAAAGAAAAACACAAACCTACTTAGAACAATAGAACTGGATAGGGAAACAATTTGAGATCACTGACATCCAAATCCAGGGGAAAAAAAGGTTGTCCCTATGATGTTTAGGACATGAAGCCCTGGCTGATAAACCTTAAGGCTATATATTTTGTACACAAGTTCTGTGGCAATGATTCTTAAAGGGACAGTTTACCCAAATAATGAAAATTATGACTCACAGAAAGGATGTTAACTATAAAACTTCAATAATCATTCTAATTTCATGACAACAGGGACACACAAAAACTTTCCTTTTTTTGACAATAAAAACATTAACAGCTAATCAAAATTCATGCTTACAATTAAACAAAACATCATTGTCCGTAGGTGTGGATGCTTACATAGTTATTGTTTTAGTTATCATTCCTGGTGTGAACAGGGCCTTGATCGTGTTGTTCTAAACCCATTTGATTTTTCTAGACTAATGACAGATGATCTTCACTAATTAAAGGCTTAAATTTTGGTTTGTTTGACTTAAGAAGATTTATACATATAAAGTATAAGATGCACTTACTGCTTTTATGATATTTACATCCTTTTTAAAGCTTGAAATGAGTCTTGTATGGAAATAAGCAATGAGGACAACCATGAAAATGTATCCAATTGCATTTAGCAGAATAAAGTCAGGATAAGTAAATGAGTTCATTTTTAGCTGAACTATTCCTTTAATTTGACTGACAACAAAGTTTCCCCAATTTGTGAATATTAGTGCAAGGAACGTGCATATTGCTTAAACTCGTCCAAAAAAAAACAAAAAAAAAAAAACAAAAAAAAACCACAGGACTTGAGCTACCAGTATGTTATGACTGGCCTGGATGACAAATAATGACCAACAACAATGAAAATGTGTTTTGTTGTAATGACTATGCAAATAAAACTTAATTTTTCATTCCCTAAAAGCAGTAACATTTTACTAAACATATACTGGTGACATTTGAACAACACAGTTGTTTATCAAATATGTATTGAATAACTGAAAAGCAATCAGAAACATTAAAAGTCATTTGCAAACCCCTTTCATAAAGGGGAAGAGTGGTCTTAGGGTGAGCAGTGGATAGGCCCTTACCTAGCACCTGCTCTCCGCTGGGGTGTCTTGTGAGATTATATATGGGGAGCTTTTACAGTTCAATACAGAGTCTATAAGGAAAGAGAGAGGTTTCAGTAAACTCATGTAAACTGCGTCCATTTCCCAAGTTAAAAGGGTGAACTTAAATATTTTTCAACCTAACGTTACTTATAATAGCATGGATTTTGAGATGTCTGTAAACAGACTAGTTAGGAAAACGATGGACTCTAAATTAACAATTTAAACGACCTGCTCTGATTTACTACAAACACATTATATAGTTAATGTTAACATCAAGTAACCACACCGACTAGGAGGTCAAAAAAGCAGCATTCAATGACGTATGAATGTGTCCCATAGATTCTCACCGGCCATTAGGCCTTATGTAATGCTGGGCTTAACGATACTTAATTCGACACTCAAAAAAGACTGTTCCACTGCAATGCAATTAAAAAAAGCGAATAGTACATGCAAACAAATCTTAAAACCGTAAACACATTAAACGGGAGCGTTTAGTTTCTTGTGGGCCGGCCCGTGCAGCAGCGAAGTTGTTGCAGCTCATGGAGGACGATATGAACGGGTTAACACGCTAGCTCATGTAACGAATGAAAAAAGCGGGTGTGCGCAGGCGTTTGGGCTACAAACCTAGTAATACACCGTTAAAAACAAATCCTAACCGGTAGAAATGACTTGGTCAGTCGAGCATGATTTAATCACTGTGATTTTGAAAAGACACGCAGCAGCAGGCCAGGGAGAAAATCCCGCTCTGGGTGCGCTAGGCTAGTTAGCCATTCCACTGTTCTTCCAACTTTTTAAATGAAACCTCTGTCCGAAAACATTACTATATGCACTTGAAATATTACTGTATGTATATTGAGAGAGAAGTTAAACAAAATATTACATTTACCGCTGAAACAGCCACCGCCATAGAGCACACCTTCCAGCGCTAACGTCCACACGGCGAGGAAGACTATGAAATCTCGCGAGACTGAGAGAGAAAGTTACGTAAGAGGCGTGCAGCTACAGTGTGGCAAACCAAGTCTCAATTAATAACAAAAATATAATGATGTATGTTAGAGAGCACAATAAAACTTCATTTCTAATTTTCTTTGGATAAAATGTGTCGCCATTGCTAAGACGATTGCAAAAGATGAAATAATATTTCTAATCAAGAGAAATATCGTAAAAGCCCATAGCCTATTTTGAGGGTCTGGGTTAGTTGTCAATTTTTTTTTTACTGCAATCAAAATGTGTTTATGAAAGTAAGTTTCTAGACACGCGCATTAAATTATAAGCGTAATTGTTATATATTAATAGATGTAGGCTATTAGTGATCATCTAACATTAAGCAGTATGTTGTTTTTTAGCAATATGGAAACAGTAGAACAGGCAAAAAAAAAAAATCATTCAACAGTAAAATGAAATTGTATAAAATAAATATTATAATTAATTATTGTATACATTTATGACAGCTGTCCCTGTACCTGACAGAGCGCTCACAACCTATAATAGAGCTTTTACACAAAATAAATAAATTCAGCGATATTAAAGTGTTAATTTGATATTTTAATGTTATAGTATTTCATGTCACAGTATACAATTTCAACACAAATAAAAATAAAATAAAACTGCCCAAAGCAAATGTCTGGTTAATGCATTTGATTAAGATGAGAAAGGACACCAGGAATTAGGAAGAGTATATTTAAACATTTACTCACTGTACATTCGTATCTGTTGTATCCACGTACAAATTTATTACATTGCGAGTCTCATAATAACGCTGGGAGGACGGTGACTTTTTTTTCTTGACATCCGAATTATTTGAATTTGCAAGAATAAATTGAGATTACAAATCCCTTGTAATAATTTTCTGAAGCTGCAATACATCCATTGTACAACCATGCCAATATAGCAAAAATTAACAATTCTGTCAAAGCATTCCTTTCCTGACATGCAAATATTTTTAAGTAATATTGGGAAGTCAAAGCCATTGGAGATTACAGTACTGAAAGCATCCCTAAAACAGATACTATTGCTTTGGATGGCATGGCAACATAGATGTTTTCACAGAATGAATAATACTGTTGTAAATATGCAAGTATCAGTCAAATACAGGATGTTATATTTGCAATGTAGTACCCACTCTTGCCAGCATTGCACCCAGTACATCTTTGGCCTTGACATATAGAATACATACAAAGTAGTGTATGAATCATTTTACATGACATAAAATATACACATAACATACTGTGGTAATAGGTAAATGCCAGATAGAATAAAAGCCCTTCATACCCAATGGATGGATTTATTAAAGTAAACCATTGTTTCTTCTGATTCGGTCAACGGTCAGTTCATTGTATGCCATCGCTATGCATTAATTAGTGTAAGGGACATAAAAATAAATGAATGTAAACTGGGCCCATATATGTTAAACACCTCTGAGCAGTCAGCCAATCTAGGAACAGGTCATATTCACATTAAGAAGGCAAATAAAAAAATCCCATGTCAACATTGTTAGACTCATGAACAGGACCCCTGTGTCATTAGCTGCTCAAAATGTTCTTATGATTAATTGTTTGTGTTTGTTTCAGTTGCTTTGGTTAAAAATGTCTGCTTAATGAATAAAAGAAAAAGTCATACTGAAATTTATAGATTTACTCATTAGTTCAGCCTTTTTCTTGGTAAAAGTCATCTGGATGAAGTGCTCTTCTGCTTTATTGCTTAAAATGGAGAAATTATCAGATGGAACATCTTGTACACTCGGGGTCAGAAAGATTTTTTGAAAGAAGTCTCTTAAGTTGCATTAAGTTTGATCCCAAATACAGTAAAACAGTAATATTGTAAGAAAAAAAGTTGTGCTGCTTAATATTTTTGTGGAAATCATGATAACATTTTCTCAAAATTTATTGGATTAATAGAAAGTTTAAAAGAACGGCATTTATTTAAAACTGATTTTTTCATAATTTTTTCAAAGGTTTTACTGTCATTTTTTATTCAATTTAATGTGCCCTTGCTGGATAAAAGTATTAATTTCTTTCAAAAAAATCCTCCAAAATCTTAATGACCCAAAATGTTTGAATGGTAATGTACTATTTAAGTAAACCATGGTTTACAAACATCTGCAAAGTTACCATCTGCATGAAAAAGCAATTAAGATCAACATAGTTAAATAAAAAAAGAGACATCTTAAACTCTGTAAAATTCAAATATAAAGATTCAAAATTCACGACTAAGAGCAAGAAATTAAGTTTAAGGTCTGAAAAAAAATGTATTGAAATATATTAGTATAATATTTGCCAAGAGCACTTTTGTCATAGTACCATACATTTGTTTGCTCAACGTCAGCTTGTTAAAGCATACAGAATAAGTTCATTTAGAAATGTATATCCAAACATTTCAAACATGTATACTAAGACCATGTATTAATTGTTTAAAATAATAAATAACATTTATCTGGAACAAAACTGTCTGTTTGAGATTTTGTCCTTTGCGAGATGAGAATGGATTATGCCATATAGGCACAATAACTTGAAGGGATGTCATTAAAAATCCTTTAAACTCATAAAATAAAAAAGAAAAATGCTGGCACTGAAGCAGAATCTCTGCAAGATGTTCGTCATGGTGAGATAATAGCAGTAATTCGACCTTCAAGATCAAAATGAACAGTTTGAGCTCTTTGGAGTTTGTGCAGGTACCATGCGGTATGCTGCGAGCTTGTCTCCCCAGGCCCATCACTTCTTCTGAAGCCATCTTGTCATGACCTTCATTATGTACTGTTGCTCTTTTGGTCTTTCCCTCTTCTGGATCTCTCGCCATCTCTTTTTCTCAAGCTCTGGCCCAGTCTTCAATCTCTTTTTGTCTATTATGTGACCAGCTGGGCTTAGTACATCACAGCCATGGCAGTAGGGGAGGTGGACGTCCCTGACCAGTGCTTACATAATGCATCCTCAAGAAAACATGCCAACTTCTCACAGTCTTCCTGCATGGCACAAAAACAAGATAATCACAATCACACATGAAGTAAAGCTATTCAGTTCATCTGAAGGTTAAGACAAAAATTACTAAACAAGAATTGGTAACATCAAATGGAGGTTTTCATTCCTTGCCACGGTTACCTTGGCTTGCACTAGAGAACTAAAGATGTATTATGTACAGTGTTTTATGTGTAATTATTGACTTTCTATTAATTCCTCAGTTAAACTGTGACATGTCACGACACCTAATTGCTAGAAATTGAACAAAACCTTACAGGTTTCATGTGGTTTTCACCACATAAATTAATAACTCCAACTTACAACTACTATAATTATATCAGCTTTACTCATATACATTCAGTATACTCATGTAAAATAATACAAGGCAAATATCAACTACTTGATTTTTTTATATTATTACAAGATGTAAACTATATTATTGCCTTGTGAGATATTAAAGTTGGATAATGCATCCAACCTTTCCTAAATACATACAGTACACTCACACAAAGTGATATATACTATATAAACAATTTCAACTGTTTGAGTGTTTATATGGTCACAAAATGTGAACTATATTATCGCTCTGATTGTATTTGCTAAATGTGACTACGAAGCCTGATGGTTAGATGATCTTGTGCTTACCTCACTGATGAAAGCATAGTGAACCAACTCACTAGCCAAATCTTTGGGACTGTCAGCTGAAAAAAATATTTAAATGTATATTTCAGCTATATATACACACATACACCTCATATATTGTCATTTTTATTCTCATAAAATAAATGCAACAAAAACACGTTTGAATGTTTTAAAATTGGCTTACATGGCAAAACATCACAACTAAGCTGCCGGTGAAGCCTGTCATCCATCTTTAAAAAGAGAGAGAGCTACAGAGGAAGAAAGGATAGATGATGCTCAATATCCACAGCTTTTTATGTAAAGAAGCTAAGTAAAACTAAATGGCAAAAAATTTAACTCACATGACTCCTTGTGCCTTCCTCATTTGCTTCCAAATTACAGTGGATCTGGACAACCTGTATGAAAACACAACGACTTGGTTATTTAGTGACCCTTTCTGTTGCACAAATATAACACACTAGATTTTTAAGAGGACAGAGTCTCACGAAGTATTAGAACCTGAGAAGAAAGTAAGTGAAATACTGTTTGTACATGGATGAGATGCACTGATCATCACCATTTCTGGGAAATATTTAAACAGACGTCAGTTTTTTTCAGATTGACCCTTGCTCATCATCAGTATCAGATCTGGACACACTTTCAATCAGTCCGCCAACATTTGTTAGACAACTAATATGTTTCTTCAAAAACAATGACGCAGAGATTGTGCATCTGAGCAGTGGATTGTTTATTTACACAAACTGTGTGAACGGACTTATTAACTAACATGAATCAGGCTTGCCAAAGCTTCTTTTGAGGCATAGCATCACTACTTTAGATTAGCAACTCTCAACATCGTTTCTAACATAAATCTTATTCTAACCTTTCTGGTTTCAGTCTCCTGTGGTTCAGGGGTTGGGGTCTTCACAGTCTCCATCTGTTCCTGTGACAAAGAAAGAGCGCGGGGGATAGGATGTGGCCGATGGGAAGCAAAGTTCATGAGGGGATATATGCCGTTCCTGTTCGTGCAGAAGACGAAAGGTTTCAAATGCTCAAGCATGGACACAAAAACAGTCTAAATCTAAGATCAGCTGATGTTCTCTGTGACTCACTTCACATCCTCAAGGAATTTGTCCAGCTCTAGAGGAGAAACATGAGAGTACCTTGAAAAAAATGAGAAGGACGTCAGAGGAAAGTGTGAAACAATCAGAAAAGAGAATCAGAAACTTCCTATTCCGTTTGAGAAACTCACTTTAGATGGACTCCAGGTCGGTCACGATGATTAATCTCTGCCATGATGCCGTTAGGGTCAAAAGATTTTGTTTTCTCTTCCACGCAATTCTCAGGAAGGAGATCTGGAAAAAATTTAAATAAGTTTAAGACCTAAACTAAAGAAAAATGGAAATGCGAAGGAGCAATAAGTTTACTTAAATGGGCCATATATAACATTTCTGGTCATGTCTAAGATCAAAATTAAAGCATTTTTACTCTGAGGAGTCAGGAAGGGATGAACAGACTTTTCCATGTACACTTACACTGGTTATTGATAAAGCAGTGTGCAGCAAGCAGTTTTAAGGAGTGGACCTCAAATAACACTCTGTGGAACAGCAGGTCATGAGCTGTAGGTCTCGTCTTGGCTTCTGTGCGCACACATGACTGGATAAATTCCTGTCAGTGTAAATGATGAAGGCATTAGATTAAACCAAAAAAAAATTAACAGAGCTGTATTAGTTATACGCTTAATGTCTTTTACCCTCATGAGAGGGTCCTCAAGTGATTGTCCAGCATGATCAACAGCCTCTTTCAAAACTGCAGTGTCTCCATTGGCCTGGATTTCTAGTACTGCCATCTAAAGGTGAGACGAGAAATCAAAATTAAAAGTCATACTTAAAATGTTGTTCTTTTGGAATTATTATAATTTGCAGTTTTTGATAGTTTAGTTAGACTGATAAAATAATTTTCAAACCTCCAAGGCACAGATGCCAAATGAAAATATATCAATGGCATAGTCATCTCCAGCCACTACAGAAAAATAAATTCAAGAAATGTCATGACAATGAACATGTTTCTATTTTGCATTTTTCTAATGTATTACAAATTATAAACAAAATAACTTTTCTTTGCTCAAAAAACAAAACAAACAAAAACACACCTGTCTTTTTATACCTAGGTTTAAATTAAAAACATTCCAGATATTTTCTAGATTTCTGATTTTTTTTTCCAAATTGAGAAAGATGATAATATGGTAAAGGCATCAGATACTCACTGCCGTACTCTGGAGCAAAGAAATGCTGGTTCCGCACTTCATCTCGATGTTGATGCACATTCCCATGAATTGCCTCAGCAAACACTAAAGGAAAAACACAACACTCAAACTCTATTTATAACATTATTTGAATGGAAAAATTATAGCCAGTAAACATACAAGATCTCCAGCACATGGGCTAGAGTCCAAAATAAATACTCTAAAGGGGGAAGTGGACCTTATTTTCTTTATTTATGTCTTGGATTGTGAAAGCTGACAAGAAATGTTACAGTACATTACATAACTGCCAGGATTTTGGGCTAATATAAGCAAAGCATTGTTTAAGGAAGGAAGGAAAAGAAAGTCTAAGTACGGTCTGTGTTTTCTTTCTGACGAGATTCCTGTGCACTTTGCATAGAGAGCTCAGAATGGACTTACCATTAACAAACAGCCTGTGCCAAACTGCAAAGAAAGAAGAGACATATAACTTTTCTAAAAACAGATATTTTATGTTAAAAATAATAATAAGTTAAACCGAAAATACAAGGATTAAAAGACTGCCAAACCTGAGCCGATCTTTATGAGGCCATTGTGCTGGATAAAGATGGTGTCACAGGTCAGGTTACCATGGATAATGGGTGGATCACATGAATGCAAGTAACTAAAGACAGAAATGAGAAAACATCAGTAGCTACTTGTACTCACAAAAACATCCTTCAAACACACTGAAAGTTAAAAAGAAATTCCATACAAATAAACATTTAAAAACTATTTATGTATAAAAATAAAATAATTTATACAAGGAAAAAAAGTTTAAACTAAACTAGTAAACTTTTGATAATTTTTTTTTTCCAAACAATAAAATAAAAAAGTACTAGCTGTAAAGATGAAATGTGTTAACTTGCAAGCATGTCTCAAGCGTTTTTTTCCTGAACACTTGTCTGTCATTGGCCAAACAAACAGACAGCCCCGCCCCAAAACTCACACCATTGGTTGAGTCAGTGTTGCTATGCTGGGATGCTCAAACAAACAAAGCAATGTTTTGATAGCAGCACTGAGCCACGGTGTTTACTGACTTATAGTTGCCTCTGTATATTAAGCTGGAAAAATATTTTTAATTTACTTACACATTTCAGCTTTAATGGCAAATTTTCAGATGAGTTCAGATGATATGAAATCTTCAATGTCCTACCTGAGTGCAGAGAGTATCTGCGTGCACCAACGCTTCCATGCCTGAGACATACAGATAGTACCAGTGTGTTATGATTTTGTCATATTTCTGCCAGAAGGTGGCATTGTTCTCTAACTTTTCTGCATACAGGTTTTTCAATTTCATTGATTGATAAAACATCTCACCTTCACATTCATAGTTTTGTGGTTTTTCTTGGTCTTCTTCAAAAACTGCTTGAGACTTCCAGATGACATATATTCAGTGATAAAAATCACCTGTGTGGCATGAATTGAAAGAAAACGTAAATGTCTGAATTCAGGGTAAAGTTCACAGAGGCGTTCATTTCTACCAGGTGTGTCTTGTGTCTCACCCTTGCTCTGCTCTCTCTCATGTCCAACCAGTACTTGTGAAACTTCACAATGTTCGGATGCTCCACCTGCATCAGATTCTCAAACATCTCCCTTATCCGCTCCTACATAAACACAAAGTACATCCACTCTTGGTTTCACATTTCAAGCGTCATTTCTGTCACCGTACCACCATTCCAGCATGATGACACGCCAATACAGTAACATTTCACAGATGTTTGTGGTGCAGCATACTAAGTATCCCACCCATAACATCGATGTTGGAAAACAAGCATGGTCCTACCTCAAAGGACTTGAAAATCTTCTTGTCTGAAAACTGCACTTCGTTCCACACCACCTCCACCCCCTCTTCAGTGTCCATGGCCAAGTACGCACTCTCAATGCCTGGGACATTTCCCTGACTGACCTAAACCAGAAAAAAAAGGACACAGAGAAAGAGGAAAGGGTGGAAAGTGAGTTTAGCACTCCAGACTCTTTCAGGTTCATACAAAAGTACCATTTAGCCAGTGATATAAGCAATATTTACTTCTCATTGCTCAACTTTTTAACAGTGTTTGCAAAAGTGATATTTTAGTATCAACTTCTTAGTATTGTCAGTACAGGAAAATAGTATTCCTGTGAAGAAGGAGGACACACCCCCTTCTCCGCCCCCTTGCTCCACAACTCTCCCATGGTGCACGTTGTGGTTTGGGCTGTGCAGAGCAAGCATGACAACACAGACTTTAAATGGCCTGTAAATTCTTGCCTGTTTTTCGTCTTTGTAATGCTGTAAATGAAGCTCAAAATACAGAAAAGAGCACACTGCTGTTTGCGCTCCAAACACTTCAAGTCCCCACCTTTTTTGGACAGAACCAGTCCTTTTATTATCACAACTGTTTAAAAGAAAACAAACCCAAGTCCAATGTTTTCATATTTTTATTTTCTATATTTATAGGCTGAATTTGCTCCCCTCTCGCTGATCGGTGAACTCAAGCTATGTGTTTTGGAGACAGACACAACATGATCTAGTCACACTGAGATGCAGCTGCCTTCTAAAAGGCCTTGGATTTAACTTTATCTCACATTCAGAAACATATGACTATAAACTGATAATACTGTTTGGTATGCTTCAAACAAAGAGTTTTTTTTTAAAAAATTGGTCAGGGCATTCAGGCACAATAATATAAGAGTATAACAAGGTGTCAATGTTTGTAAAGTTTACTAGGCTAAACAGTATCAAGTCAAGTAACAGTTCAAGCACAAATAATGTGCATGATTGATTATAATATCCCAAAGTCTAATTCTATGAAGGTTTATCTCATAAATGAAGAGTTAAATTTGGTATTTTAAGCACTCTGACTGTCAATCTCCATTGTGTACCAAGCTCAGAGGTTGAATAATGGCCATTAAAAGGACTGACTGATATAAAATCAACAGTAAAACAAGTTTATGACACTTTTACTAATAATGGCTGAGCACAGAAAAGCTTGGTTATGTAAGTCAGAGAACACAAGGACACTAAAATCATGTCCAATTACATTTGGAGTTAATTAATTCCCTAGATGCCACACAAACAGACAAGGAATGTCTTTGAAAACAAATAAAAACGTTCCATTTCCTCTGAAAGCCAGAGAGTGTCCTTCTACCCAGCTGGCGTCTCCAAATTTTCTGCAGTCACAGGCGACTGAGCCTGGCTAATATTGTACATCAATGCACTCTAGTGCCGCACATGTAGGATGTTAAGATTTATTCAATTATTGTCTAGTGCATTTAAAAATCAATGTTCAAACTATATGCACAGAGGTTGTTCACATAATCATGTAACTAAAACTGTAATGTTCTCCAATACTATTTCATTCAGAAGTTGTTGTTTTTTTCTTTAAATTCAATTTAATTTAAAACCGGTTACAAAATAATGGATGTTCAGTTCTGCACCACAATACTGCTAGTGAATCTACAGCATGAAACATGTATTCTGATTCCTAAACGAATGACTCTTATGAGCCAGTTCGTTTAACAGTGAATCAAAAACATACAGCGCAGCCACTGTTATCCACATCTTGTGGATATAAAAAAACAGCGTATTGTTATGGGTCAAATGAAGTAAGCCGCTGTCAAAATAATGTAGCTGTGGTGTTTAGTTCTTGGTTTTGCATCTCTCTTGTGTGGGTGTTTATAAAGAATGTTTTGAGAATGAGTTGTTAGAAACTCTAAATACTAAATAACAGGGAACACTATGCCCATAAAACCAGCTGATATCATCTCACACTCAGTGCTTCGAAATCCTTTCTGACATAAACCCACACCACAGCTTTCCCAATGAAAACAAACATTACAATCTTCATTTCCTGCCCTTTCATCCCCTATCCTGCGTCTGTCACAGATACGCTTCCAGCGGTATTGCCTCTTCCTGCATAATGTATGAAATCTAATAAGTTCTACTGTGGAACTACTTTCATCTCTGGAAACCTAACCGTGCATGCTCAATTTTCCCTTATACATCCTATCAAACATCTCTGAGGGTTAACAGAGAGAAAATGTGAATGGATTGGCATGCATACCTGGATGAATCTGCGCTTTATATGCAGGTGCAGCTTTCCAGCTATACAATTATCATCATGAATGGTGCTTGATTTCAGCATGCTAACCCCAGATGCCTACTGGGCCCCTCAGACAAAACTAAAAGTCTTGTCTCAGTACAAATGCTAAGCCTCTCTCTATGGGGTGGCTATCTTTGTGATGGAGAATGGTGACCTGAAGCCACAGTTTTAACTGACATACAGGAGACGCTTGTGTGTGCGCTTTGCTGTAATATTGGAATAAAATAGGTTGTGTAACACACTTAGCTGGATAGAGACCCAAATCCAGATGTGAAAACAAGCAACCCTTCTTAGCTAAACTGCCAGTGTCAATCAAGACCAGTACAGCCTGAAGGCACCCTACTTAAGGGTCTGGAGGTGGAGATGAACACATGACATGACATGACATGAAAGAGATACAAATGTGCTGCTTTGCATTCTTGTGGTAAAATTCTTGAAAAGAATTAAGGAGGTGCCTAAGATGAGCAGAAATTATATTTCCATCTGTTGTTCACCGCCCAGCTATGGAGATGGAAAACAAGGCACTTCAATCTGCAGAGTGTTTCATGCCATCAATTTATGACGTGACGGAAATGTTTAGAAATAGGCTAATTTTTAAGGTCATTCCACAGACATAAATAAATTTGCTTATAAATATATATTAAACAATTTATCTACTATATATACAAATGAGTGCTATTCTTTCTAAAAAAACAAAAAAACAATTGTATCATGGTTTACACACACAAAAAAACATAAGCAACAATTGTTTTCAACACTGATGATAATAAGAAATGTTTCCGAGCACGAAATCAGCATATTAGAATGATTTCTGAATGATCATGATTCATGTGATATTGAAGACTGGAGTAATAGCTGAACATGCAACTTTTCCATTATACGAACCAATTACTTTAAAAAAAAATACATATATTTTGTTATATATATATGTTACATATGTATGGTGGTTTTGAGTTATGTTGATTATTACATCTTTTAATAAATAGCAATTGAACAATTTAGCTATTTAAATTGGAGTCATGTTGAAAACTGATATTTTTGTAATGTACCAAATTAGAAGATTCCCTATATAATTTGTGCTGGCTAAGAGAGAATTTCTTTCATATGCAAGCAAAACAGACATTATAATTGAAATGCACTCAACTAAATAGAATCAAATTCAAACCGACTCTAGAGCAGTGGCTTTCAAACCCTGGTTTGTGACCCTCAGGTGGGCCTCAAGACTTAAAAAATGGGTCACAATGTAAATATGTATGTAACTAAGTTCAAGACTCAGGAAAAAGGAAGCGGAAACCGGCAAACATAACTTTAATAACAAAATAAACTTTAACAACAAAACCAAAGTAAGCGGCAGCCGCCTCATGGCAGACTCCAATACGTATTTGTGTTTGTGCTCTGGAGAGCATCAAAGGTTTCTATTTACAACATGTTTCGCCGAACACTGTTGAGCACTGTAGTCAATCACAGACATATCTGTTGATTTCTGGAATGCAATGGCCAATCAGAGATGTTTCAGTAAGTTCTGCAAGCTTGTGAATCCTCTCATTATAACGAACAAAGTGTAGATGTGATGTAAATAAGAGATGTGCAGTGTAGAGAGATTCGTTGATTATAGCGGAATTTCCAGACATCTCAAAAATATTTTTTCATGCTGCTAAGAGGGCCAACTTGGCGTACACGCTGCAAAGTATATGCTTGACTTGATGCATGTAAATGGTTGTATAGGGTCGTGTCAATTTAAAAAGAAAAAGATAGGGTCGCTCTTAAAAAAGTTTGAAAACCACTGCTCTGTAGGGTTCAAGAATTACTCCGAATCTAATTGAATCGGGAAATCTGTACCCAGCCCACTTTAACACAATTATTAACTGCTTCTCAATGTACAGTGTGAAATCTTTTTGAAAGTCTTACCAGGATGAATTGCTAACCCAGTGTTAAATATGAACAATTAACACAGGGTAACCTTAATCCTGGTTTAAAAATTACTATGGTTAAACAATTCCCATCTAATTAGTGGAAATTAGAAATTGATTGGATTGATTAAATCACAAACACAGGACAAGCATAAAACTACTGATCTTCAGGAAATGTACCTAAACACGTTATCAGTTTGACCTTCCTGAGATTGACACACTTGGCAGTCACTCAAAAGGAGTACTCAATGTGATAATCCTACGAGTAAAGTGTCACACTCATCTAGCTTTCATTGCATCCTCTACAAACTTAAGCTATATTGTGTAACTTTTCCCAAAGAAAGAGTGATGACTGAGGCATCATATTTTTTTGCTCTTGCCTCAGGACATCCCTCTCCCAAAGCGCTCAACCTTTAATCTTGCATTCACGTATGAAATAAAGAGTTGGCAAAATCAGCATTAAGAGACGAATAGCTCTGCTTTTGGGTTAAACGAGCAAAGTAGGTGTGTTTGTGGAAGTAGGAGATGAAATGTAAGACAGGAATTTAAGGAGTCTAAGGCAGGTCTACAGTTGCATTCAGGTCTACAGTGCACCACTTTATTATATAAACCGGAACATTTTAAAAGCTATATCAGGTCAAGTGCACTATTGGGTTTGAATATGACTGGCACTTTTGAAGTGAGGAACTGCCACAGCAGCCTTGTAGGATCGAGATTTGAGAGCTTTGGCTTTGAATGAGGGGTTAATGCGAAGAACGATCAATGCTGATGGACTTGGAAGCATCGTAAACAAAGAACAGTGCAATATGTAGCAGGCGACATCATATGACTTCGCAAAAAGAGAAGTAGAGAGAAGGACGATGAGAGAAATATAAACAAAGAGCATTATAGAATAAAAGCATGATGTGATGTCCACGCAAAACAGTGTTAGTCACCACACTCACAACTCATGAATGCCCTGCATTGTGAAGATGGAGATGTGGGAAGCCATGGTGTGAACGGCCTGAAAGCTTCGTCTCCTCTTCTAGCGGTTCTTTTTCTTCCTCTAATAGCTTCTGTCGCAAAGTTCTGAGAACCGGTATTTTCCAGTGCTGTGCCAAGAGAGAAACACCTGCAGCAACCAAACCAAAACTATCTAGCTTTGATAAGATAAACAAGTAGTTTATACCTAACTTTTTGGATGGCTGAAGGACCAACCGAAATACAACAATCACCATTATTAGACACAATCTTAAAACAAAGGGAATTCATACTTAATTGCAGTCCTAGTGATAAGTGAATGGAGAACCGAGCAAAGTTCTCCTAGATTACAAGAGTGAGACATGAATATGGGTAGCTGCAATAGAGGAGTGTCTTTACTTGTGACATTCTGAAAAAAGAAAGAGGAAAAATGCCTAGATAAAGCATGCACGCGCGCACACACACACAAACAATGGCACAGTGTAAACTATATGAATTAAAAATACCATCTGCTCAATGCCAGTTCTTTAGAAACACTGAGTACATGATGAAACATCAAGGTCAAGTAAATTGAAAAATATTCACTCACAAATAAAAAATTACGGCTTTTAAAGTTCTACTTTACACATGCACAACATCTAGTTGATAGTTAAAAAAAAAAAAGCGGAACAACTTGTACAAAAATGTACATTCAGATTTCTATTTATTTTTATTTTCAGGGCTTGGGAAACACAATTTGATATTCCCAGGCTTTGCAGGAACATTGGAAAAAAAAAAAAGTCATCTTATAAATCATACATTATGGATGATTTGAGCCATTATTTAACCCCCAGCAGTGGAAGTAAAGCTGAACGCTGGATGAAATTCCAGCTAAATCTTGTACCTGTGAAATCTGAAAGTTATGGTCTAGTTACTGCTAGTCAGTCACATGAGACTCATTTGGGATTCTTAGAGCATGAGTGAGCTGAAATACTCGAGCTGTCATCAAAAGCTAATTCTACAGTATAACACATGACACTAATAAGTTCATACAACCTATCGTTGTCATCTAACATCACTGAATTGAAATCTCTGAATAGATGCATTGTCTTGACTGACTGAAGAAGCACAGGAGATTACTCTTGCACAATTAATCAGACCAACTCCTGAGGGAAAGTGTGAATCTAATACGATAATTGCAATTGAAAGCAATAATAAAAAAAACCCTGCAGTTCTAAATTTGAAACAGACAGATGGAATTACATTTTTGATTTTTAAAAGAACACAATTTTAAAAGTGATACAGAAAACCTATGTGGCTCAGAAATACAATAGGTATTAAAACAATTTCTATATCAGAGGCCTTGAACAGGAGATCTGTGACATCCTTCCAAAACTGTTTTACTGACTTTCTTCTGCAGAACACAAAAGAAGATATTTTGACAAAAACAACTTTTTTTTGGCCATACAATAAAAGCCAATGGGGTCAAATCAATATATCTTCAAAGTATCTTCTTTTGCGTCACACAGAAGAAAGTCAGTCATACAGGTTTGGAATGACAAAAGTTCAGGATAAGATCATTTTTATTCTTAGGTGACTAAGTTAACATCAACTGGAAATGCTTCAGCGAAAAGTTTTATTGTCCATTCCAGATTAAAATACAATTAAAATGTAATATACAAGTATACAAAATAAACCTCTAAAATAAGAGATCCTTTTAACATTGTGATGCTCTGGAAAAGTATAATCAAAATGTATAATTTGTTTTGACAATTACCGACTTGTCATTTTTTAATGGGCAAAAGAACAACGCAAACCATGGTTTTATATTGAAGTCTGAAGGTTTGAACATTCCTTGAACTAATCTAAATCCTCTCCTACCAACCACTAACACTCTGGCTGTCACAGGAAACCAACTCTGCCAGTCTTCTGGGACTTGGAGATCTTATATAGTCTGTCAACGAAAGATGACCAGTGGTCAGAATAAGAAGACCAACGTTATTGCTTTCCTAAAATCTGGACAAATGAACATGCAATGAGTGTGAGAATACCATATGGATGGCTTAATGCAGTGAGACAGATGGCGCTTGCTGGTTTTGCTTTACACTGGCCATTAGCCAAGGCACACACTCTCTATCTCCCTCTCACACACCAATGAATCTGCTGTTCTTCTCCACTGGGTTAATTAGTGTAAATGCATTATCACCACCGTTCAATGGGTGAGAGGGCCCATTACCTGTGAGTGTCTGATAATACCAGTACAATCACACCAGAAGTGGGCGGCATGATCAAAAACGTATGATGATTTATGAGTAATTATTTGGCACAGTAAATGTTGATATAAACACTTTTGATCTATTTAATGTGTTCATGTGTAGATTTCTTTGTTTGATATTCAAACCTGAAATGTTTATTGGAACATCAGAAAATATAACATTATTCATATGAATGATTACTGTGGGATATTTTCAAAATCACTTGAGCTCAAAAACAGTACTACAGCATTATAAGTGTTTCAAGTTGTAAAATAGTTTATATTTGCACACAGTTACCTCTATTAATTCTCTATTAATGAACTACTGTGATGTTATTTGTCAACCGTAGCCACTTAAACCACCAATGCATGGTTGCTCACATCATAATCAGCAAAGCTTTGTGCCAGTAAATACCAACACATAACATCTTAGTGTAAAAACAGTAAATGATACTAAATAGTACATATAAATTATACTATTTAGATATATTTAGATATCAGACATGACATGCTATTTGTACTTAAGATAAATTGTCTGAGCAATAGTGGACATGGGGTGAAAATAGCCCTTACCAAAAACACTTTGTATAAATAGCCTTTTTGAATCCGAAAAAAAAATCAATGGCCTAAACAGGTATCTACTACTTCTACCATCAATACATATACTGTCACCCTTCCATAGACAAAGTGCAAATAAAAAAAATCAGATTTCTATTTCATCTGTAAATCAAGAGTTATGTGAATCATAATAACAAAGTGTTATCCAAGATTTTTTAAGTTTGCATGAAATAAAGTGGTCAGCACCCAAAGTTTTTCTTCACCTAGATCATTTCCACATCTAATCCTGAGATACACAGGAACATTTTGTTCACTTGCTTAAAATATGGCGAATCTCTTACAGGAAAGTGAGCGACGTGCTGAGCTATTTTAAGAGAAACCTTTTCCTCTAGCCTCACTATAAGGGCCTCCAGTAGAAAGGTTTGCTTCTTTTTGAGGAATGACAAAAGACTTGTGAAATAATTGTGAAAAATGCAAACTACCCATTTAAAGGCTTATTTACCTTTAAGACCTCAAGCAGGTAGCATTTTTCACAAACGCTTGTGGAATCTTTTGTCAGTGTGAGGACTTAATTGAAAAATGTCTGGATGCAAAACTACCTTTAACAGTGTTCATAATATACTGCATGTTATTAGAAACTAAAACTGATAAAGGTTTTGAATGCTTCTATGACATATAATATCTGTATTACATACACTAAAATTAGCCATAGCCCAAATTTGTCATGAAAAAAAATGAGTCTGGTTCTCAACTGTTTTTTGCTTCAAGACCCAAAGTTAATTGTATAATATATTGTATTGTATTTTGTATTAGTGTGTGTGCATATTTTTAACAAGCTAAAATATATAATAATGATAATTATATATTACAGTCATGGCCAACAATATCGGCACCCTTGGTAAATATGATCAAATATGATCATTATGAGTAAAATATCTGAAGTATATTCCCATTCATATTCACAATTTTGAGCACTCCAGGGTGATTATGAACATGAAATTATCCAGCCATGGCTTCCTGTTCCACAGAAATATAAATAGGAGGGAAAACAAAGCCCAAATTCCCTTAATCATCCATCACAATGAGAAAAACCAAAAAATATATTTCTGATGTGCAGCAAAAGATAATTGAGCTTCACAAATTACTTAAGTGGCTTTAAGAAAAGAGCTAGAGCAGTGAAAATGCCCATTTCCACCATCAGGGCAATAATTAAGAATTTCCAATCAACATAAAATGTTACGAAACTGCCTGGAAGAGGACGTGTGTCTACATCGCCCTAATGCACGGTGAGAAGGAGAATTTGAGTAGCTAAAGACTCTCCAAGGACACCAGCTGGAGAATTGAGAACACCGTCATGGAGCTGGAATCTAAAGGTTCTGGAGTGATTCTGGATGAAGGAATGGTCTCTGATCTCTTGTCAGGTGTTCTCTAACCTCATCAGGCATTATAGGAGAAAATTTAGAGCTGATAAACTGGCATATGGAGGTTTCTAAAAGTATTGAATAAAAGGGTGCCGTTAATTGTGGCCAATGTGCATTAGAGAAAAACATTGATTTCATAATGATACCCCCCCCCCCCCATTTAAAATTCTTAATTATCCAATGAAAGGTTAGATATTTGTGATTTTTTTAAATGAAAGATCAAAAGGATTAACAATGCAGATTAATTTTCACAGCCTTCTTTGATCATATTTACCAAGGGTGCCGATATTTTTGGACATGACTGTGTGTATATATATATATACATACACACACACACATATATACATATATATAAAATATGTAAATGCTAAATAAATTCACATCAATCTACACAAAACAAGCTTATTTATTTTGCTATTCTAAATATGCATGGTTTTATGATTAATTGCATTTCATTATTTGTGTTTACCATTCAGACAGATCAGAACAGACTTCAGGCAATTTTTGGGTCACAATCCATCAGTTCAAACCAAACTGCCAAAACAAATTGATGGGAAAAAAATGCTACTATGCAATTTCCTATTGCATTGTCATGTCAACGGAAGTGAAATATCCAGTGAAGCATCGATGTTTACGAGAACTGCATCATGAGATCAGTGGATTGGCAAGGTTAATCCATTGACAACGTGCATTTAAAGACAACTGCTGGTGTATGAGGGTCAGAGACAGAAAGACGGAGGGAGGGAGACTGAGACAGATGTTAACTGGTGCATGCTGAGCAGAATGACTAAATGTATGCAGATTTGTGTCAATGAGGGTGCCTGTAACTTTAAGATGGTTGTAAATGTAGGCACAGCCATGAAAAGCACTTGCCTCTGGGAATATTTAACAGTCACAGATCTAACTGTTAGAACATTTAATTAGCATCGCTCATTAAACACAGAGACTAGGTGAACTTTAGTCCTACTGAGCCTCTTCTTTTCCTTTACTGATATCCTTCAGATAATTATGATGACTGGGCTTTTTTTAAGTCTCTGGTGTGGTTTATTTAGATCAGACAAGAAACCTGCTATCTGCTGAGATTACAGCAAAGCGGTAATGCTTTACCATTCTGCTCCGGGTGTGTGTTCACGGTGTGTGTGTTCACTGCTGTGTGTGTGCACGTTGGATGGGTTAAATGCAGAGCACGAATTCCGAGTATGGGTCACCATACTTGGCAGTATGTCACTTCACTATGCTGATGAAGATCTGGCCAACTCAAGCACATTTTTACCTTCTCTGTCTTAAAATCTCTTTCACTGTGTAATATGTAATGCAGCACACTCCCTGGGAATGGGTTTATTTTTGGCATTGTTTAAACTTTAGGGAAGACAGCTGCTGAAAAACTGGCAAGCGTTAATTTCAAATCTAACATTATATTCATGGTTACTTATATATGGTCCTTGCAACAGTTGATCCTGCTTTGGGTTTGAATCGGAATCAGAATCAGAATCAGAATGAGCTTTATTGGCCAAGTATGTTTACACATACAAGGAATTTGTTGTAGTGACAGAAGCTCCACAGTGCAAGAGAAAGACAGCAACAGGACAGGACACAGATAATAAAAGAATAACAACAATTAACCAAAAGGCGATGTACAAAGCAGCAAAAACACAATATATAATATAAACAACTATGTATGTACAGGTCAAGTATGTGCAAATTAGAAATGAGGAAATAAAGATAAAATTAGTGAGTGTGGTGAATGGATAGTGTATTATAATTGTGTGTTCCACATTTATTGTTGAGTATTCATGAGATGGATTGCCTGAAGGAAGAAACTATTCCTGTGTCTGGTCGTTCTGGTGCACAGAGCTCTGTAGCGTCGACCAGACGGTAGCAGTTCAAAGAGGGAGTGTGCTGGATGTGAGGGGTCCATAGTGATTTTACCAGCCCTTTTGCTCACTCTGGATAAGTACAGTTCTTGGAGAGTGGGGAGGGTTGTACCAATGATTCGCTCAGCAGTCCGGACTACCCTCTGTAGTCTTCTGAGGTCAGACTTGGTAGCTGAGCTGAACCAGACAGTTATTGAAGTGCAGAGGATGGATTCAATGATGGCAGAGTAGAACTGTTTCAGCAGTTCCTGTGGCAGGTTGAACTTCCTCAGCTGGCGAAGAAAGTACAACCTCTGCTGGGCCTTCCTGACAATGGAGTCTATGTGAATCTCCCACTTCAGGTCCTGGGAAATGGTGGTGCCCAGGAATCTGAATGACTCCACTGCAGTCACAGTGCTGTTCATGATGGTGAGTGGGGGGAGAGCAGGGGGGGTTTCTCCTGAAGTCCACTATCATCTCCACAGTTTTGAGCGTGTTAAGTTCCAGGTTGTTAAGACTGCACCAGACAGCCAGCTCCTTAACCTCCTGTCTGTAAGCAGACTCGTCACCGTCCTGGATGAGGCCGATCAGTGTGGTGTCGTCTGCAAACTTCAGGAGCTTGAAAGAGGGGTCTTTAGATGTGCAGTCGTTGGTGTAGAGGGAGAAGAGCAGTGGGGAGAGTACGCAGCCCTGAGGAGTTCCAGTGCTGATGGTACGAGTGCTGGATGTGAATTTACCAAGCTTTACTAACTGCTGTCTGTCTGTCAGGAAGCTGTTGATACACTGACAGACGGAGGTGGGGACGGAGAGCTGGGTTAGTTTATTCTGAAGGGTTTCCGTGGTGATGTTGTTAAAAGCGGAGCTGAAGTCCACAAACAGGATCTTCACATACGTCCCTTGTCTGTCCAGATGCTGCAGGGTGAAGTGCAGTCCCTGCAGCAGTTTGTTTGGAATTATTACTGTTACCAAGGCAAAAACAGACAGAATAACTGGCCATACTGAATTACAATTAAGGCAATTGAACTACAAAAAGAAAAAATAACTCTGCTAAGTGCAGCCAAATGACAGCCATGTTGATACTTGGTAGAAAAACATAATTGTGTGTGTTGCATATTTATCTCTTATCATGTAATAATAAACCTGAGCAATTTTATCAGAAGAATTAAGTCTTCTGAGAAACAGAAAAACATTGTAAAACAGTTGCATAACAAAAGTGTTTAAGAGCTATGCCAAGCTGGCTGTGATCACAGAAATCTCTCCAATAATGACTCTATTCTGCCACCTCAATTACAGCTAAACTCTAAAATGTGCTAATTCATTTCTGCTGCTTCATGTCACAACAGAAATACAGATAAAAAGAAAGTTAGAATAAAACCTAATTGAACCCATCAATGGTTTCGATTTGCACTCATCTGTATGTGTCATTCCTACGGGAAAAATAACACACTACTGCCAGAAAACATCATCTCTCACCCATCTGTCCGCTGAGTCATTTTCATTTTCTCATTCACACATGTGCTCGGTGCTAATTAATTGTAGGGGATGAACCGTGGTAAACATCTGCTCAAAACTCTGTTGAAGTAGTTTCCCAAAGGGAGACTGCTTTTTAAAAAAATAAATAAAAATAAAAGGAATTTGATGATAAATGTGTTTATTAAAAGCAAATTATGAGATCTCTGAAATTCTAAAAGGTATGCATGTCTTCAGAAACATCTCAGAAACATCTGAGATGCAGAAGGGCCTATTCACATCAAGGTTGATATCTATAACAACATTTAAGATATAGTTTTAAAAAATCATTGTACATTTAAAAGAACAGCAGTGCCTACTCCAACCTGCAACGATAACGGCACAAGAGAACAATAACATTGCAATCGCTTGCAAAGCCATTTTACTTAATTCTGAAGAATGCTATGTGTATTGGACATGTGATAAATGTGATAAATAAATGTGATAGAGATCTAAATTGTCCTTTTTGAACTATGGGGTGTGCTACAATCTTTCTGCAAATAAAGTCTTCGTTTTGCATTGATTAAAATATACAAAAATTAAGGTCACAAGGTTAAAACTGTCGAAACAAACAATTATGCAAGAGTTTTGCAACTACCCGAAAAACTCCCAACATTACAGCTTCAAACACTCAGAGCGCACACTGAAACAACCTGGAGAACAGAAGCTGGGAGGCATGATCCATGACACTCCATTTAAATGTCAGAGTCATTGAGGAAAGAAAACAGCACCTTACTACCGCAAACAAAACTTTCACACTTGTTGTACAAGCACGTCAGTCCTCCTCTTAGCCTGCGCTTTGGCACCATTTAACAACACTGACGCAATAAGAGAGCAGGCCACATACTAATAACATTCTTGCACTTACAGGCTATTCACAAGGAGGAAATAATTACTTGCTGTGCTCCAGCCACTTTGTCCCACTGTTTTTATCCAATTTTGCATCTTTATTGCTTCTCACAATAAAGTGTAATGGAAAAAGAACACATAAATCACCCCCTCTTGAGACTCACCCTTGACCTCTGAGAGACTTAGGATGGCTTGTAACATAAAATGGAAAACTTTCACAAATATGCACATAAAGCGAGTGTATTATGTTACAAGCACACAGTAAATACTAACAGGGATTTCAAACTATTTGTTTAGCTTAAGTCCTTTTTTTTTTCTTTTTTGCTTATCTTATTAGTTTTAATTCATTTATAGTTACATAGTAAAACCAGAAGTTGTCACAAATAAAAACAACCAAACTGTCCTAATAAAATTAATTGAAATATCAAAACATTTCTTGATGACAAGTACTTCCTTAGAGAAAGACATGCAATAAATAGTCCACTTGAGTCAAATAAGTATGCTTACTACGCTTACTTAGAAGTCAATCGCTTTGCATACTTCTGAAAAGTAAAAATCAACCAATTAGATTTTACACTGTACGTGGGAGGGGTTGTCTAAAGCATAATTAAATCAGCATTAATTTGCATACGAAAAGAGTTTCACAGTTAACACTACGAGTAGTGTATGGAGTAGAGAGAAGGTTATAAGGTCCCGGTGTCCTGTAAGATATATAGATAGACTGAACGTGTGCCAATACTGATAAGCGTTAGCATACTGTATCTGTGACTTATCTCAAAGAAAGCGGAGCTCTTAACGCTTCAAAACAAGCCAACGGGAGTGGGCTGACACTTACACGCCCCTTTTATCTCATAAAACAAAACAAGAATATGAAACACAAACGAATAAAAATAATAGCAACTTATACTCTGCATGCGCTTTATGTGCGTGCGCGTGTATTTGGATGTACGTGCACGGAGGGGGAGGGGCTGCCCGTGAACTCAAAACGTTTGCATTAAATCTTTTACGAACACTATGTGAAACACTTTTGAAATGTTGTTAAATGTCCTTAAAACTGAAGTACTAGTTATTAGAGCAGATGTGCATCGATTTAAGTGTTGCTTTTTCAGATATTCTACAGTTTTTAATAGCTGTAAACTCCATGTGGACAGAAACAACAGGACTGGTTTATCGCGAAGACACCCACAAACACACCGTACTGTGTTTGCATTTACAGAGCCCTTTAAATACTTTAATAACAGTTAAATACACATTTAAGTCTCATCCAGTCATCGTCTTTGATGAAATGACAGCGATGGTTCATATGTCCACATATCCTCCAGACGTACCTGCTCCCGTCGCTTCTGCCAGCGGCCGCAGGGGCTTTCCTCCAAGATTTCACTCTCATCCTCACTCTCCTCCTCTTTCCCCCCGGACCCCGACATGTTCTCTGGGACGGACATAGTCATTTTACCCTCGCGTGCTGCTTTGACTGCTCCTTTAAGACCAACTGAGCACGCAGGACCTCCTGAGGCTTGCTGCAGTGTTGTAGCTGCAAACGTGTTTCATTGAATAATCGCTGGTCACGATTTCAAGTTACGATACAGTTCAGTCGTCAAGCGCATAGAAATACTGCAGCACGCGACGCGATTTGCCGAAAGCGTTTTTAGAGCGAGATAAAATATTCAGTGCTATGGTGAATTTAATCCCATCCTTAAGGATTCTTAGAAAAAGGATAAGGCTCCCGATAGCAGACAGTCTCGTATGGGTGAGACATGGGTCTCTGGACATTCAGTCGCAGTCCACCCTTAACATACTCCGTGTACTAAACAGCCCGACCTACAGGCATAATTTCATCTCAGTCTAGCTTTCCCTACTGGCCGGAGCTTTCTGAATTTCCTCTTTTTAATATGCTACCGTAAAGCTTAGACAATATGCACAGTGATCCTTGTCTTGTGTCATAAAACAATTCAGTGCATGTCAGATTACTCAACCCCAGTCGTAATTTACACAATGCAAATGGCGAGTGGTCTATAAACAAACTGGCCTACACATCAAATAACGCTTCAAATTACAATACACGTTTGCAATGTTGCCTTAACATGTAATTTAACACAGTATTGCATTGAGTTCCTAAATAGTGACTGTGTGTTAACAGTGAATTGTGTAGGCTATGTAATGTAGGTTTCCTCAAGTCAAGGCTTGCATGAGTGTTGCAACTAGTATTTAAATGGAGTGACAGGGTTTAGGCATTTGTGAAAACCTTCCACATCCTCTTAATACCCTTTCTCGGATCACATACAGTGGCCCCAAAGTGTATGTGGGCACTGAAGACACACTTATTTACTAGTTTTTCAAACCAAAGGGCATTACCTCTATTTTTAAGAAATATAGTACAAGTACGCTTGACAAAAATACATTTCTGCTTCTATTTTAAATGTTAATTTATCATTCAAAAGTCACTACACCTGACTCTGCTAAGAAACTTTATACGTATGCCCTAAAAATGACCCTGAGTCTAGTTGATTAAAAGTAAATTACATAAATTCTATGAAAAGGGAAGTTAGCTCTAGGGTCTTGCATTATGAGTACAATGACATTTAGACGTTTTTAAGAGTGTCTTAAGTGTCCAAATACATGTCCAGGAGTATCTCATACTCACCGACCCTTTCTACCTTTAACTCTTACTTGCAAAATCCCACGAGAAGTTGCATAAGTTGCTAGGTGTAGTATGAATATATATTTTTGCTAATGTGCCAGTCTTCAGCACTTGTACTTGAACAATGAGTTAATATTTTGTTTTTAATGAACATATATGAAAATACTCACTTTTTACCACATTATTAATCAGATACTGAAAACTTATTTCCCCTGGTATCCCACTTACATCAGTTATATGCATTGTTTTGCTTTCTAAAAAGTTTTACTACAGTCAGTTTAATTCTTTGAAATCATCTTCATTTTTGTTTCTTAGAAAAGCACTTCTACTAAATTCTCCCCATGAGGTAACGGCTCTTTTACCTGAAAAACTGAAAAACGTATTTTCCTGCCAGCCCATGCCTGCCAGAATGACTGTCTGTTCTCTATTTATTTGTGTAAATAGAATTCATAGGAACATTCAGTCTTCTGTTGTTTTATATTTTAATATTTTATGCCACCTGCTGGTAAAGTCATGTAGTTACAAATAAATATAATAAAACACAGTAATGTTTGAGATGCTTATTGAACATGGGTACTTGGTACTTGGTGTTGGTTGTGTGTTAACATGTACGAGCAGTAGTTTTTGTCACCCTAACAAGAAGAAGTATTTTACAATAATTAAGAGAAAACAATAAAGATTAGTTCTTGCAACTCATTAACTTTAAATGTCTATCATTAAACAATCATCTAGCCACACTAGTCCCATACAGCTCTGGAGATGTGATGGAACAAACTACAGTATGGAGAGCCTGAGAAGAGTCATTGACAACCAACTCGATTGTTTCACAACCAGTTTTCTGAGCCACAAACGTCTGCATTGCTTTGACACAAAACACAGTGAGGGCACAAGTCCGAGTGACATAGTCCTGGAGTCCATCAGTGCTTACAGAAGATTTTCCAGGAGGTGATGTTTTCTTTCCAAAGGTTAGCAAAGCATGACAACCTGACAGTGGAAATATCTGCTCTGCTTTCTGCATGTTCCTTGCCTGAGAATGAGCATATTTATATTCATTTTTATTTATTTTAATATATATTCAGTATTTATGTTAATGGGGACCCACAGCTTAAGTGATACATTTCATGTAATAATTTTATTAAAAGTAAATACTGACGAAACCATGTTAAACAGCAGATTTATGTTAAGAACATTCTATTGATTTGAGCTTTGAGAACATATGTTGATTATGCATCTAGTAAGAAAGACTCCTTTTTATTTTGGATATGTCATTTGTGTCTCCATGCTGAAAATGGGGGGTGACAGCAAAGGGGTTAAGAATAGGCATATATAGTCTATAATTTTTTTTAAATGGAAGTGTTATTTTAACATAATGGCAGGTAAAGTTGTCTGATGTCTAAGGAATCAGTGCTGGCAAATACAATCAGTTAGACAGAAAATAAAAATAAAGTACAAACCCAGATTAAGAACATATCATTTGAATTGCTATTTAATGAATAAAAATGACAAAAATGTGGTCCATTAAACTAAACTTTTATAGCCTAATTAAATGGATGTACACAGAAATCAGATACTTGTGTGACTGACAAAACTCTCCATTCTATAGTCCAAACATTTTATAACTCATGTCCTTTGCTTTATACTAGCAAAATATTGTCCTAAAAAGGCTGAACTCTCTTTATATGGCAAAAATAGTAGCCTAGTATATTAAGAATGTAGCAAAAAAAAATAAAAATATGTAGCCAGTATCTTGTTGTCACGTGGGTTTCTGTGAGGGTCTGTAGTCTCAACTCAACCTAAGCCATGATGTGCATGTGAATCACACGAATGACCAGTACATCCATTTCAATCTGATTTGAGCTGCATATGACCCCTGCATTATAGAGAACTGACACCGCCGGTGGAGGGCACTCAGTAACCCAGCTCAAGCTACGGCGTCTCGGTTTGGACAAAAAGTGTCGTTTCCAGTCCATCAATGACGATGGGTGACACGATTTTTGAAGAATTAGAAGATTTGATGCATTTTTCTGTCGCCGATTTGCCTGCTCGTGGATATGCAGTGATGGAGGAGATCCGACGACAAGGGAAACTTTGTGACGTTACCCTAAAAGTACTGTGCTTTTCTTTTTAGGGTTAATTTGCTGGTGAAATGCTAACCAAGCAGCACTGGGCAGTCAGCATTGGGAGAGGCTGTTAGCAGTACAGTATAACTTAGACTGTTAGCAGAGGGAAGAGCTGTAATGTTTAAGCTTGTAAGGTCGTTTGTTAATGTGTGTCATTGCAGATAGCTCTTAAAATGGATTTTTGTGTATTTTGTATCAGTTGTAAAGCGAGTTATTCTAGTGTTATTTAGTTAGCATGTGCAAGCTAACATCCTCATCAGCTGCACATGAGCTGAAAATTATAAACTAGTAAAACATGGAGGAGAAAATGCTATTATTTTGTTTTTAACTTGTAGAATTTTTTTAAAACGACTTTGGTTGTAAATTCGCCTTCCATTGTCTATTAAGAAGTTGTCACTTCCTCATGTTTAATGTTTAACTAACTATATTGCCAGGCTGAGTTTAATAGAAACACCTGTAACAGCCAACATACTTTGAGCTGCTTGACTTATTTTAGTTTCTAGCTCTGGCATTGAAGTTTATTTGATTGTTTTTTGCATAATTATTTAAATTGTCGAATTAGGTTGCTTTTAGTAATATTGCCTGCTATTTGTTTATCAGTTCTATATAAAATATATTTGTAAGTTGTTTAACAGTCAGACTCAGATACAGAAAACACATTAATATTACTACAATCTGTATACTGAGTGACTGTAAGCTCTTTACATCAGTGGTTCTCAACCTTTTTGACACCAAGGGTCCCAGACAAATTTTGATGGCTATGTACCCAAAGATATTTCTGGTACTTCTTTATTTACAGAAACTAGGAAATGGTAATGTGTTAAATGAGCAAGTTAATGAAATAATTATGAATGGGTAAAATTACAAAAAATTACAAGATGTTGTTCCAGAAGTTTCAAGAACCAAATGTTCTTCATTACCAGTGAATTTACATGTCTTTTCCGGTTTTTCGTCAATCATGATAATGGGATAAAACTAATTTACAGCTCCCAAATAGCAATTTCTACACAATACAATATTTTACATCTTGATATAACTATTAAAAAATACACTTCCGTTACATTTTTTTGTAGGTCTAGATATTGCACTTTTAAAATTCCCTCACACAGGTTTTCCAAGACCAAATTTTTTAGGGAATAAACTTAAACAAGAAGTGTGATGTCAGTTCACATCTACATTTTTAGACGTTTTAGCTTATTTTAAAGCTTGTTGTAAGCAAACTTGTGACCCCATTAGAAGTGTGCTGAAGCCTCTAGTGTGCCCCGGCTCCCTGGTTGAAATCCACTGCTTCAGGTTCATTATAACAGGCCAAATTAGGCCTACTTTAAGTTAAGTTAAACTTTATTTATCAAAAGCACATAAATAAAGCATGCGTCAGTAATTGCAGGAACATACATTCATTAGTATTTCTGCATGAACAGAAATGTAGAAGAAAAGAGATGCAGAATATAAAATATATAAAAAAAATGTATGCATTAAAAATGTAAACATGCATGTGTATATATCTATGTGTGTGTATACAATATAAATATTGCATACTTACAATATGCAATATACAATGATCAATAGGGCAAATTTTCAGAATAGATTTCTATACCAGAATAAAAAGAGGTAGTTTGCTGAAACCTCCTTGTTTTAGAGTGATGTGCATAAATATTATGTTGCTGTATAAAACAGCATTAGGAGAAGCATCAGGTAATGAAAGCTGTGCTCAGTCTCTGATCTGCTGCTGTGTTTTAACTGTTGCATCATCAGCCCTTTATGTGGGTCACAGAGAGTAATCCTCTTTATCTCTTTCACTTGACCTGCTGTATGCATGTCTTTGCTGACTAACAGCTGGCTTATGGGACATATACTACAGATCATGCTGAGGATTATGCATCAGTTTCTTCCTGTGAGAGCGGGCGCAGCCACTTGTAAATTCAATGGGTCTAGCTTCCAGTCTCATCCACGTCCAGCTATATTTAGCTGTACAAAGCAGCTCGTTTTGCTGCTTGATATTGTTTGATAAATTGCACTGATGGCACTCCGTAATCATCAACATTGAACCAGGACATTCAATGTATGTGAGATGATTCCTGATCAGTATTTGTGTATCTGTCTGTTTATGCAGGTAGGAGAGCACAAATTCAGTGCTCACCGAATAGTCCTTGCTGCTTCTATTCCGTACTTTCATGCCATGTTCACCAATGACATGGTGGAATGCAAACAGGATGAGATTGTCATGCAGGGCATGGACCCCAGGTGAAGATACAAACCTCAGAGGGACAATTAAGAACTCTAGACATGCTCTTTTTTTGTTGTTTGTGAATGTACATTTACAAGTTTTCATCTCTGTTTTGCCTCTAAACAGTGCACTTGAAGCCCTAATAAACTTTGCCTACAATGGACACATAGCCATAGACCAACAAAACGTCCAGGCCCTCTTGATAGGGGCCAGTTTCCTGCAGCTTCAAAATGTCAAAGATGCCTGCTGCTCTTTTTTACAACAGAGGTAAAGTTTAAAAAAATATTTCTTCAGAAGACTAATGGGTCATTAAATTTATTTATTTTTGTTCAAAAGAAATTAATATTTTTACTCTGCAAGGATGCATTAAATTAATCAGAAGTGACTGTAAAGACAAAAAAGTTTAATTCAGTAATTACAATTATTAGAATTCAAATAATTTAAAAACTTTTAATTTGCCAAAGAATCTTGAAAAACATTGTTTCCACAAAAATGTTAAGTAGCACAACTGTTTTCAACATTTTTCCCAAAAGCATTGTTAGCCAACTATTGCTGCAAGTTCCACTGAACTTAAATGGTAATGACAGAAATTTCGACCATAGTTGCTTTTGGGAAAAGCATACCCAGACCATAATGTAATAACCATGACAGGCCTCTCTCAGGTTATGGTATTAAAGTGATTCATTTCACAGACACAGAGGATCCATTGTTCCGACTTGCTCCTGATTTACAGGTTGCATCCAAAGAATTGCCTTGGTGTACGGCAGTTTGCAGAAACTATGATGTGCACCACGCTTTATGATGCAGCCAACAGCTTCGTTCACCAGCACTTTGTGGAGGTATCCATGTCTGAGGAGTTCCTGACCCTTCGGCCGGAGGAGGTGCTTGAGCTTGTGGGCTGTGATGAGCTCAACGTCCAAGCAGAGGAGCAGGTCAGAGTCTCTGGAGACATTTAATGACACATTGTAATGGCAAGAAAGGATGTTGCTGAATGAATAGATGTAGATCATCACACATTTTCATAGTCATAGTTTTGAGTGTTTTCTTTTGAGACACTATAAAAGAGAAAACCTGATCTTGTTGTTTGTAGGTGTTTGAGGCCGTACTTGCTTGGGTACAGCATTCACGTGAAGACCGGGAGTCATGGTTACCAGAGTTAATGTCTAAAACCCGTCTGCCTCTATGTCGACCTCAGTTCCTTGCTGACCGAGTCCAACAAGATGAGCTTGTACGCTGCTGCCACAAATGCAGGCAAGTTTCTTAGATAAGATACATTTCTTTCTAAGATAATTTATGCCCCATAATTTTGGCAAAACGCATCCAAAATGACAGATTTTTGATTATCCAAATCTATAGAAAACATGTTTTTCAACAAGATAATAGTAATAATAATAATAAAAAATTTCAGAGATGACTAAAATTTCTTAGTAATACTTTTGAAAGGATGTGGGATTAATTATTTTTGGGAATGCATTTGAATTTTATTCCTAACAGGGACCTTGTTGATGAGGCGAAAGATTACCATCTGATGCCGGAGCGAAGGCCACATCTCCCATCCTACAAGACCCGACAGAGATGTTGCACCTCCATCGCTGGCTTAATCTATGCGGTTGGGGGCCTCAATAGTGCTGGTATCTATTTCTTCACACTGTCCTTTTAAAAACCTCATGTGCTAGTTACTGCAGCATGTCAGTATCAGGTTTTGTTGAGTCAATATTTTATGCACAGGTGACTCATTAAATGTCGTGGAAGTATTTGATCCAATTGGAAACTGTTGGGAGCGATGCCAACCTATGAGCACAGCCCGCAGTCGAGTGGGTGTTGCTGTCGTGAATGGGCTGCTTTATGCCATTGGTGGTTACGACGGTCAATCACGGCTTAGAACTGTAGAAGTTTACAACCCAGAAACTGACACATGGACCAAAGTTGCAAGCATGAATACTCAGCGCAGGTAGGAAATCCTAAAATTGTCATATTTAATAGATGAAGGAAATATATTTTCTTTGAAAAGCTGTTTAATTGATCAGTGAGAAAGAACTGAATAAGTTTTTAAGGTTTTCCTAAGAGTTTTAGGTACATGTGATATATATCTGATGGTTCTGGTTTTTCTTCTCTTCTTTTTGCATTAGTGCAGTGGGAACAGTCGTAGTTGATGGGCATATATATGTGTGTGGTGGATATGATGGCAAATCTTCTCTAAATTCAGTTGAGTGCTATTCTTCAGAGACTGACAGGTAAGTCATACATTCTTCAAGAAAAATTCAGGGTTAATGTAGGGCTGTCACCTTACATAAATTGTATAATATTTTGTTTAAAAAAACAAAGAAAAACTTATCTATATAACTTATATATACTTACATATGTTATATATATAACAATGTGGAACAAGAATATGTAATTTTATTTTGAATTATACATATTTAGCATATGCTAACATACATAATACACGTTAAAATGCATAATGTAATAGTATGTGTGCCCATCAGGCTGTTTTATATGGTAAAAGAGACCATTATTTATATATATATATATATATATATATATATATATATGTATGTATGTATGTATATTATTATTATTATTATTATTATTATTATTATTTTTTTTTTTACATTAGTATCGTACAAATCATTTGAATTTGAAATAGTTACTTGTAATGTAACAATGATTATGTGGAAACACTTTCTAGCCTGCAGAAGGTGCCAAAAACCTGGCAATTGTTGTTACACAAGCGATACTATAATTAAATGCTTATTTAATCATGGCCAAACTATATTTAATTCAAAAAGTTGTTTCATGCAGTCTTCAATATTTGAGCAGATACAAAATGTAAATGCAGCCTTAAAAGCCTGCTACTGTCTGTCAAATAATAATGCTGTTATTATTATTTATTCCTTTGCTAACAATGTTTTTCCATTCCTAATTTTATTACTAACTTACTACTTGGAGTTATATTCTTATTATATACCATTCTTATGCTATGTTTTAATTAAAGAGATGTGTAAAATTAATGTATGTATTTTCTTCATTTAATTTATTAATATATTGATATTTTATGTTTTAAGTAAAGATGTGTTCAATAGCAGATTGGTTTTGGTATTGAAAATTATGGAGTCAATTTAATGCCACATATATATGCAAAAGGATAAAATTTTGCAAAAGAAAAATAAAGCATTGAGCAAAAAAAATATTGTTTTGGAAACAAAAATAAAGGTTTCAAAATAAAAATAAAGAGGTTTGCAAACAGAAATAAAAAATGGCAAAAATTAAGATATAATTCATTGCAAACATCAATTGTAAAAGAAGCTTATGAACTTTGATTCTATTTTATCTCTGCAACACATATTTTCCATGCTCACACCTACTAATTCATTTGCAACGCTCCATTTATTTTGCGTTTCAGTCAAGCGTGAGCTCGTGATACCGTCTTCCCTTTGCGCTTCACTTTTCTGTGCGTTTCACTTCATGGCACTGTTTTGACGAGGGGGGCGGCGGAGTCAAGAAACTGGGGCGTGTTCAGCGGGCCTGGGCATGCCCCCCACGAAGCCACGTCATTAACTGGTTATGATTGACTGAAACGCAAAATAAATGGAGCGTTGCAAATGAATTAGTAGGTGTGAGCATGGAAAATATGTGTTGCAGAGATAAAATAGAATCAAAGTTCATAAGCTTCTTTTACAACTGTCATTGATTTTTGCAATTATTTATTTCTGTTTGCAAAATTAAAATTTTCTCTTTTTTTTCCTTAATTTTTTCTCTTAATCTTTTGCATTTATTTTCTGTCTCAACAGTCATTGAGCTTTCTTTGGAGTCAGAATGCGTCTGATTTCATGTGTTTATGTGTGTTTGTTACCAGATGGACGATAGTTACAGAAATGAGCGCAAGCCGCAGTGCTGCTGGTGTTACTGTATTTGAAGGCAGAATATATGTCTCAGGTGGTCATGATGGTCTACAGATCTTCAACACGGTAAGTAAACATTATTCAATTTACAGGATGCAATTTGCACAGTTGTATTTTCTGATCTTTTCAGAATATGTTACAAAATTCTACAATATAACATTGTGAAATTGTATAGGCCTTGATAAAAATTGCCTTGTTGTTTTATGTTTCTGTCACTAGGTGGAGTACTACAACCATAATTCAGCATTATGGCATCCTGTTGCTCCCATGATAAACAAGCGCTGTCGGCACGGCGCTGCAGCCTTGGGCAGCAGTCTGTATGTGGCAGGAGGTTATGACGGCTCTGCGTTCCTCAGTGGAGCAGAAGTGTACAGCTCCGTAGCAGATCAGTGGAGCCACTTAGTGGCCATGAACACTCGACGTAGCCGCATTTCTCTAGTGGCCAATTGTGGTCGACTCTATGCAGTGGGAGGTTATGATGGACAGTCCAATCTCAGCTCTATGGAAATGTATGACCCAGAAATGAACCATTGGACTTTTATGGCACCGATGGTTTGCCATGAAGGTGGGGTAGGGGTGGGCTGTATACCCTTACAGCCTGCTTAACGCCACAGTCTCCCTCAGCTCATAAGGACATTTTAATTATTTATTAAAAAAAACAGGTTTTTATACTGTGTGGTCTAACAAAAGTGCATTCATGACCCTTGGTTCACATGTTTGTATCAGAGGTACTATTATTCAGGCTTTTGTTTTGAAAGCCTAAAGCAAATATGCCAGTACACCTTTAATGGTGATGTAATCCTGTTTTTTGGTTTTGTTTTGACAACCAAATGTAGAATTCATACATACTTTGAAAACATTTACAGGAAATGGGGCACACATCTGCTAAATAGCACACATTTGCACTGTTATCAGATAGTGTGTATTGTAGGCCCATTAAAGCGTCAGTTGTTGGGAATATAATCATATATACATGTAAATTTGTAATTTTATTCCTCTAAACTGGAAGCCAGTTTAGATTTCTAGACAGGTGAAAGTTAACCACTGTTAACCCATGCCATAATTGGGAGAGTATAATCAAGAAGGTATGATTAATAAGGACAAACTTTTTAATTACATTTTATCAAGAATATTTCTTAGAAGTACTAATCGTATTTTATTTGGGATATTAATGGAAATATAATGTGAGCAACTGACCTCTTATGTGTCTGTGCAAAACATCTGCTAGATGTGCCATGAATTTACACTTTACACGGGAGTGTATTTTGATTTCACCACTTTGACTTGAATTCTCCTAAATTTGAAAGAAAACGTCAATCTTTTTTCAATTTGGGGATGACCAATCACCAGCTCTGTATCCTGAATGGATGGGTTGTGGGGCACCCATCCAATCCCATATCTTGTCCTTTGTGTTTTTGAGAACCAGCACACATACCAGGGAGAGTGAAACTGACGTAGGACTCTTGTCAGATATGTGCTTTCAGGATTATTCACTATAGTGGCTTAACATCCTCTTATTGAACTATGAGTGTTGAAGATTTAAATGGAAAATTCCCTCATGTTTTGTGCAAAAAATATCCAAATTATGTTTTATGATTGTATAGACGTATACATTTTCAACTCGATGCTTTTAATTTCAAATAACACATCTGAAATTAGGATTACTGACTGTGAATTTTTAACACGGTTTATATTTTTCTTCTCATATTACCAATACTGCATTTCTCTGCTGATTATATTGTTTTATTTTGTATTAACTTTCAATTGTGATGCAGTATTTCTACTTTTAATTTATTGTTAGCTGTATTTTTTCCTCTTTTTATAGTATTGCACATGTTTGTCACATAAATGAGAATCAAGTTTACGTTTTACAGAAATCTTATATCACATCTCTTTGTTTGAATATATTCCTCGGCTACCTCCGTTTGAGATGGGAGAGCTCAACAGGGACAAGTATAGAGTCTGCAGCCCTGTTACCATTTCCATTAAACCCGAAGGAACAGCATTAACTGAGATCTTTTGTGTGGGACTAAAATATTCTTTTTCACGTCATTTCTAAATGTCTTTAATAAACATCGATTTTAAGGACACAATGCTGCCCTGTGCTGTAATTTTCTCTGTGACGCACAACAGCTTTGGGTCCCACCCTTTGAGTGGTGTTTTAATTGAACAGGCGTTTGTCTGTTCATGGTTAGTATGAGACTGAAGATGACTGGGAACATGAAAACAGCCCTGCTGCTGTTGCTGCTCATCTCTGTGCTGAACTTCTCGGCTGCTTTTCCTATGGAGCCACTTCAAAAGGTATAAGACCCTTTTTTTTTATTTTAGAAAAAACTAAATGTATAATTAGAACTGTCTGGTGTTGAAAATACTAACTCTAACTGATGTAATGCATTTGTTTTTCATCTTACAGACACCTGTACTGATCCAACCATCAGATCCACAGCCGTCAGAAAGTGTAACACTAGGAAACTCACAGGTGAGAAGAGTCTTTATGATGTGACATAATCAGACTTATTTGTTTGTATGTGGAATATTAAGATATGCTGATGTTCGTAGGACATGAGGGCCAGCAGTCTTGGATTTCGTCTGAAAAGAGCCAATTCTGCTAGCACAAAGAAACCGGCCCGTTACTGTGCTGGATGCTTCTCTGTCATTGGAGACCCAACAAGACCAGAGAAATGAAATCTGATGTATCTGCTGAATGAATAACCCTAAATATGAATATCGTTTAGTTTCTGTTGGAAATATTTTTTAATCTGTTTATGCAACTACATTTTAGTATACTGTTCTAGACTGTCACTTCTTAAAATGTTGCATGACTGCACTTTTTTTTTATGAAATATTAAATACATTTTCAGTAAAATTTGAATAAATGCAGGACTGTTTTTCTTTAAAAATATGGTTATGTATTTGTGCTGGAAATGTCAGTCACCTATTGACTTTTGTTATAGCTTTGAGCTTTTTTTCTCATGCATGCAGTAAAATTGTTATTTGAGGATTTCCTGAACAAAGAAATGATAGTTCAGAATGATAACATGGATTTGAAGTGATGTCTAAGTGGCTGTTTCATAGACGTGTCATTATAACCGCAAGGTGTTATTATTGTGTTAAGGAGCTTCAGTTTTGACCATAGTCAATTATTCGTATTTCCCACTCTATCATTTATGGCTTTGCTACCCGTGGGAGTAAAATAGGATATAGGCACACGGGATAAGAATATGGAATCATAGAGGCTAGTGTCAGTGAAACAAACTAGAGAGTCTTTGTATATAAAATAAATGGTCAATATGCATCTTCAGTTTTTGCCATATATTTTTATTTATTTCTAACCTGCTCAGTTATCATGTAGTAGTCTATAGATGGTGTAAATTGAGTGAGGAGAAACAAATGAAAATCAAGCTTTTTGCAGATTAATCAAATATATCATTCCAGCTTGCTTTCTTCTGGAGCACCAGGAGCATTAGAACCTGATGGAAGACATCAAAGCATGTTTAATCTTCATTGTTAATGTTAAGCCTATTATTCACAATACAATCGGATCATTTGAGAACTATAGTCTGTAGATGGAAACAGTACCTTCAGTCTGTGGACTGCTTTGTGGTCCAGATGTGGAAGGTGTGGGATCAGTTCGTCCCTCAGGGACTGAAGAACCACCGGGTAACCTGCAGTATAGAAGAACATTGTGATGATCTGAGAGATCAGTCTGGGATCACAGAAACTGAAACTAGGGAGGGTTTCTAAGAATTTAAGACTTTTGAGGGACGAGGAAGAAGCTGGAGTTCCCCTGTAGTAAGCAGGTTGAAAATGAGCCTTACGTTGAAGAGTGGAATCTGCTTTCCTCTCCATCCAGAATTCCATGATATGTTCTGATCTCCATCTTCAGCTTCATCTTGTTGTTGAGTAAGGTTTCATAGTCACGGCGCTGCTGCTCGATGTCCCCGCGGACGTCGTTGAGCTCAGCCTCCTGCTTTCTGATAACAGATCCCAAATTTTGGAGCTCAATGTCATGCCAGTGCTTGGCATCATTGAGGGCATTCTCCAGGCCTCGTTTCTGTAGGGATCATGCATAGTTCAGTCTAGGGTATTGTTGTGTATACACTGTTGTGCTTTATGATCTTTGCTTTGAGAAGGTTGTCCTACCAGAGCTCTAATAGATTCGGTTTTGGCCTGCAGACTCTGAATCTTGCACCCAGCATCATTGCACTCAGTCTTCAGACTCTCAAACTCCTCTTCCTCTCGACTCAGCTTACTGTTCACACTGTCAGCTTGCTGCATATTCACAAATATACAATATAGAAATATAATTACAATATAAAACATAATTATTGTGAAATTTTGTTATTAAAGGTAACAGTTTTTTATTTTCATGTATTTTAAAATGTTATTTATTCTTGATGGTGAAAACTGGATTTTCAGCTGTCATTATTCCAGTCTTCAGTGTCACATGATCCATCAGAAATCAATCTAATATGTGGATTTGGTGTTCAAGAAAAAGATTAATAGGTTATGGAAATCTGTATTAGTTAACTGTTAGTTCCTGATAATGCATTAAATGACCTTTAAGTGTTTTCAAAGTATTTATGTGAGATGAAAGAAACTACAGAATGAAAACAGTCAATTATACAGTTTGTTGGTCTGTAAAATTATTTGGCCACATAATGACACATTCAGAGTCAAGTATTGCAGAGCACTGTGTGATAAGATAGTCTATTTCCTATTAAATAACTCTTAAGGGCTTATGCTCTACGGATTACCTTGCGTTCAAGGTAGGCATCGGTCTCAGCACGGTTCTTCTCAATGACCTTTTCCCAGTGGGAGCGGATAAAATCTAGAATCTGGTCCAGGCTGGTCTCAGTGGGAGTATCTGGCTCATCAACCTCATGGCCGGATATCTGCTTATAGAGTGCTCTAACATCCTGAAGAAGAGCAAAAGATGATGTTAATTTACCACTGAAACATCTCCATCACGAATAGAGTTCTATTGATGAGCTGGTCTTATCTCACCTCAATGTGATTTTGCTCCAGATTCATCAGCTCATTCTTCATACTCTCAATCTCATTCTCTAGGTCCATCCTGGTCAGGTTTGCGTCATCAATGACTTTGTACAGAGAGCTAATTTCCTCTTCCATCGCTTTACGGAATGGCTGCTCATTCTCATACCTACACAATTATGCATAGAAACACACTATTGACCAATCTGATGCAGATAAAAGCTAGTGATATGATGACAATCTGTTGCTCTGTTTTAATCACCCTCACACCTGTCTTTAAAGTCTTCTGCATTGGCTTGAACATTCTCGGTCTGAAGCATAATTCGAGCATTGGCCAGGATAGCCTCAGTGACCTGAGAGACAGCAGAAATACGTTAGCTTGTACACTGGAAAATGTGAGTATCTTTTTTATTTCAAATCTATCTATCTATCTATCTATCTATCTATCTATCTATCTATCTATCTATCTATCTATCTATCTATCTATCTATCTATCTAATGTCTGTCTGTCTGTCTGTCTGTCTGTCTGTCTGTCTGTCTGTCCGTCCGTCCGTCCGTCCGTCCGTCCGTCCGTCCGTCCGTCCGTCCGTCCGTCCGTCTGTATGTGTGTGTATATATATATATATATATATATATATATGAAGAGTTCAGATGCAAAAGCCTCTAAGTGCCATCTGAAATTTTCATCTAAAATGAGAATTTTTTTATCAGGCTGCTATGTTTAGGTTCAGTAATTTTACTCTAATGGCAGTGTATACTGTAGGTCCTTTTATATGCAATTAAAGTGAAATAACTGAACATAAATATAGGGGCCTGATAAAAATGATCATTTCAGAAGAAAATTTCAGACGGCATTTAGAGGCATTTGCATCTGAACTCTCTCTCTCTCTCTCTCTCTCTCTCTCTCTCTCTCTCTCTTCTCTCTCTCTATATATCTATATTAAACCATAAATCTTACTAATAAAAATAAAAAAAACGTGCAAATGGGATAAGAAAAGAAAACTAAATTGAAGATATATTCCGTTTGTTAAATTAATTTATTAAATCCTACCCTGTCAAACATCCTCCTACCTGCATATAAACATCCTCCCAGTCTTGTTTGAGGCCAGTATATGTCCCGGCGCTGACGGCTTTACGATCCAACCAGTGTCTGATCTGTTCCTCCAGCTGTTGGTTGAGTTGCTCCAGAGCGTGAACTTTATCACGGTACTCCAGGAGGCACGTATTGAGGCTCTCGAAGCCAAACTGGTGGCCTCGATCTCCAGGCTGAGTCACCACAGGAATACTGCTGCTTCTAAGGCAATGCATAAACACACTGCTGATGCCCAGAGCTCTGCGGGACACGCGTGTACCTAGGCTGCTTGTTCCTCCGGTGGGAGCCATGCCTACAAACACTCCCCGAGGTGCAGAGGTGCCTCCTGCACTCATGCGGCCCACACCGCCGGGGCGCTCGGAAGGAGCCTGGCCCAGGAAGGAGGATCGACGTCGTGGCAGAGGCATTCCTGTCCTGATGCTTTTTAAGTGACAGGCCACTATCAGTCCATAGACATGATCACAATGCAAGCGTAAATGTCCACTGACCTCCCCTCAACTAAACAGCAACAGCTAAGAGCGCATGCCTCTTTATGGTGGCCTGGCCTTCTGGAAAGCAGCCTCTTTGTTTTTAGGACAATTGTGACAGAGACCTGGTGATGCTGGTGACTGCTCTTTGTTCATCACCATTAAGCAGTTTTCGGCTGCCTCAGCACAGTGGTCTTCTCAGGAAAGCTCTATGCATGTCCCTCTCAGTATGTATGAATATGTTTGACAATGACAATGGGGAAACTAAACTATCAGCACAATAATGACCCAAGAGAGCACTTTTGTGTTTTGTGCGCATGTGTGTGTTGCACATATGAGTGTTTGAGAGAAATACAGAATGTTATGTCACCTCTTATAAACAAAAGAGCGGTAAACATGATCAAATACAGAAAGAAAGAGTTAATTGTTTCACAAGATGATTTTGCATTTGATAAGTACTCTTCACCTCATCTTCCTGTTTGCCGGTGGCAGATGTATTTAACTGTCCTGAAAACAAGTCAGAATATGTTTCCCATGAGAAAGTGATAAGGTTGTTCATCATGGCTGTTTGTTTACCCACAGCAACCTACCTTGAGAAAGTAAACATAGCAACATTACGCTACTCAAGCTCAAACCCTCGAAAGAAAAATGAAAGTTAAAACACTGTAGTACCTGTGGCATGGCGTAGAACATGAGTAGACAGGTTTGTAGACAGGTAGTGTGTTTGTCTCTATATATTTAACAATTTGTACTTGAAGCTGAATGGCAGAGAGGCGTTCCATAAGTGTTGATTGGACTGAATTACTTATTATTACTTACTGCTGAAATACTATTTGTAGGCCTACTACTAATATTTCTTAAAGACATCAAAGACATTTTCATGAAGAGAGTAGTAGTGTATGCTAGTAGCATGCAGTCCAGCAGCACTAGGTTTTTTCACTGTACATTAGTGGGATTTTTCAATAACTCTTTCTGCAGGTTAACATCAATATGCCAGTAGGTGGCGACAATAGGTCATGAATGAGTCATTCATTCGAATGATTCGTTCAAATCACTGATTCATTCAAGAACAGACTGTCTTTAGTGAGTCATTGAATCAGTCACTTAACCTATTCTTTCAAAGCATTCCAATTCACCTACTTGTATTATGCCCTAAAAGTATGTGCTCTTTTTGTGAATAAGAAGAAGAACATGCTTTTGAGAGTGTAGCAGAATAAGGTTTGGGACGCACTACTTTGTTATAATTACATCTTTAATGGACAGTTCTATTGCTTAGTTGCTTATTTACATGCATCCTGTCTCCAGCAATATTAGACATTATAGTGTGCATGGATCTGCACTTCAAATTTCCACCAGAAATAGTAAACCATCCGGGTACCTTTGGGGTACTTATTTCAACATACTACGCTTTGGGATACACTAATTTAAATTTTGAATACTATAGGACAGATAGTATGCAAATTGGGACACAACATGTGTCTTAATGAGTGAGTCATTGAATCATTCATTCAACCTATTCAAACAATGATTCGCTTAATTAGCAATGACTTGACTGTCATTTTTTGGAATTATGTTCATTGGGGGAGCAAAAACAAATTAACTGGCAATATTGTATCTAAAGCATGTTTCTCAATATTAATTTATTAAATTGTTACATTACAGTATCACACTTGCAGTTAACATTGTAAGCCACTCTATGATGCTTCTGCTAGTGTAGTTACGAGATAGTAATATTCTTTTGTGTCAGATTATGAAGATGTCATGTTAATGATAATTGGGAAATATTTATCCTTGGCCTATATTAACCTTGACAGATCAAATCTTAACACATGACCATATCTCTCTAGAAACTGCTGTAGGGCCCAGTGAGAATCTGATTGATTCATAACTGACTGTCACTGCTTGCTGAAAAGGCCTGAGGCTTTGTTCAAAGCAGCTGCAATATTACATAAGAGATTATGTTCCATATATGTTTGAAATAAAATGAGGTAAATTAAGGGGCTTTCAGGATCTACTGTATGAAACTGAAAATGCATAAAAAAAACAAAACACAGACATTTTAGTATGTAACCCAGAATCAATTTAGGTTTCACATTTGTTTCTCATAGCAGAGAGCTCAAAGGGGCCTTTTGAACTATCAAGGTACAGTTTGATGTACTTTTTGCCAACCAAGTTCGTCACCAAAGTTCTGCTATTTATTTCAGCATTCTAAATAAATAACCAAGGCGGATTAACCTAACCTATGAGTTTGTCTCTTGTAATAAACCTCAAGTATCAAAATAATCAGTAACAGAATAAAACCTCTTCCTCCTCTAAATAACCCTGGCAGAAGTGCAATGTACATTTCATACTGTTATGACATTTAAAGAAATTTAAAAAAGTGTCACATCTTTCCACTGAACCAGAGACAATTCCTCATCTGATAGGAAAACAACAGTGTGATTTCCCCATCTGCTTCCCTGTCATTTATTGTTTAGGGGATTTTGTAAATGACATTGATATTCTTGTCTGATTCTGAGTCTTTACATTCTAATCTAGTATTGAATGATTTAATTATTTTTTTAAAGAGCACATTCTTTAAAACAATTGAGTTGTCTTTACAATACAGTTTCTTGTCAAATGATGCTAGTCAATTTTTCTATTAGAATTTAAATTTTTTATTTTAATTTCTTTAATGTCAATCTCATATGTAGCAGCTGCGTATAATCATGCCATGGGTATGTCATGAGTTCGCAAAATGAATGAAGGTGTGCTTCACCTGCCATCAGAGCAGGCACAAACCTATCAGTAGAGTCTGCCCTTGAGACTTTCAAGACCAAGCAGATGTCTGTTAGATTTCACTTTTTATTAATGTTACTGATACCAAGCATTGACCTTATGCAAGAGATCTGTGATAATAGAATTACATAAAGGCTTGCATTGATCAATTTAATAGAAAATTGCCTAGTGTGTCTCTAATCTAAGGTTTTTTAGCTTTGTTTTTTTTTTGTCTCCTAGCAACAAGGCACATGTTTTGTGGCTTGTGATTCTCAGTACTTTGTGGCATGTGATTCTCAGTACTTTAGATTGATGATACTCGGGGCAACTTTTTGATCAATGTTGCCATCAACGGGCAACCAAGTGAGAGGCACAGGGCACAAGACTGATCTAAAGTGTCCAGATAGAAATATGTTACCCATTCTCAATGGGAAAGTGCCCAAGCAACATTGCTCAAAAAAAGTTGTGCCTTAGTTTTTCTCTGTAAAAAAATATGGTGTTTATAATAACTAGTGTTTTAAAATCGGTTCAGATTTTCAATTGATTTCAGATCTAAATTCAGTCTAAATTAAATAGTTTTCAGTTCAAAATTTGTGGTGTAGTCCAGCCTTAAAGAGTTAGTTTACTAATTACTCACCCCGTAAGACCTTCGTTCATCCTCAGAAAACAATTTAAGATATTTTTAATGAAATCCGAGAGCTTTCTGATGCTCCATAGAGAGCAATGCAACTGAAATGTTCCCAGACCCAGAAAGGTAGTAAGGACATCGGTAAAATAGTCCAACCCCCCCCCCCCCCCCCGATTTTATTCAACAATTATTTTCCTCCAAGTGACCGTCATCCACCAATTTCGAGAGTACCACGACGTATGTGCATGGATTCCTCTGTTTGTAAACAAGGCACAGTGCATGCATGTTCTACGTCAGCAGCAGCACACGCATACGTCGTGGTACTCTTGAACGCAAAAACATAAAAGATAGTGTTCTAGGACTCCACACAACAATAAATACTTGAATCTGGTAAAGATCTTAGTATCTTTGAAGATGGAGTGGTAATTTCTTATGGGAAAAAAGCTTGTGACTTTAAAATTGCATGTAAATTATTTATGTACTAGTATTTAAGTATATAGTATTTATTATAGTATTTATATATTTGAATTAGCTTTTATTTTTACATTTTCAGTTAAATTTTTTGTTCAAGTAATGTGTCAATTTTTTAATTTGTTAAAATAATATTTCTATTCAGTTTTTTATTTCAGTTTTAATCATTTCATTACTTCAACCATTTTAATAGTACTTCATCTAATATTTATATTTGATTATATTTCACATATATTTAAATTTACGGAACTTATTTTGTAATAGTTTTCATTTTAGTTAACAATAACAACACTGATGAATTTTTGTGGAACATTATGGTGTAAATCAACATTTATAATGTCACTTTCCTGTGCTTATTCACTTATTCACTTAGGTGATTGGCTCTAAATGTTCTGTGGTTCCACAAGTGAAGACAGCAGATTTTAAAAAGTGTAGGTTTTTGGAAAACCTGTTTGAAAACACTTTTTTTTTTTTTAATTCCTGTTTGTTGACTCTACGTGTGCAGAAAGTCTTAAGTCATTCAAAAGAGATTAAACTAATTTCAAAATGCTGATGGGGAGTTTTCAGAATTACATCTTATTTAGTAAGGTAAATGTGTATGACACTTAAAAAAAAAACAATTAGGGGCGATATTCAGCATTCAGCTTTCACTGAAATACAGCATTTAGATTGAAGACCCATCCTAGAAAGAAAATGTGCCTGCAGGTCAGAATATTTTGAGATTTAACTGACAACCGACGCCATACCTCTCCAATGAGACAAGTTACAGCTTATTCTTTCTCTGTGGAGTGTCTCTTTTTGCACTGCCCTCCCTCCCTTAAGTGTATTTAAACAGCGATCATTAGTCTCTCGTCTTGCCTGCACTTTCTGCTCGGTTCAGACTCCGATCCTTCAGTGCTCATCCATAGCTGTTCACCATGGCTTTGTCCATTTCCTTGGCCTCTTCGAGGATGTCTGGGGGATATGGAGGGTTTGGTGCAAGTGGTGGAGCAAGACTAGGTCTTGGGCTCGGGGGTGGTGCTGGCTTTGGTGGAGGTCTTGGGCTGGGAGGAGGACTGGGCTTTGGAGCTGGTGGAGGTTTCGGCCTTGGCCTTGGTGGAGGTGCAGGAGCTGGTGCAAGAATGGCACTGGGTGGTGGTGGCGGTGGTGCACTGATTGCCAGTCCTGCATTCGCAATGGGTCGTGCCGTTGCTGCAGGAGGACTTGGTGGAAGCGCCGCGCTCGCTGCTGGTCCAGCATTAGGTGCTGCTGTGGCCCCAATACTATCCAGAGCGGCTGAGAAGCACACACTCTCTGGGCTGAATGACCGCTTTTCCATGTACATGGCCAAAGTTCGGGCACTACAGCAAGAGAACGGAGCTCTGGAGGCCAAGCTGTCCCAGCTGACTGGGGGAACGGATGTGTCCCAAGAGTCATCTGTGACTGCCACGGTGGAGTATGAGGCCCAGCTGAATGAATATCGCAACACATTGGAAACTCTCACCATCGACACTGTTAAACTGGAGATTGAGCTGGACAATGTTCGTGGAACTGCCCATGAACTGAAGGCTAAGTGAGTGTTTTTAATTACATTAGAGCATTATATTTTATGATACAATTAAAAAATAAAAAAGCTTTTTAATGTTATTCAAACATTTAAAATTACACAACATATTGTTAATAAATGACATTTTTATTTTCTCTAAGGTTTGACTTTGAACAAGGAGTGAAGTTTCAACTTGAGTCTGACATTGCTGCCATGCGAAAGGTAAGAAGGATGACATTCAATCACACAATGAATATCGAAACTGATCTGTTATTGACTTAAAATATAATTTATTGTTCGTAGACAACTAAAACTTTGGCCATGTGTCTGTATCCCTTTTTTAGGACATAGAATTGGCCTCTGACCTAAGAATTGATTTGGATGCCAAGTACTCCAGCCTGAAAAATGAACTGGACTTTGTCAACAAAACACAAGAGGAGGTACAAATTAAATATATGTGTTGATTAAAGTCTGGAATGCAAGCAAGATGCAATGTAAATATTTTTATTTTAAAAATCATATATATAGTGTCACATACTAAATAAGTTCAAAAGAACAGCATTTAAAAAATAAAAATATTTTGTAGAGTTATAAAAGTCTTTGCTGTCACTTTTGATCAATTTAATGCATCCTTGCTGAATAAAAGTAGTGAATAATATTGTATTTTATACATTTAATATGCTATACTAATTTGTTGTATCTGCCACTGTAGGAACTGTCATCTTTGCAATCTAAACTGGGCACAACAACCATGGACACTTCAGTCTCAATGATTGAAGTAGACACTGGGAAGTCCTTTGACATCTCTGTAGCTCTCAACAAGATACGAATGGAATATGAGAAATCTGTGCAGCAACACAGAGAGGAGGCTGAGGCGTATTACAAACTCAAGGTCAGCACACAGGAAGTGCTCACATTGTCTAAATGTTTGATCATTTTGGCATCCCAACTCAATATCTTACATTTACTTTTGAATCTAGATGGATGAGATTCAGACGACAAATGCCAAAAACACAGAGGCTGTGTCATCGACTAAAGCTGAGATCACAGCAGCCAGGAAAGAGCTGCAGACACTGAATTTAGAGCTTCAAGGGTTTGTGGCTGCAGTAAGTGTTTGACTTTTTAAATGATGTGCATTGAGATACAACAGATGTGTGAGGTTGGTCAAAGCCACTTTTGACAGAGATGAAATGGAGTGCAGTTTAATCAAGGTATTTTTAGCGGTGTTCAGATGGTAAATGTGCTCAACAGTAGCAGTTCCCTTGAGAAACAGTGTTCATCAGCAGTGTGAAACGCTTCACTGCAGGTTCTCAGCATATAATAAATATCACTTGAATAAATCACAGCTGTCTGAGACAGGAAGCAGATGACATAGGAAGTGGTTTATTGATCTCAGCCATTTCAAATTGGCTGCAAAAGCCCTGATGCCACAAGAGAAGCTGATGCAAAAGAACAAAGTTCCCAGACAACTCAAATGTTTCAAGAGTTTTCTGACATCATTTACAATAAATTCAGTGTCTGAAAATAAGAGATATCAAAATGCTGAAGAATTTGTTTTTTTGCACTTTTTATGATGCTGTATTGTAAAGTTGTCAAATTATGAAACCAAAAAATATTGAAAGCATTCTAGACAACATTAAAAACATTAGTCCCTGACACCCATCTATGGAGAATATTTGTTTTGAAGTCATCCAAAAGGGGAAAAACAATGTTTTTACAGGAGACTGTTGTTTATGTTTTCAGAACATGACTCTGGAGCAGAGTTTAGCAGAGGCCCAGGCCCAGTCCAGTGTGGGTGTTGCTGAATACCAGGCACAGATCTCTAGCCTCACATCAGCCATAGAGATGGCTAAAGCAGACCTCCACAAACAGATCCTGGCCTACCAAGAGCTGCTGGACATCAAACTTGCCCTGGACGTTGAGATCGCCACCTACAGAAAATTGCTGGAAGGAGATGACTTCAGGTAACTATGTCATAATCTTATGGGTAGTTCACGTATAACATGATTAATTCAACACCAGGAATTTAGGTTAAAATAGGCCTATACATATATTTACAGTACAAAGTTCCAAGTTCCAACTGGTTAGATTTTTTTTGGGAATGAAAGGGATTTCTATATTTTATCCATTCAACAGCCCAACAAAGCGATCCAAGTTTTGCACATAAACGGGTGGCTAGAAGGGATGCAGCAAAAACCGGAAGCTAACAATAAATAAAATTTTCTACCTATTAGATTGTGTTTTATTAACGTTTACACCTACCTCAACCCTAAACCTATCCCTTAAAATAATGCAAAAACAGTAATTATTGTTGTACAGTGTGAGAAAAATTACGCTATATTGATGTGCGTATGGTCAGTAGTTTTTGCTGTATCCCTTCTAGCCAAACGTTGCGCATTTTGTGATTTTGTGAACATCGGCTTTTGTGATTGGCCATAATACCTGAAGACTGCAGCCAATAGAAATGCTTCTCTGTCAGTACATGGTACGCGTCCTACTCCTTCTAGAACAGATTCTGAAAGCAGACTGCTTTTGGAAAATTATCTAGGATGAACCGTGTCTTACATGAACAGATGCTATAATACAACATTTGATATGGATGAAGCTGTGTTAACGTGCCTAAAATGTTCCAGGTTTTAATGTGAACAAAAAAATAATGTAATGTCTAGCCCGAAAAGAGCTTGCATTTCCATTAATGAGACACAAGTTATAAGGTCATAACTTAAGGTAGCCTATCATACGCTTTCACAAGCACGTACACAGTAACACAAATACATGCAAGATATGAAAAAATGCATGTATATATTTGGTTAACTCAATATGAATATATTTCCACACAAAGTCACAGCTAAGCTGCTGCGCATCTCCAAACTAACACAGCGAGTGTATCACTTTTTTAAACATTAATCTCATAACAAGGATAATATGAATTTAAATGCATTCCTCCGAGCCTCCTTAAACAGTCTGTAGATATAATACACCTAAATGCCACATTTGTGTTCTTCTGTTCACTGCTGTATTGCAAAGATGAATTTTGTTGATAGCCTACTAATTTCCTTTGACTGGTAACGTAATCTTCCTGATTTTGTCTTATTATTATAATTCAGTGTATTGTTTTCATTAAAAAAGTAATAGTTTATAAACACCAATTTATGAATTTGACATAAAAATGATACATTTCATTAGAAAAACTTGCCTTTACAAAGGTACCTCTGCAAATCACTTTAAGGAGTCAAATATTGCCTCATAATGGGAAGGTTAGATTTGTCAGAAGGTGCTCCTACATTTTTTAAATAAGGAGCACAAGTGCTCTTTCTCCTTTTTTTATTAAATACAAGGGGTCATTAATGATGCTTACATTATCACAGATTTCTACACAATGTTAAAAGCTAGAGACCCCCCCCCCCCAGTGAATTATGGCCATTTACACCACTGAGTACAAGTATTCCATGTAGTAGCCTCATTATAGTTTACAATTACTTTCATAAATAAATTGGAAAGTATAACCCTAACACACTAAAACTGCTAGACATGTGAAGTCAGCTACCTTTATACAGTTCAGGGTAATACATATAAAGGGATTGTCTATAGATTTGTACTGTTTGCTCCAATTTTTTCTCTCTATATTTTTTTTTCATTATGACATTTCAGGGTGCCTGAGTTTACTGAGTCGTCCTACACTTTTTCAGGTGAGAGCTGCTTTTGTAAGTTTCAATGTCTTTGATTGAATGGAAACCAAAAGCTTGTGCCAGTTTAACAAATCGAAAGGAAACAAAGCAGTGAAGGTATCAAAAGCTATAGGGACAGACATCAGGGAGTTTCCTGACTGCTTTGGAAAGCTTTTGTGGTCAGATGGTTGCATCTTTGCATTGCGTGTTTGCTTGGTTTACTGTTAATCACAAAACAGTTGTAATTATGAACATACCTTGCATGACTGTTTAAACCAACAGAATGCGTCTGTTAGCTGAGTTTGAATTTTTTATGACGGAGATGACAGAAAGATTTCCCTTCTATCTGAGATAACAGAGAAATAGATGACCAAAGTTTCACTATTCTGTCACCATTTACACACCCACATGTCATTCCAAACCCCCCCTTGACGTTCTTTTCTTCTGTGGAATAGACAAAAGAAAATTTTGAGTTCAAGTTTTAAAATTTGCATTCTTATTATTCACTGATAATCACTGTGACCAGATCATTGATTTAGTGAGAATCAGATCAGCCCGATTTGTTAATATAACATTTAAACAGGTTTGAAAACTGGATATGCAGTCCCAGTCCTCATTCTCTTTAATCGTATTAAACAGATTGGTCAAGATATGTTTTAAAATTCACTTTTGTGTTCCATGGAGGAAGGAAGGTCATGTGGATTTGTATCTGTCCCTTTTAAAAACACCCTACAACTACGAAATTTGACGTGACAGCAGATGATCCTTCTGTTTTCCCTTTTTAGACACATGATGAAGTGACGCAGTTGTTGACATCTGGATTTTGCTAGTTCAGCTAAAGTGGAAATCTTTGGTTTTTATGGGGAAAACAGTTTGTTAATCCATTACATTTGGATAAAATATAAATAGCACCATAGGATGTATTATAGTTTTGATTATAGGCTTTCCTATTGAATAGTAAAGTCCGGGGGCATCTGCGCTTTTCCATCCTGTAGGGAGGGCCCTGCCCCACACCAGTACCCCCCAGGACTCCCCCCATAACCCTGCCCCAAAGGACATACAAACTAGATACATCCTGACAGGCAAGTTTAACTCTAATATGCAAGGGCAGTGTAGGACAGAAACTGCTTTAGGTTTATGAATTTGAAAGATTATTATTAGTGCTCATCCCTTGTCTTTTTCTCTCTCTGTTTATTACTGTGTCTCTCTCTTTCCATTTCCATTGTCTCATTTCTCTACCAACAGCTGGGCAAATAAAGGTCAAAGAAATTATTACAGGTACATACGCAATCATTTTAACCATTTGATTTGAAGTGAAAATCTGTTCATGGAGTTTTTGAAATGCCCTTTCATTTGCCATGTGACTTTGCTGTATTCATCAGTCATGAACAATGCCGGCATGTGACTTCCCTCATCTTTCCTAAACAGAGACATCAGTCATCTCCGATGCAGATGATACTGAATCCTCTTGAATGCTGGGATGCATCCAGTCAATACATCATTGATGAATGCAGACCCCCCTAGCCCAAATGTGAGGAGTACCATCCTTGTTTCTCCAATAAAGCTGCATTTTGGATGAAATCTTGTATTTCATTTTTCTCAATATATAATGCTAAGTCATTCTGTATCAGTTTACTGCAAAAATAGGCCTCATTCACATAAAAAATCATATAATTTTGGTATTAGCACAGAAAAACTCAAAATGAATGCCAGATCTGAATGAATGAAACTGAACTTATCGGACTTTTCGACACTACATATGAGAGATAGGACTGTTTAAGATGAATGGATTTACTAGAATTAATAACTTTTAATTGTAAGAGAGGGTACAGGTGGTGAACGCGTTTGATTTTTCACTGGTTGGGTCTATTAGGTCCCTAAAGGGACATAGTTATAGGTAAAATAATTTTTAAAAGTTCAAAAGCTCATTCTTTTAACTTAGAAACTTTAGTAAAGCATGCCTGTGTAGCACACACATTTACATAACAATACAGCGTAGTGCATAAATGCAAATAAAGTGCAGTGCAAAAAGAATAGGCCTGTGCTTGTTGGATGAAGAAGCTATTTACTACAATGATGCTATGGAAAATGTAGTTAAGTTAGTTAGTTACTCCCCAACAGCCACCTGAAGTATGTGACCTTTGTGTACTTTTGGTTCTATATTTTATAGTAATATTCACTTCATGGTGTATCACTTCTTCTTTAGATACAATGATGCTAAACTCCTTCAGAAGTCTTTTATAGTTACTTTCAGAAAGCTGTTGTGAAAAGATACTCATATTCATATTTCTCTATCGAGAAAATTGAGGAAGTCACACTTTGTGATTTAACGCTACCATCACGTCATTTGTTTTTCTCACTTTTTTTCTCTATTTAAATTTTTCACTTTACCATTGTGACGCCACAGGGCTCATGACACTGTTCAAAACATCATGTGACTTAGAAGGGTATAATGGAAGCGTAGGCACTCAAACAAAACAAACCCAAACAGATGTACACCTCAGTTCAACCTTACTGCAGAGCACAGACTTAGAAAAACAAAAAGAGTGGGTGACTAACCAAGCATGGCAGCTACAGACAAGCAGCCGGCTAACAACCTGAAAACTTTCTTTCGTCACTGCATGTGTCAAATAATAGTAGTAAAATTCAATTTTGTGTTTCTGCAAAGTGTATGAGTGAATTAAGAAAAAAAAGAGTCATGAGGGTGTGCGTGATTAGAAGTGCTTTGTTCCTCTATATAGCCTTGTGGTCTTAGCATGTCGTGCAAATGTTCACCGCAGAATGTTCTCAGTAGCACTAAGGTACTAAAGGAGAAATGTTTGTCCTCATCTCGCAGTGCCACAACCGTTACTAGGTGATGCAGTTTTGTCATGCAAACTGATGCACCAGGAGGGACACCACATAAATCAAACTGATTTTCACGTCAGTTAGCACTGATTTAAAGCAAGACAAGGATTGTATCAGCTTCTATTTACACTTAAACACTGCTTGCATCAGTGATTGATCACTTTCAGGTTAGTAAAATAACCTACAGATAAGGAATCTGTAAAAGTTAGCTCTTTTTATCAGTGTTCAACATCGAAAGGAAGCAGTCTAACATGAATCACATGCTACCTCCTCAACGGTTTTTCGAGTTTAACCAATCAGGGCTCAAACCACAGTTTGAGGAAGGTCTAAAAACACAGATCAAGAGATTTGTGTGCGTGCTTGTTTTTCGTTTGACCAGGTCACTGAAAACTGAAAAAAAAGAGGAACATTTGGTGGTTGGCTTGCGCAAAGGACACCTACAGAGGCCACTGGGTTTAATTATAGATATGTAGAGAACGTCAACATCTTGTGGCATACACCTTATTTCCAACCTAACGCCAGTCTTATCACTGAAAATCATGACTGGAAATTAGCGATAAGACAAATTGAGCAATCAGTATTGCATTCTGAAATGGCAGCAACAGATCCAAGATAACCTAAAGCTTCTTGAAAATGTCTTGAGCCTGACCTTTACGACAGCACAACCTAAAACTATCTTGTGTGTCTATGCTAAGCTTGACAGTTGTTTATTGCAACTTGCACTTTTTTATATTTCATATTTAATTATTCCAAGGGAGAGTGTGCTGTACTGTGTCTGATGTGATAAAGTGAAAATGCGTCTTTTAACACAGGATATAGTGCACATAAAAATAAGTGAAGTATGTGTCTGGTGAGACAATATTAATGATAAACAGGATGTCTGGGGCACGAAGATTCACACTTGAGCAAGGAACCAAACACGCAATAACAACGTGTTAAAACAAAAAACTGCTTTAAAGATATGATCTTGTGTTGTTTGTGATGTCTGTGTAAATGTAAATGCCAATTAGTAAAAGTTAGTCACGCTAATACTCCAAGTGTTATTCATAGCAGGGTCAAAGGTTTGTATGTATCATTGTTGCGCAAAAATATTGACAAAAACTTGCTGTGCATGTCATTGCTCAATTTTCGGTTAACTTATGGTAAGTGTTTTACTTTTGCTACCTAAAAGAACTGGATCCTGTCATGTCACTGCCAATGTGACTGACCACTGCGACAAACAAACTTTAGAAAAAGGGAAGATAAGGATAGTTACAGGCGCTTCCTTGTTTTTTTTTTTTTTTTTTTGTATTTGTTAATTAAGAGAGATGAAAACAAGAGTTCAGTATAGGCAAACTAAAAATCGAATAAAATTAAAATGAATTCAGATGTAATTTTTTAAAATGAATTTAGATGTATAACATCAGAAATGAGTGAACAGGAGCGAGTACATAAGGCATGCATATGACATTCACTCTGCATACACAATCTCTCTCTTCAGAAAACTTGGTTAAGGTGCTGATGGAGGAGCTACTTAACTTTTTCTTTTTCTTTCTTTTCTTTTCTTTTTTTTGAGTAGCACGAAGAACATTTTAGTCCTTTGCGGTCAATTATGTATCACCACAGATAAAGCTGCATGATGGTGTAAGGATATTGAGGAGTGTTTGCATGCAGGTGTGGGAACAAGTGCATCACATCTAAAACTCAGTAATTATGATTTTGAGGCACGTCCAATCATAAATTAAAAAACAATATAGTTTCCTCTTTTACGTTATACTATGCATAAAAAGGGCTTGTAAACAAACATTTCTGATCTACTGTTGTGTTTAGAGGAGGGCCTATGAAGGAGGGGAAAAAAAGTTATACTCTTGTGCGTCATTGTGGTTAAACCTCAGACCTTAAAAGCTTCTGCAAAGCAGACGGCGCTAAAAACAATGTGAAAGTGATCTTAGCTATCAGTAAGACAGCAGATAGCAGCTCATCTGTGTTACTAGTCCTAATTTTTCTCAAAAAACGTGGAGTAAGTACTGGCTCAATGTAACGGAACATAAATTGATAATGATAATGAATTAAGAATTGATAGTGTTTAATTTCATTTTAACAGAACAAAATCAAATGTCTGATTATTGATATGCACTGTTTTTGGTTGTGGATAGTTGTGAATATAATATTTGGTGTACTCTGGCATGATAAAAGTGAATCTTTGTTAATATGAGCATTTTTAATATTTATTTATTTTTTATTTAAGAACAGAGAAGATCAACAATGAACATAACCGAGTCTGCGACCCTGTTGACTGGGCTGACTTCAGAATATGTAAGTAATATCTGAATATTTACATTAAGTGCATGCTGTCTCATTATTATAATGTTTGCATACATCTTTAACATCAACATGATTGCAGTTTAAATGCACAGTATCAGGGTTAATAAGATAACAGCTCAGTAAGATATGCTTTTCTAAATTTAACAGGATTATGAAGATTCTTCCACAACTATGGGTGATTATGAAGGTGGGGAAATATGTGACAAAGCAGCAGTGCGAGAGTTTCGAAGATACTATGAACCTGCTCTCTATTGGATAATTGTGATTCTGGGAGCCATTGGCAACACTCTGGTGGTCTGGATATACACACACTTCAAAAACCGTCTGAAGGCGATGACGGACGTTTATCTACTGAACCTGGCTCTGGCTGATTTGTTCTTCCTCTGCACTCTGCCATTCTGGGCCGCCGACTCCATCTACGGTTGGAATTTTGGCTCGGGCCTCTGCAAAATCGTCTCTGCCCTTTACAAAATCAACTTCTTCAGCAGCATGTTTCTACTTACCTGCATCAGCGTCGACCGCTACATAGTGATTGTCCAGACTACCAAAGCGCAGAACTCCAAGAGGGATCGTCTCCTGTACAGCAAACTCATCTGTGTGTTAGTCTGGCTCCTGGCGGCCGTGATGTCCATCCCAGAGTTTATCTTCTCTCGTTTGAAAAAGGATGATCAGGGCAATCACTTTTGTACGCTGGTCTACTGGAGCAATGAAAACAATCGTACAAAAATATTGGTCCTGGCTCTCCAGATCTGCATGGGCTTTTGCATCCCTCTCATAGTGATGATCTTCTGCTATACCAACATCATCCGCACCTTGCTGAAGACGAGGAACTTCGAGAAGCACAAGGCCCTGCGGGTTATCCTGGCAGTTGTGGTCGTGTTTGTTGTCTCTCAGCTTCCATACAATGGCATGTTGGTCTTCGAAGCCACCGAGGCAGCCAATACAACCATCACAAACTGCGAAGAGGCCCAGCGCTTTGACATTGCTGGCCAAGTTATGAAGAGTCTCGCTTACATGCACAGCTGCCTAAATCCATTCCTTTATGCCTTCGTCGGAGTGCGTTTCCGAAAAGATGTCTTTCGTCTTTTCCAAAATCTTGGCTGTATTCCAACCCCCAAGAGCTCCAAATTGCTGCAGGGAAGCTCTCACCGCCCCTCTGTCATGTCGGACACAGAAACCACCAATGCGCTCTCATTGTGATTGGTGTCAGAACACTGTCAGTGAGGCTTGCTTATCAAAGGCTTCTGTTTTGCTGCAGGTGCTTAGCATCTGAGTTTCAAAGCAGAAGTTCGAGGTTCCATAGGAGGACTTTGCATGCTTGAAAACATGCTGTCTGGAGGAGGGTGAAGTAACCTGCTCACCACAATGAGATGGCTGCAGCCTTGAATATTGCATAACAAGAGTTCTCTTTGTTTGACTGGGCCATTTCTATGAATGTCAAAACTCCTGATCAAATAATTGTATCTACAGTGTTGAGGCAGGGAAAGTGCATAGTTACTGTTTTGCCGTTTAATTGTTACAATGTTTTCCATCTCTGGTTCAGTGTTAATATTTTCAGTTCATATAAATGTTGTATAACAACATGATTTGTCATGTATGAGCACTGAATTTCTTCTAAAAGTGTTTTTATTCCCCCCCAAATTATGAATGTTTATAATTGTTATTGTATAAATATTTTTTTGGTCTTTTCATTGCTGCAACTGTGAATATTTTATTCATGATTTAAGGCCAGTTGTGTTCATTCAGGGTGTTTGTGTCTGTTTTGTTAACTTCACACCAAAAATGTTGTATATATATTTGCTGCTCATTTTGTAAAATGTTAAACAGTATATTAAATACAAAATGTCAATAAAACCTGATATACAGGTTTCCTAATTGTTGTCTTATTCTTTTTCTTTCATAATGCATCAACACATTTTCTCCATTATGCATTGTTATCATTAGGTACAGCATCAGAAAAGCTGTAACTTTTGCACACAAAACAGTTTGTCACTGGGGGCAGTACGCTCAAAATTAATCTTTGTCCATATCTACCCCTAAATGGTGTCTTAAGGGTAATATGCTTACTTTAAGGCCAAATAAGTCACTAAATATGCCACTAAAATGTGCCTTTGAGAATTATTTTCCAGTGAAAAGATATCATTTCACATTTTCTTTCTCACCATGTTTCCAAGCATAGCCTATTTCTATTAAAGGTGTGAATAATAACAACTTTTAATGTGATGCTTGTCATTCGAATCTGGCAGACGGCCACAAGTGCGTACTGTGGCTAGAACCGTTGGGACTATGACGTACACTATCTGTCTGGTGTACTCGCTGTGGGTCTTGTGGCGAGACATATACACTCACTAGAAAACAGACACGTGCTAGCACACACCATACACTCAAAAGTACCTTGAATTCAACGGACATACAGAATGTGGCACTGAAAATCACATACATTTCCACATTACATCAGTTTATTAGAATGCAAACTGATGATGTGTTGTTTTATACATCTTATCTACTGATTTAAACAAACACTGCTGAATAAAATAGTCATTTGGCTTTTTGTTTACATTATGGTTTATTTTGATTATTTATATATTTTTTAATGATTCAAATGTAAAATGAATGGCAGTTTCTTTCAGTTTCTTTGCTTTTAAATACATGTATGCAGTGCAGGGTCAAATAACCACAAAACACAAACACAACTTAAATCTGTAGGCTTGCTCTACTCACGACAGGAAGTGGCACACAAGCCAGTTTATGTTCCAGTGTGTGCAGGTACATGTGACTGAGGCTGGCTTGTCAATACATGTTAAACATATCACTTAAAAAAATGTAATTAAATAAAAATTTAATTAAAACGTATAATAAACAGTATAAACACTACATACTCGCTGTGACGTATCAAATCTAAAAGGTTATTTTAATATTTTGGTCTTAAAACCCTTTTTGGTCTACTCTATAAGACTCTACTCTATAAGACTCCCCCTAGTGACGAACATGCACATTTTTCGAGATGGTCCTCACTTCAGAACAAAGATCCAGGGGGCGTGGTTGAATCCAGATCCAACTCCACCTTACACATACCTAAACCCACCCATCTCCACCCCTCAACGCACCAATCTCCACCCCCTGGATCTTTGTTCTGTAGTGAGGGGCTACTGGATTTTCATTAAACATGTTAAAAATGTTAAACGTTTTAAAAAAAGTGAAAAAGTGCAATATATTGAGTCGTCTTCCAGTGTTAAGTATTATCCAAGCGCACAGATGATACACACACGTGAACTAAAAGCCACAAAAAATGGATTCAATGCATTTTTTGTTTTGTTTTTAAACAAACTTCATTTCCCCATAGCATTCACTCACAGTTGCTGCTGGATGTACAGATGACTGCTCAGGAATGAATGGATGGAGGATGGCAGAGCGGGCGGTGTGAAGGGTTGCCATGGTTTCAGCATGCAGTTATTTGTGTTGGACGAGGAAGTCGCATGTGCTTTCATTTTTGACATATATGATTACATTTGACAACATGTTCGCTCATCAAAACTCAGCGACCGTCGTGAACTTAGACGACCAAGATAGAAGAGCACCTGGAAGAACTTTCCACATGTTCTTATTTAGTCGAAAGGATCTATGATTTTTCTATGGAAAGCACGAAGGATGAAATCAGCTGGAGGTCGCATGGAGTGGCTTGCAGCGCACCTACTATTTACCTGTCTACTGAACCTACTGTAAGTAGCAGGAATATGAAATATAAACGGTCAAATAAGGAAGAAAACAATCACAATTTAATATGTAAATAGAAGAATACATAAAAAACCAACCACATTTCAGTATGCAAATTAGCCTGACATCATCGCTTACCTGCTAAGTGTCAGTGAGAGACCTTGAGGTCAATCCAAGTATTGAATGGGGTCTTCATAGAGTATTATGAAAATAAATCAGTAGTGCATCACCGACTAGAGGTCTTGTCTTGTGCATTTGTCTTATGCATCATTGTAGTGTTCCTGGCGGGTCCAGACCAAGTCTAGGACACATCTCACACCACCACTTGAAGGTGAGTGAATGTCTTCGATACACTTTTCATAGTTTCATTCCAGACTTGGTGGGATGTTTTGTCTTGACAACTTGTTTCATCCCAGGTACCTCTTGGTCAGCAGAGTGTGACAAGGTAAGGAGTTTATTCTTATGCAAATGACCAGTAATACGAGAACCAAAAGAACAGAACCTTTTTATATATATTACCAATCGCATGTCATGGTTTTGCAAATATCATGTTTTAAACTTTGAACCTTCACTACTTTGTCTTTTCCAACAAAAGGTTTCAAATATTATAATTATTATTATTTTTTAACTCTGCAAGTGAAATGTTTTAATAGATGCATTACATATAACTAGACAGTGTGTCCACATAGGTAACTTTAGATGACATATCCTTTGTCTATTGACACTCTTGTTTGAATATTCTGTTCACAGGACGTCTACATTACTCAGTTAGTACAGCGACTGGAAAGTCTGCACATGTCTGCGGTAGTGAACACACAACAGGTATAAGTGTTTCTTCTGTTTCATATGGAGTTACTTGAGCTGCCACTGTAACTGAGGATTATTTTGTTTATATATATATATATATATATATATTTAGATTATGCATGTACAGTAACTCCAAGATTTAATAAATGTATTTGTCATTGAATGTGATTGCATTAGATGAGAGATGTCATGTCTGAATGTCATTGCTTTAGATGACAAAGTATCAAACCAAGTGGCATTTCTTTGAACAAAAAGTAATTAAAAAAACTAATAAAAGAAAGTTAAATTCAATGTTTTATATTTTGTGATATTCAGTAACATGTCTACATTTGTAAGTAATATGTGTGCAAATTGCATATTTCATTGAAAAATCATAAAAATTGAAATGCTTTTATTTTGCAGGTATCTTTGGAAAGCATTTCTAATGGCTGTACAGCACAGGAACCATCCAACTGTTGCAGCCAAACAAAATCATCCCAAGTGTAAGTAGATACTGACTGCTTACTGACCCATTAGGCATTGCCAGCCAGATGACAGCCATCAGTGTGACAGGGTCATCTAAGTGTAAAACATTTTGAAATATAAATTCTAATTACGCTGGCAGTACTATTTGTAGTAGGTGTTCTGTTACCTACCTATATGTTTTACACTTTGTGTTTAATGTAAAATAAATATATTAGAAATGTAAATGAGAACTTGGCACAGAGACTTGCAGTGTTTGCCAGGAATCTTAACCTTTTGTTGAACTGAATGTAGCTTTGTATCATGCTGCAACACTAGACTTCTCACACTTTGCCAACCTGGAACTGATACTCCATGCCACAATACTTGGATATCTATTGAAGATGTTAAATGGCATCTAGACAAATATTTATCTTGTAATTGAAATTTTTGTACTAATTCTCTTCAGCTTAAAGCAACATCATAAAACCCAGTTAAAGATGCTATCACACAGAGGGCAGAGGCTTGGTCTTCAGCCTCCAATCCTCTGGGACACACAAGAACACATTTCTCATCATAAACCTGAGGTAGTAACCAGACCAGAATTGGAAATCCACTCCATACAGGTCAGCATTGTTTCTCCAAGGAACGAACGACCAGATGAGATCAAGACAATCAGTAATTCCCTTTGTAGCAGATCCAATAATGAATGTCTTGAAGGAAATGCAACTGAACCATCCGTATCAGTCGAATCTGAAAACAGTGACCTCTCTGACCAAGAGAAAGACAATAAACCTATTTTAAAATGGGAAACTGCTGTAGAATTGGACCTGAGGCCAGACATTTTTGATAGAGATCTAGAACCTACAGTGACTGGAGAAGGAGAGCAAGTGTATCCTGAAGTTCTTCCATTTCCACTTAAAGATCTCGACTTTAGTCAATTCCGATCCACAGCAGATGATTTGGAGAGCCAGCACAACTTGTGTTTAACCGACCCTTGTCTCACAGCTATGGCTGCACGCATGATAAAACTGGAGAAACTTCAGATTGCGACTATACAGAAAGAACAAGGGAAAGCAGTGAGATCTCGTCCAGCAACTGCTTTAGTTCGAAGCGCCAACCGTCTGAGACATGTGGAAAGCCCTTGTTCTCAGGTAGAACACTTGAGGACTAAAGGCAATAATTCAGTTTTAGAAGATCTAACAAAACTTGCTCTTTCTTCAAGCTCTCATTCAAAGTCTACACAACTTAATCACCCCTCGCCAAATCCTGGGAAGGTGTGGATTGGATTTCAGCAACCACTGGCTTTACCTAAGAAACCACACTCTGGTGTGGTAAAATTAAAGAAGACTGATGCCCTTGTTCAAGATCTTGTTGTTCATTCGAGCACGTCACAAAAATGCAGTAGTCCAAATAGCTCGAAGAGATGCAAACGCTCAAAGAAAGCCATGCCAAAGTCTCAGAAGACTTCTTCTGAAAAGACTAGTGTTCCTGCTAAAGCTCTTTGCAGGAAAACATGATATAATTATTTTTAAGGGTTTTAAGATGTAAGATTGACAGTGTGTAATTACCTGTGTGCATGTTACTGTATTTAATCTTCCAAATTCAATACAAGTTGAGCTCCATCAACAACATTTGTGGCATGCTGTCAGTTACCACAGAAAAATAACTTAAGTTTTAGGAAAAAAAAAACATCTTACACAGTAGCCAAAAACATTTCTTCAGTAGTTCTTCATTTTTTTTGTGGGCTTTGGGCTGCTTTTTATTGATACAGACAAATGATAAGGAGCTTGCACTAACCACATGCAGCAGAACTAACTGGAATACAGTGTTACCTAAATATATAAACACTTCTACTAAAAATGAAATGAAACCAGATTATAAGTCATTGTAAAATTCACCATTTATTAATATTCTTGTGCAATATTGGCTGTATAATCTGATACAAAATGAACATATTGTTATGCTGTGTACAAATGTCGGTAATTTCCCCCTTGAGTGGATAAGAAGATGAGCTCTTGAAAGGCACTTCAATAACAGAGTAGGACAGCAGCTGGCCATCAGGATCTCTATCACACTTGGAATCACACGTGGCCATGACAGTAGGGAAGATTTTAACACTTACCCTGAAAATAGAATTGAAAATGGTTAGTTGTGGTTCAAGAACGATTACTTTTGTGGGCGACATGCAAACATGTATTTCTTAAAAAGGAAAAGCATTACCTTTTGGTTGATAAATCTGGAATGTGTAATACCAGATTGTAACAATTTTTATGTATGTTGAGTAAATTTATTTTAAAAACCTGCATTGTCACTATATATAGTGTTTTAAGCATAAGTATGAATTGCTTGTAAATTGCAAATTTAGGAGGTATTTATTGGGTTTAGGCAAAAATTTGGTTATACTGTATAAATACATTTGGATTTGACTAAATTATATAAAAAAAAAGAAAAGAAAAAAAAGAATCAGTAACTGTCATATTTTCTCATAGGCTAAACGAGGAACTACTTATTCAACCACATACAAATATTGTCAGCTTAAAATCAACAGCTTAATTCTCGTAAAAGCTCGCTCTAAAACAGAAACCTTTTTTCAGATGAGATTTCCTTTAAGAGTCTTCTTTAACAGACAGCACCTATAATACAAAGAATAAACATACCAGTATCTTGGTACATTACAGAAAGTACACATTCTTGAAATATCCTGGGGAAATACACACTCATCAGCCGACACACAAGGTGACTAAATCAGCCCATATTTTTAGGTCTTGAATATAAAACGGTCCAAGAACGAATCTCTGTGGTTCACACCAATGGATAAAGTCAATGCAAGGTCCTCACAAAGCTGAATATAGATAGGTTATTCTGTGTAAAATTCATGTATATAAGTTCATTTATAAAATAAAAGGGTTTTAATAAAGGAAAATATACAGCTGCCCTTATATTTAAGAAAAGGGCCCCTATCATTGGCATCTGAAAACCCATTGTCTGCTGCCAAATTCATTAATATCATCTAATATCTACATCCCTAAAAAGCTGGAATAGAAATTAGACATTGATTGATACTACACATGAGATGGGAACATTAATCCTATGAGAATTAGCCTCTGAACTGGCTGTTCATTTCTAATCAGAGCTTTGCTTTGTGTTGGATCTAAACATGCCTTTAGGAGTGACCTGATAAAGGGCCTTGAAGAGGTCTCGTCCTTTTGAAAGCAGAGGCAGGCAGGAGGATGATGGACAGACATGTCTCCATTGGCCAGAGAATATACTCGAACACAAAGAAACAGTGGGAGAAACAGCACAAACAGCAGTTAGTGTTGATGAAACAAAACCCACCACAAGCTTCCTAAGACGTTGAATTATGTTCTTACACTGTTATGATTAACTTGCATGAAATTCTTGAAAGACAGACAACTTGTGGGAAGTCTAAATTAATTTTTTTTCCACCACAAAACAGCTTTATTTTTATATTGTTTAATGATAACAAATAATGTGAATTTACAGTAAATTCAAATTATTCCATTATCATGCAGGACAGGCTTTGCAAAAAAAAAAACAGGCAGATAATTCTTCCAGCGTACTTTATGACCGGTGTATAGATTTGGAACATAAGGAATTGAGATATGAATAAAGAAGCAATTACCGCTTGTAACAAGCAGATTCATAGATCAGAGCAGGAAAACCCCTGTATCAAAAGACAACATTGTCACAATCACAAGAACAGTCACAAAAAAATACATCTAAATAGTCTACGCATAGTGAAAAACACACCAGAGGGTTTGTACAGTAGTGCATTGGAAGCCATACATATATTCTCATGCATATTGAAAAACACTCAATAGATTATGCAAAAACTATGACAGATAAGTGTGACATCTCTGAAAAAGGTGAGGCATGTCTATCAGAGGCAGTACACTGAAGGTGCTTGGTCCATTAAAAAAATACTTGGATTCACCCTTACCCTCAATGTCAACCGTAATCAGTTCCTTCCATTTTTGAGAAAGTGATAAGTCAGTCTTTTCATTCATACCAACTGTTTTGACTCTGTGAGAAACACCACAACAGAAGCTCTGTTCCAAAATCTAGTGAAGCTGTCTCACTGACTATTGCATACTAAGGCAGCGCCTTAAAAAGTGAACATTTTGGAATGCTCTACGTACGTTCACGACTGCAATACTCTATTAAACATAATAAAATAATGAAACATAATAATATAAAATTATTATATAAAAAGTCATACAAAATTTCAGTCAAATAGTTTTTAATTTTACACTTTTTAATAATAATTTTCAGTATTGCACAAACGTATAGGGTCAGTAAGTACATTCATTCAGAAAGGTTGCATTAAAGACAAGGACATTTATAATATTACAAAAGATATATTATATTTCAAATAAATGCTATTCTTTTGAACTCTCCATTCATCAACGAATCCTAAAAAAAGGTATCATTGTTTCCATAAAAAATATTAAGCAGCACAATTATTTTTTAACACTGAAAATAATAATAAATGTTTCTTAAGGACTGATTCAGCATATTAGACTAATTTCTGAAGGATCATGTGACAGCAAAGACTGGAGCAATGGCTGCAGAAAACATTCAGCTTCGCATCAGAAACAAATGACATTTTAAAATATATTAAAACAGAAAATGATTTTAAATTGTAATAATAATTCATAATACTACTTTTTTAAACAAATAAATAACAAAATTAAAGACCCCAAACATTTGAACAGTGATATAATATAATATATCTATGATGCCTCACTAGGTTTTGGTACAGAGCAAAAGGGTGACAAAGGGTTTCAATGCATGTCCATTTCTTCAAATTACATTCTGTAAACATGCAGGAGAAGCCTAAAGGGCTTTATGATGGCACTTTATTTTTGGCCTTGAAAAGAATGCAAAATGTTGATGCCGTTTGTTTTGGAAGGATTAGCTTACCTTCAGTGTACCGATAGAGGTGTACAACCTGCCTTTACAGAGGAGGCTTTCCCTGCAGACCAGGTCAAGCAGGACCCAAGACCTCAGATTCAGCAGAAACACACCTAGGGCAAGGGGCATGCCGTGGGCCTGCACGCCAGGTTGAGTTCTCACTCTCACACCTAAGGGAGGGTGGATATAGACAGCATTTATGCTGGTCTTACTTACGTCACACTCTAAACAGTCCTTGGTGGTTGAGTAATATTTGGTTTACATCAAATTCTAGAATTTTACATAAAATATAAGGTCTGTGAACTTAGCACACAAATTGATATTTTTACATTCTGAACATTGAGCATAATATCAAATATATTTGAAATGATTATTAGCAAGAAACTGTGTATAAAGCATGCAATCTGAACAATATAGATTATTTTGAAAGATTTTCTGTTTTCTGAAAGATTTACAGCTTACAGGGTGTCTTGTAGGTCATCTAATAATAATAAAATAAAGTAAATCAGAGACTAAAATAAAATAGCAAGTCAATAAAATATGCAAACGTCTTTTGTTGTCTGAGTCATATCTGTAGATACAAAACCATCATTAATCTGAGGTACGCTGCTGATCATATCCTCTCCTGGATGAAAGGACGCTGTAATGCCTGATTGATGGTGATCCGCTTGGCAGGATCCAGCATCAGAATCTGGTCCAACAGATCTTTGAGCTGAACAACCTTCTTTCGCTGGTCCTCTGGTAGCGCCTGGCGACCCACCATGTCCATCGATAGGTCCTTAGTTGGGTTAATGGTACTCATGACCGTGATCTTTTCCTGCAGAGAAAGAGACGTAGGTGTAGAGGGGAAGAATGAGAAAAAAGTGAAAGGTAAAAAAATTTATTTAATTAGTCTGAAGTAATTTATACAGATATTTTTCAGTGATAAAATTAGGGCAGCGCGATTAATTGGAAAAAGTACAGTTGTACTGTAAAATAATTTTTTTAATGGATTTTTCTAAGTACAATTTTTTTTTATTTTACAGTGAAATTGCAATAGTGATATTTATTGTTTATTATTTTTATTTAGGGATAAATATTATTATATAGTGAAGCCAAAAGACAAATGTCCAATTGTGGACACTAAAGGAACAAGCTAACTAGCTTTATAAATCATGTTGATTTTTGGCCAAATTGTGCAGTCCAATAAATAAGCACAGGAAACCGGGAGCTTTTAAAATAAATAAATAATAAAAAAAAAACCATGCAGCCCTATTTTCCTTTTTTTTGTTTTTAAGTGAATGGAATATATAACACTTACCCTCTCAGTGACCTTATCAACCTCTGTATACAAAAAGTTCAAGTTTTGGTCAAAGTGCTGGTCCTTGAACAGACCCTTCCTGATCATCTGTAAATATAAAAAATATTTAATCTATTTTTTTATATATTTTGTTTTAATTCCTAATATATAATGAATTTTTACTTTATTAGGTAGTTTTCCTTTCAGGTCCATGGCAAGTTTTAGCATGTGGTTATTTGTTTTCCCAGGGAAAAGGATTTTTCCTGTGTATAGTTCATAGAGAGTACAGCCCACAGACCACATATCGATTCCGTAGTCATACGACTTTCCGATGACTGCAAAAAGAGGAAGAAAAACTCTTAAAGCCTAAACAAGTATTACCCAATTTCAGATGGGTTCATTAAAACTCTTTTTTTTTTTTTTTAGATGGTTTAATTTGATTCGTTAAGTTTTTACTTACTGATCTCAGGTGCCCTGTAGAAGCGGCTGACCAGATATGGTGTTATGTCATTGTCAGCCACATGTGACCCTGAGCCAAAGTCGCACAACTTGAGAATGGTCTTGGATTCGTTCACCTTTAGAGTATTAAATATGTTTATATAATAAGACAGATAGAAGTCAGTGTCCAATATTTATGGCACAAGAATTGTGACTTACTAAAATGTTGTCGGGTTTGATGTCAGCATGCAGGATGTTGCAGCGCTTGAGGTGTTTGAGGGCCAGGAAAAGCTGCTGGCTGTACGAACGCACAGCCTTGATGTGTAGCCCAACGTCCTTGCCATATTTCCTCAACACCTCCCGCAGGTTCATGCTGAAGCCAGAAAGAAATAAAGTTGCTTTAAAAGGATTAGTTCACTTCCAGAATAAATATTTCCTGATAATTTACTCATCCCCATGTCATCAAAGATGTTCATGTCTTTCTTTCTTCAGTTGAAAAGAACTTAAGGTTTTTGAGGAAAACCGAGAATCTTTGAAGCTGCATTCAAACTGCAATTTGGACCTTCAACCAATTGGCTCCCAGTGAAGTCCACTATATGGAGAAAATACCGGGAATGTTTTCCTCAAAAACCTTTCTTTCTGACTGAAGAAAGAAAAACATAAACATCTTGGATGACATGAGGGTGAGTAAATTATCATGAAATTTTTACTGGAAGTGAACTAATCCTTTAAGAGAAGAACTCAAGCTGCACTAATGCATGTGAATCTGTTGACTGTAATGTACCTGAGTGGTTCGAACACCAGACACAGATGCTGCTTGTGATAAAAGTGTCTAAAGAGCCGCAGACAGTGGAACTTATCATCTGCATCGGCATCATTCAGTTTCTTCAGAAACTCCAGCTCTTTGAGTCCTGTCTTTTGCCTGTGGGAGAAAACATGTGTCCGTCGGTCACAAAGACCACATCTACACCTACTCTAAATCTCAGTTCCTATCCAAGTAAATCCCTATGACACAATTTATTTGAGAACATTAAAACTGTGGACGTAACCAACACCACACATTGTGGTTTGATCAGAAATCCAACTGTACCAGACAGAAGTGTTTAAAGGCTAAGCATTCAGCTTTTAAGGGAAGTGTCTTACATCATCTCATTGTTGCGTATTATTTTCACCGCCACTTCCTGATTGGCTCGGGCCAAGTCTCTGGCTCGGATCACATTACTGAAGACACCCTGTCCAGTGTAGCCGTACACCCCATACCGTTTGTCCAACACCTCGCCAATGTTCACACCTGAATACATTAAAAGAACAATCATGTATTTTATGTCCTCTTTAACATGAAACCTAAGATCAATCGTATAAACAAGTCTTGGATACTATAGATTTAAATAACAGCATTTGCATCAAGACAACAGACTTACGGTAATAGCCCTCTGCATCTGTCCAGTTATCTCTGAGACTTGGGTTTTCCTTGAAGTCCTTGCCAATGCCTGCGGCCCTTAACCTGGCACTCTGCGGAGAGAGATTAGATGTGGATTTGTCACTGTCAACATGATTGAATTCAGAGAGTTGATTAAAATATTCATTCATGAATGAGTGACTGACACCATAAGAGACCAGTTCAACGTCTGAGGGGCCTCGAGATCCAGTGAGCACCAGAGTCAGATTACCCACTTGGGAAAAAAGCTTTGAACAAAGTTTCCAGTATAGAAACAACAGCTTGCACAGGACTATGCAACTCTACCTGTAGAGATCCCCTTACATGGACAAATTCAATCAAATTCTGGGGCTTGCAAAGCCATTGACCTACGCAATGGAGAGCAGGAACTTGGCTACTCACGTCAAAGTATGCAGTGAACATGTCATCTGACTCTGTGAACATATCTGGCGCTGGTGGCTTTTTCAGATTTGCACCTAAAGAAAATGAACAATGAGGCAATGAAAGGAACGTAGACTTGCTGACAACGTATCAGACCGCCTTGCATTACATCAGAATAAATGTTTCATGTCTCAAATTTCAATGACTCTCCTTTTTGTCTTCCTAAACTGATATGAAAGCCATTTTAGACTTTATACTGACACCTGTTGGCATGGATGTAGCATCAAGCAAATGTTATTAGTTGCTAGTGCTGTCTCAGAAATATATCTGCAGGTGTATTTATTATATTATATAAACTAATAAAATGTGAAAATGTTACATTTTTAAATAGATTATTGGGCAGAAAAACATTTAGCAATTTTATGATCACTCCATATGAATGATGAGTAGTCGTGAGCACTCACTGGTCATGCGATCTCAACATGAGCGGGGACCACCTTTTGTACGATATGATAGTTTAATCAGTTTTTCTCATGTATGTGTACATCATTTTAAACATGATTGTCAAACCTAATCTGAACAACTTTTTAAAGTGGAAAGTGCACTTTTAATTAAAATATATTTTGCAGATGACATACCATCTTTTTCTTGAGAGACAAGACTATGCTTGGCTTTCACATTATCCTCAAACGTGTCCAGGTTCTCTTGCTCGTAGGCTTTGACATCAGCAGCCACACGCTCAAGAATGTCATCAGGAGATGGCGATCGGCTGCGAGTGCTACTCTGAGGACTGCCATGCTCTGAGAGTCCTGACATGTTACTGTCCTCATTTACTGGCTTATACTTCTGTACAGGACACAAACACAATCACATTACATACTCTACCGTTCAAAAGCATGGGGGTTGGTAACATATAACAAAACAGTTGTGCTGCTTAATATTTTTTTTATTTATGATTATTTGATTAATGGAATGTTTAAAAGAAAAGCATTTATTGGAAATAGAAATCTTTTGTAACATTATAAATGTCTTTACTGTCACTTTTGATCACTTTAATGCATCCTTGCTGAATAGGATCCCAAACGTTTGAACATTAGTGTACGGCTAAAACAAACTAAAAGCCATTACAAGAGATTCAAATATTCTAACCTGCACAATGGCCAAGCGCTGAAGTCTCCTCTGTTCTATCAAAGCCTCCTCGTCCTCTTCATCAACGTCATAATCCTCCAGCCTAGACACAGATTAGTATTCAAAATTAAGTCCAAATATATGACCAGCAACATAAAAGCAAAACATCCTTTTCATTAATACTCACACTTCATCATCCGAGTCCTCCTGCTCAGGCTTCATTCCTTCAGACAGACTGCCCTTGAACATGTCCTCTCTTTCCCTGCTCCTTCTCTTCCGTCTTTCCTGTGATCCCGAACGTACCTGCTGTCTGCGCTCTGTCCTGTCACGCTCCCTAGATTTACACAATATTAATAATAAGAAGTTCCTTTTTAATTCTACCGAGAGATGTTATAATAAGTAAATTAGCATTCAGATGTAAATGTGATGCTCCTTGTAATTAAAATTCCATTTAAGTCCCTCGCTTAAGGACAGCAACCAAATCCGTTTACCTTTATTTCTACAGACGATGTGTAAAATAGGTACAAATGTATGAATTATTATTTGTGCATTTACTTTTAGCTCATTGAAGCTTATTGGATAGTTGTATCATCTAAATGGAGAGTTGTTGCACAGTTTTGAATGCTACCGCACACCACAGTCACCTGTGTCTAAGAGGAGACCTGCCGGTTCGTCTCCTGGGAGAACGGGACCTTCGTCTGACAGGTGAGTGATTTAACCTTCGTCTGGAGTTTAGAGAGGGACTTTCCTCGCTACGGCCCCCTGCCATATCACGAGATCGCATCCTTTGAGTATAAGAAAACAATATGAAAGTGAGTTTAAAAGAAATTTAATTTTGGGTAACAACAAGGAACGTTCATAAGAACAATATTAGTAATAATCTATCTATCTATCAATCAAAGGTTTAAACAAACAGAGCTAGAACCTGTCTTTGGAGAGTCTCTGTCGATCTTCTTCTCTCCGTCTCCTCTCAACAGACCGAGATCGGCCTCTCCTTGGAGGGGATCTGTCGTGACATGAAGATCCTTCCTGTCTGGATGCCCTGTCTGCGCTCTGGGCAACAGGGATGTGTTCAGGTGAGTGGTGGCCCCTGGGCCACACAGACAGGCAGTGCTGTTCTGGAGGTTGCTTTCTGCCAGGAGATCGATTCTCTTTTCCAGATGAGGCTTCTTTTGAGGGTACTTTCACTGATTTCTGGTCTCTCTCCCTGTCAGCTTCTGGCAAGTTTGTATTTCTTTCTTTAGATCTAGACCTGCTCCTTCTTTCTGAGGATCTGTGGTCTTCAATTTGCTCTTCAGGCCGTGTAGTTGATTTTTTGTTGCTTGATGGCAAGGCCTTGGACTTCACAGGAGATTTAGACCTATGACCAACATTTTTGGATCTCTCAGTGCTCTCAATCGATCGTCTCCGTTCCCTCGCTTGGATGGGACCACTAGGTTTATCACTGATGTTAACTTCTAACCCAGTCTTACTAACTATTTTTTCTGATTTATGGGCCCGGAGTGCCATCTCGTCAGACATGCTTCTGTCTTCCAGCCAGGGATAAATTTTTTCATCATCTGTGTAATCCTGTTGAGATCTTCCAGCGTGTCCCCGAGCATCAAAACCTTGTCTCTGTTGCTCACCGTTTTGCACAGCTTGCTGGATCTCGCCATCCTCCTCTGAATCGGAGTTATAACCCTGTAATATCAGTCCCATACCTGACTGCACAGCCCCTTCCATCAGCTCATTATCAAGCTCTGCTTGAATCATGGCCCTTTGTTTCTCCAGCTCCTCCAGAGCAGCAAGGTCATCAAGTCTGGATCGCTTTGGAGAGATGACTGCACCTTCACAGCCAGCAGAACAGTCTCTATCATCCTGGAATGAGTCTCTGTGTTTCCGCTTATGTTTGTGTTTGTACTTGTGCTTGTGATCCCTCTCATCTGGTAAGGGATATTTATGTTTTCTGTGCTTGCTCCGATGTTTGTGTTTTCTTCTTTTGTGTCTTTCCACCCTGGCAATGTCCATGTTATCTGCTTTTCTAGCTCCATCTTCACCAGGTCCATATTCATTTTCATCCACACTGTCAGAGCTCTCCACATCATCCCTGAAAAACAGTAAAGAACAGTACAATAATATTAACATACTTATTATATTCTGTTTTTTGATAAATGACAACAATTGCAATTACAAAGCATTCAGGACGTATGTTCCATTGTCGATGGCTTAAAGTATATACAAAAACATACTGCTAGTTTATGTTAACCACAGAAACCGAGAAGTGTGTTAACTGATATTGACAGAAAACTACACGTCAAACAAGTTGTACGGAAACGTTTTCATTTCCTATATATGTAACCCCTATTTATATATCTAAATACCAAAATGATGCAATATAAAGTCAGTAAAGATGTTACTTACACATAATCCTTCGCTATTGTTTTGGCTAACACGTCCATGTTCGCCATCTTGTTTGTTCCTGCTGAGTCGTTTGACAAAGAGAGTCGATTCACAGATTCAGTCTGGCTATGCTACCTGTACTAACTTAAAAATTAACAATCAATTTGTCCTCCAAATATCAATTTAAAATGTTCGTAACATTCCTGTCTCAGTATACATTATTGTACGGCGGCTAAAGGAAAAGGAAGTTCAGACCAAATTGACTGAATCACTGAATCGACGAATCAATCGTTTTGGAGCTTTAATAGAGCACGCATGCGCAGTGTCTACGCAGCATAGCACCCTACTGGTTTTTGTGAGTACTGTCAGTCATTAGAAACCATAGAACATGTACTTATAAGTTGCAGAAGGTATGAAGAACAGAGGAGAATTATGATGGATGAATTAATAAGAGATGGGTTGACAGGGGCAGGTATAAAATATATACTGCAAAATGGTGTAATTAGGCAAGGCAAGAAAAATATTTGTAATTTTTTAATTAGAGCAGGTTTGATGAAGAGAATATGATCGCGGAAAACAAGCTGGGGGAAATAAACTGGAGTAACATCGCAAGAAAATAACCCAGAAGATGGCGGTAATGCAACGCTCATGGATGCAAGCCGCCGTTAAACCTCAAAGAAGAAGAAGAAGAAGTGTCTACGCAGCAGAGGAACGAACACGAAGGCAGGGATCGTAAACATTTCTTCGTTGTGAACAGTTGTCATAAATTTATTGTTCACTTTTTTTGCCCAGACACTCAGTTTAAACCACTTAAAATTATGTTTGTACATCAGAATAGTGTTTGGGTTTGTCAAAGAATAATATAGCAGATGGCACATTTTACGCAGTATCTGTGTCTGGTAATTACGTAGTGGCCCCTAAATCGCATGTTTGCTTCCACAACACTAGTAATTTAAAGATACAACGCTGTTTGATGCAGGTACGCACATAATTTACACATCATTGACACACACACACACACACATAAATAGTTAAACTGTGAACGATTTAACTGTTAATTAACAAATATAGCTTGCTTTCTGAATTATTGGATGACTTTTGTGTTTGTAGCAGATGCTAGTAGTGCTAGTAGGTAACTTAACTAGTAAAGTTAGTGTTTATGTTGTAAATGAGCACTTTCTACGTCTGACGTTATCAGTGTGCTTCAGAGCGTTGTGCAATAACAGGTTGTACAATAAATCTACTTAATTAGCTATCAATATATCCAATGCCCAATAGCCTTGTTGAAGTGTAAAACACTGAACGTTTCATACTTCACTGCAGATAATTTAGAAGACTGCCTAATGTTTGTAATATGATATTTTTTCTTACTTCTCCACTGCTTCCCAGAATGGGTGGATTTAAAGATACATACCAAGATGTTCAGCCAGTAACCCTTCAACTTGCAGAAGAAAATGTCACTTCCAGTCTCTACTGCAGCTCAGCCGAGGGCATTGAAGCTCACGTGTCCACTTTAGTGGAAGCTTTCTTAGTTGAAGTGTACCGATGTAGAGTTTGTCAGTTTACCAGCAGCCAAAAAAACAAGATTAGCCATCATGTCTTGGGGAGACATGATCCAGTGTCTCCATGTCCCCATCTGCCATGTCTGGAGAAAGAGGATGAAGAGAGTTTGGGTGTAGGAATGAGGGTTGATGATGAAGAGGAGGTTGACCACAACAGCTCTCCATATGACCTAGAGAGTGATCTTCATTCTGGCTCAAAAAGCAGTGATGATCAGATGGACATGGAGCGCATGTCTTTCCTCCTCCCGATGTACGGCATGTTTCAAAACATCAGCCCACAGTCATGTGACATTGGCCTGGGCTCCAACTCTGTTGGGAACTTGCATGTGGCACAAACTTGTGAGGTGACTAAAGATTTGTGCAGTGTTAAAGGGATAGTCCCTCCTCACCTTCATGTTGTTTCAAATCTGCATTACTTTTTTTTTCTTCTGTGAAACATAAGATATTTGGAAGAATGTTGGTAACCAAATGGTTTTCAATTCAATAGGAACTGAAAATGGCTACCTACATTTTTAAAAATATGTTTGTAACGACATGAGGGTGAGTAAATGATGACAGAATTTTCATTTTGAGTGAACAATCTAATTTATTTGGTTTGAAATGTGAGAAAATGCAACTGTAAATGTTTTTTTTAAGGTAAGCACACTCTTTGAGGAGGATAGGCATGATGAGGACAGCGAGGAGGAACCTGTGTTTCAGCTGGAGGATGCTAACACAGATCTGGCCGTTCCTTTGAACAGCGGAATGGACACAGAAATCCAGGATGAAGAGATGGCCCAGTCGGCCCATCTCATGACTCTTGGGTTGTGCAGAATTTCAAGCACTAAGTGTCAACCTCAGTCTGCGACCTCAGCAAAAAGCCTGTCCCATCCAGAAGGTGAACAGGATGCTGGACATGCCAACATGGATGCTGAAATGCAGAAGCCATCTGAGGAGGATGGCGGATCGGCCTGCATCCTTTGTCAGACACTTGTTTCCAGTCGTAGTATGCTAGAGGTGCACCTGAAATGCCACAGTGGAGACCAAGGCTTTAGGTGCCCTCGCTGTGGTTGGGAATCAGAAGACTGGGATGATATGGAGCAGCACTGGAGAGGACATGGTAAAAGTAAAGGCTCAAAGAGGCATAAATGTAGCATTTGCCCCAGGACATTTAGGAGGGCTGACTCTTGGGATGCACATGAAGAAAGGCATAATCAGCGGCATCCCTGTCAGTCTGAGTCTGGGGGTCTGGTGCAGTGTTCTCTGTGCTTGGAGTGGTGTCTCTCAGGGAAGGAGTGGGAGATACACCAACAATGTCATTTTCAAGGAGGATTTAAGTGTTTACACTGTGATTTCAAAGGTACAGATCATTTTGTCTTATTAAACTGAGTTTACTTTGTTGTAATCTGAAGTTTTGTTGTAGCAAGCAGTAGGTTTGAATGTACTCTTTGAAAGGCTTGATACTTGTAAAGGCTTACAGGTTTTGAAATCATTGGTATTGTGTTAATATGAGTATGGACAGCTCAAAACTGCCATTGCTGAATTGACAGTCTACACATATCCAGCTAAGACTCAAGTTTGTGTTCCACACCATAGTCACTATAGAAGTGTATAGCAGTGTTGTTGATTTTAATGTGTTTTAAATATTTGTCTAGACTGTAAATTTATTAGATTTTTGTTTTAATTCCAAATTTGATAAGTAGAAATTTTCCTTTACCTCTATTTTTGCAATTTCTTATATTTCTCTTATTATTTATATTTCTCTTTTAGAGAAGTCATGGAATAAGACCCTGAAGCATATTCACACTCAACACAAACAGCTTGACACAAGTCAAAAGAAACAGGTTGCTCACTGTAGGTAAGTATCAAATGTTTTCATTCAAATTCATTTTTTGTCAACTAATTCAAAATGTCGTAAAGCATTGGTTCTCAACTGGGGGAGGTGGATCTCACTATGGGGGAAATATAATTTACATAAACTACGAATGTGTCCACAGTTCAAAAGTATTCAAATATTGTTGGAGTCCAAAAAAAGGGAATATGGTGAAACAGTTGACTATGTTACTCTGCTTAACAGCCACTGTTGAATGATGACTTCTTTGTCTGTACTCAGAGAAAACCAGCAACTTAACACATCCACCAGGTACCCAGAATGCTTGAGAAGGATGAAGCCTGAGTTGTGGTGCCAGGTTAAGAAGAACAGGGGGAAAAACAGGGTTGTGGCAAGGAAAAAAAGCAACGAAAGAGGAAAGAGTAGAGTGGGACATGTAAAGTGTGACGCATCAGTTGGACTCACTGTTTCTAGACGGAAAGAGTTCTGCTGCAACCTCTGTGACAAGTATGAGAATGATTTCATTCCACATCAGACAGTAATTATCTTAACCAAAAGACTGCTAATGATGTATTTTATAGTACGTGCAGTTCAAAAGTCTGTTGTCTTTCGATTTTTTAAAATGTTTTTAAAAAATGCCTCTTATGCTCACGAAAGCTTTGACAAAAAATACAGTAGAAACAGTCATTTTAAATGACTATTTTCTGTTTTAATGTATTTTAAAATGTAATTTATTCCTTTGATGCAAAACTGAAATTCCAGCAGCCATTACTCCAGTCTTAAGTGTCACGTGATCCTTCAGAAATCATTCTAATATGGCGATTTGGTGCTTAAGAAACATTTCTTATTATTATCAAAGCTGAAAACATTTGTGCTTAATGTTTTTGTGAAAACCATTGATATATTTTTTAGGATTCTTTAAAGAGAGGAAATTATTTAAAATGGAAATTATTTGTAACATTGTAAATGTCATTACTGTCACTTGAAATCAATTTAACATGCTCTTGCTGAATAAAAGTATTAATTTCTTTAGAAAAAAATCTTACTAACCCCAAACATTTGAACTGTAGTTTATAATATTTTTATAGTGGAAATGCACTGAAGCGTTTCACGTAGTATCTTTCTGAAAATAAATTAAATATTTCCTTAATATGCCATATAACTTTCTTTTTCCTTTGAGATAACTGTGGACTGTATAATTGTATAATTTATCTTTATCTTTGTTTAGGAAGTTTTCTACCAAGATGACAATGCGGCGTCACATGGGCATTCATCAAGGAGATAAACCATTTAAATGTCCACACTGCCATTACTGTGCTCGTCTCAAAGCCTCGCTCATACAGCACCTCCGCGTCCACACAGGTGCAGTTACCAACACATTGTACATATCTTATTTTAATATGAAACATTCTTTTTTATGTATGCATATTTGCCGCAATGGCAGTAGACACATCTTTGTCCACCGCCTTTATTAGTTCTGGTCACTAAACAGAAATTATGATCAGAGCCGAGCCAATAAATGACTTTCCCATGGTACTTTAATTAGAAATGTTGCAAATATATGGAGAAAGACGGCTCATGGTGACATGCAGAGATTTAGAGCTTTGTGGAAGTCCTTTCAAAAGACTGGTTGTCATGGAACAGTTTCCATGACATTGCACTGCCTGAGTGTGGGAATTCCAGTGATGTGTTTTTCTTCTTGCTTTAGGTGAGAAGCCATACAAGTGTTCCCAGTGCTCCTATGCTTCTATTGACAGAAGCTCTCTGCACCGACACTTAAGGACACACACACAAGAAAAGCCTTACCGCTGCCAGTACTGTCCTTACAGCAGGTACATGCATTCATCTGTCATAAAGTTGACAGGCTACACTTGTTTCATACTACATCTGTAACTAAGAATGAGACTCTGCATTTCACTTCAGCATCCAGAAGAAGAGCTTAGACCTCCATTCACGGCGTCATCACACTGGCGAGTCATTCCCTTGTCACCTGTGCCAGTATTCCACACCAGACCGCCAGCTGCTGGTGCGACACAAGAGGAAACATCACAGTGCCGAACAAACTGCAGGACTGGGGCAGAGGAACACTTCTGGTTCCCAAACCGCACCTTCTCAAAGAGCACGGACTTCCAAATGATATATATGATTTCTAATAAAACATCTAAGTTAAATTTTACAATGACAAATTAAATTATTGTTTTGTTAATTATGCACATATCTTGTAATAATTCAGTAAATTCCATGTGCCATAGTGAAATGTTATGTCATGGTTTTAAATAAGAATAGATCACCTCAGCATTGACACATTAACTCAAGTCATGGTTTAATAAATTCAGTGGAATGTAGGTGAATGTTATTTGCTCTTATTTCAGTGGGTGGTTAATTATAGCTTTAAAAATAGAAAGCGATTAAAGGATTGACCCATGATGCAGCATGCGTAATACAGAGTTTAAAACGACAAGCAAATCCCACTACCAATCCAATAGAAACTGGATTATTTCACCTGTTGCTCAACGCACGAGCAGCCAAATTAATATTATCAGAGGAATGGAAGATTTAGTTTGTCATTTTGTTTTAATTGCTTGAAGGCTATCGTTAATTTGAACAACATATTTTGTGTTAACATCTTTTAAATCACGGGTCTCTTTTTTTTTTTTTTTCTTTTTTTTCCAAAACGAGCAGCGACACGCTATAGCAACAACCAATGAAATTGCAGCTAGTGACCTGCCGTCTGATGCAATTGGATGCTGTGGTAGGATAGGAACGCCTACTTGCATCCAACAAGAAGAATAACTGAAGACCTCTATCGGCATCGGTTTAATCGATGTGTGAACGCTCCCACTTGAGGAATTCCTAATTTTGGAAGAGAGTTCACAGGGAATGTGCACAAATGGAGCTTTCAGAGCTCATTGTCTGCAGGCGAAGAGAAAAGCGGAGGAGTTTGAAGTTTGTTCAGCTTGTGTCAGAAGATTTGCAAACTTGTATCAGATAATAAGCCCCATCTAATTTCGATGGAATAGTCGGCGTTTTATCAATTGTATTTTTCGTTTTTGAAGAGGAACACATTTCTTATTTCGTATTATTCAATTTAGTTTAAATGATAATTACTTAAATTACTGTTTAATGTGTTTATGATACGACTCCGTTATGGCAGGTTTTAATATGGAGACCTTTCCTCAGTTGACCGTGAAGGACTGTTGGGTCGTTGGGCTCGAGCGTTTCGCTGTTGGTGCTGCTGGAGAAGAAGAAGAGGAGTTTTTCGAGATTAGGACTGAATGGTCTGAAAAAAGCATAACACATCTGCGAAGGAGATATTACGATCTAGTAAAACTCGTTAAGAATTTAAATATATCATTTCCAGACGACAGAGGACGTTTGTCTCAATCAATGATGCTTAAGGGTATGACATTTATGTGCATTTGTGACATTTGAAATAAGCGGTCATTTAACTGATTAGAGACTTCATTATTCTATGTGTGTATGTTTTATCAGCACTACAGAGGATAAAAGAAGCAGAGGAAAACAATAATGTTAAAACGAGGCTGGATGAAGTGGAAAAATTACTGAGAAATATAATCAAAATGCCACAAAAGGTGCTTCATTAGACTAGCCAATAATCCCCTGTCAATAATAAATGTATAGATGCCCTATTGTAAATAATCATGCATAATCATAATCAAGAAATTTATTTTTCAGATCTCTCACTCTGAGGCAGTTCTTACATTTTTCAAGACTTCTCTTCTTGACTACACTTTGAAAACCATGTATGAACCAATCCAGCCTCTCACCCAGAGTCCTGTCACTGTAGCTGGTGTGTGTTCGTGAGTTCTGATGTTGTATTGATCTTGAACTGATACTAGATTTTAAACTAGTTTTAAAGCTAATATTTGATGCTTTTCTACAGATGTAAGAAGGGCCAATGGGTTTTGTTTGGCCAATACAGAAACTGTTATTTTTGATCCGTATTTACTAGCACAAGGAGCAGAAACATCATCAAAGGACAGGTAAATATCTGACAAATTAACATCCTAATACTTGATTTATTTTCAATTTGACATATGTGGAATCAAAATGTATGTGTCTTATTTCATCACATCCAGCTCTGAGATTGAGTCCCAGATGTGGACTGGAATGAGAATTACAAATGAGATCAGATGCGTCAAGGAAACTGTGCACAAACCTGGCAAGGGCTTCATGACTGCTGGTACCCCTGAAAGTAAAGACACAGACTATCAACCGAAAATATCACAGAATACCACCAGCAACATGACCTACCTCGACCTACAAGCCTGTGAGACAGACATTCTTGAATGACATAGTGCACTTGACAATGTAATTACAACGTTCTAGTGTGGAAGTCAACAGAAATATCAATTTTTAAGGTTTAGTCTGTAAGAATAATATTTTTTAAAATAAAATAAATTTCTAAAGGATTTCTAAAAATGGATATGAATAATATTTTTTAAAGTTAAGATTAACTTTAATATAATTTTTTTTTAAGTTAGCCACGCCTGAATAATGTTCTTTGGCTCATTTGCTAGCATTTACAAATCATATAAAAAGTTTAGTTGATGAGTGATATCTCAAGGTCATTTATTTTGAAAGAAATCAACCAGTTATGGAAAATGTCATATAAAGTTGTTTTACACTAATATAGCCAAAACGACCCATCACATATGGCTGTCAGTGTTGGGGGTAACGCTTACAAATAACGCGAGTTACGCAATCAGATTACTTTTTTCAAATAACTAATAAAGTAATGGATTACTTTTAAATTTACTAGACAAAATCTGAGTTACTTTTTCAAATAAGTAATGCAAGTAACTGTGTTTTGCATTTATTCACTGACACCACTCCTGCCCCCGTGTTGAGAGAAATTGGGAGCGAGGTACAGTAGAAGAGGCACTTCCTTCAGGCTGAGGCTTATTAGTCTTACTTTTGGTGTGAAAGGGCCTTTGCTGTTGCCAAAAATGCATATTTTGGGTTTTTTTATTATTAAAAATAAATAAACAAGCCCAGCTCAGGTGATAAAATGTAACGCAAAAGTAACGAAACATTACTTAAAAAGTAAGTAAGTAATGCAATTATTTACTTTTTATGGAGCAACGCAATATTGTAATGCATTACTTTTAAAAGTTACTTTCACCAACTCTGTATATGGTTGTTGAGCATTAAATATCAAAACCTTTGGCATGAATGGTTTCCACTCTTCTTGTAAGTACTCAAATATGTCTATGAGAATCAGACATGTGTCAGTGAGGTCAGACACTGATGTAGGATGATGAGGACTGGCTCGCAGTCAGCATTTCTGTTTATTCCACAGGTGTTCAGTGGGGTTCATGTCTGGGTAGGCCTGTCAAGTTCTTCCTCAGTAAATCATTAATTTATGGGCATTGCATTGTGCACAAAGGGGGCATTGTCTTGCTGTAGGAAAAAAAAGCTCTCTCTAAATTGTTGTCACAAATTTGGAAGCACACTATTCTAAAGAATGTCATTGTATGTCAGAGTATTTTGAGATTTTTTCTCCCTCTGGAATTAAAGGACCTGGCCAAATAGTTTGCCCATTAACTAGAAACGGCATGTTTACAAACTTTTTGTCACTTACTAAACTCAAGGTCAAAATAAAACTATATTCAGTTTTAGTAATGACTGCTAAGACACATTCATCTGTTTTTTTTCTAAAGTAGGCCAAGTCCTTATTGTGAAAAAGATTGAAGGCTATAGGCTGATCATTATTTAAATGTAACAGGGAGAATCATTTCAGTCCACGTTCAGGTCAGTGAGCAGTTCCCATGATGAGGGATGTTAATCAGTCCTTATTGGAATAGTCATTGTGCTCCAGTTTGACATTGCATAAATTGATTTGGCTCACTGCATCCACTCAAACAATCCATTATTTTGGGTCAAAAAGGGCTTTTTTCCCATCAACATCTGCCCTAATTTACTTCTCTAAACAACAAACAGTGGAAGCATTTTTATAGTTAATGACTTCTAAAAATCGAAACAGCTTTTCATGGTCAACATTTCCTCCTGGTGACCTCTTTACCTCTCACAGGGTTATACAACTCACTGCCAACATTTCAAATGAAACATTCAAACTTGAAATAATGTTATGTCTTTCTCTATGTCAGTCCCATTTATTATCAATATTATACATAATTTTAGTCACTGGGTAAAGTTTGCCAACACTCATACTAATTTATCTTTTTATTTCTTCTTATAAAAAAAGGCTAAAGCAAAATTGTCCAGATGATTATAACAAGTTCAAAATATTTAGAGTGCTTTTTTTAACGTAACTATAGGCCAAGTGACTATTTTTGTTCATTACAGCAGGCCAAGCCACAAACTACTTACTGATCAATAATAACTTGGTGGTGCATTGATTAGTATATAAAAAGCTAATGTAGGGTGCCACCATTCACAGACTGACACAGAGAGGAGAACAGCACTGTTTATTATTTAACAGGAGAATTTAACCGCTTTTTTCACTTCTCTTAATAAAATTACCATCGGTTTTGTATACAATAAATTTACGACTCTGAGACATCAAACTGCACAACATGAGCCATCACTCCTCATGGAGAGGGCATCATTGTGCCCCTGGAGACATCAACTGCACTGCAGGCTTTAAGGAGTCACTGGGCAGCAGGAGCTACAAGTTGCTCCATGCGCCTTTCCATGGGCCGACCCATAGCCACCACCATGAACCTCCTCACCCGTTCCCCACCATGGATGTTCCTGATCATGCCCACTACATCATCGGCTCTGTCATCTTAATAGTTGGCATCACCGGAGTGATTGGAAATGCACTGGTGGTCTACGTTTTCTGCCGGAGCTGTACACTTCGCACCGCGGGGAACATGTTTGTGGTGAACCTGGCTGTTGCTGATTTCTTCATGTCCCTCACCCAGTCGCCTGTGTTCTTCACAGCCAGCCTGCACAGGCACTGGGTGTTCGGGGAGCGTTCTTGTGAGCTCTACGCCTTTTGCGGCGCTCTCTTTGGGATCTGTTCCATGATGACTTTGACTGCCATAGCTGCCGATCGCTGTCTTGCCATAACTCAGCCTCTTGCCCTCGTAGGCAGAGTTAGCCGACGCAAAGCGGGTGCGGTATTGGCCGTCGTGTGGCTCTACTCCCTGGGCTGGAGCCTTCCACCATTCTTTGGCTGGAGTGCTTATGTTCCAGAGGGTCTTCAGACGTCCTGTTCTTGGGACTATATGACCTTCACTCCATCAGTGCGTGCATACACCATCATCCTCTTCATTTTTGTGTTCTTCATCCCACTAGGCATTATTGCCAGCTGCTACTTTGGAATTTTCCAAGCTATCCAAGCTGCGGGGAAGGAAATACGAGAGTTGGATTGTGGGGAAACGCACAAGGTGTATGAACGCATGCAGAACGAATGGAAGATGGCGAAAGTCGCCCTCCTGGTTATTTTGCTTTTTGTAATATCGTGGTCGCCCTACTCTGTGGTGGCCCTCACAGCCACGGCCGGCTATTCCCACCTTCTGACTCCCTATATGAATTCAGTACCTGCTGTGATCGCCAAGGCCTCAGCCATCCATAATCCCATATACGCAATTACGCATCCGAAGTATCGCGCAGCTATTGCCCGTTACATTCCGGTACTCCGTCCCATCTTGCGTGTCAAAGAGAAGGATCTCCGTTCCTCTTTTAGTTCCGGCAGTGTCAGTTCCCGTCGTCCGACCCTCACCAGCCAGTGCTCTCTGGGGGTTAGCATTGGCAATGCTGCGCTAGCTAATGGCCGCTGGGGGAAGACGCGCTTGTCTTCTGCTTCAGATAGTGATTCTTGTTGGACTGAGAGTGAGGCTGATGGTTCCAGCATCAATTCCCTGACCTTTGGTCGTCGTGTGTCCACGGAGATCTATACAGATACTGCCATTCTCTCACCAGGGTCAAGTACTAACAGCTCCAGTGGGCAGAAGCTGGAAAAGACGCACAAAGTTGTAAGCGTACCAGTGCCATCTATTACTTTTGAAACAGATGCAGCCGATGGCGAGTCTCTGTCTGATGGGAAAGCTTTGCTCCTTGGGGTTAAAGAAAGGGAATGATGCAGTGCTTCAGAGTAACTTTGGTACTAGTAACTTGAGTAGTGGTTGCTTTGACCTGTTCTTTTTTTAATACAAATATGTATTCACATGCCCTTCTATACTTTACAAGCCTCTGACTTGATAGTTTTGTGAACTTTGTTTTTGAAATTAAACGATTTTCAGGTTTGTGCGAATTTAGCAAATACATTTATTAACTTCAATGATTTCCTTCATAAAATGTAAGCATTTGTTAATGCCTTTCTTTTTATTAAAACCTTTATAATAATCATCTATTTTTTTCTTGTTGAATTTTCTTGCTTCTTTTCTGGATATTCTGGTGTAGGTTTTAATAGTTGAGTGAATGTACTTCACAACTTCATTTGAGTAAATGATGCTTGGCATACTTTTTATTGAAATAGAACAGCATATACAAATATCTTAAGTAGTCTTGTTTATTTCTAACATTCATTGTATTTCTTTTTGTGTCTCAATAAAACAAATCCAGAGAAATATAGTGCTTTACATGTTTAATGAAAACCTGGGGTCCAAGATGTTAACAGTTCTCACACAGGCATTAAAGGTTATTTCTTAAAAGTTTTAATCTCACATTTAAAGTGAATATGAAGTCACATTTAGTTTTGCAAAGAAAGAAATCGCAAATTTGGCTGAGGAGTAAATTGGACTTTGAATTGGTCTTTGAAAAGCCTGATTTATAAATGTTTGAAAATTGTTTAGTACTGGAAATACATTAATTTTTATCTCATAACGCGTTTGACACAACTTGGATCACAATAATTGTTTAATTTCTTACTCTATTTCTTTGTACATATTCCTACAGTGGCTCTAAAATATTTAGACAATTAAAATATTTAAAATGTATGAATTTCAGTGTAGTAGATTGTCAGAACTTGAATTTTATATTTAACAATGAGAAGTTGTCATATTTTATTTTAAACAGGATATCTATTGTTAATTTTAATTAACAATTATTAATATTTTAGCAAAATGTTTTGTTTGAAAGCGTCTTTAAAGAACCTTTATTTTGAATTTGTCTCTTACTCGTGAATCGTGACCCGGATGTTGTATGAAACAATAGCACGCTGATGTTGCCTGCTTCACTCGGGCTGTGTTATCGTTTATTGCCCCTGACTGGCTGTCCTCTCAGCAGAACAGGAGCAGTGAAACGCGACACTTGTTTGAAGTGAATTATTAATGGCAGACAGACGATTGGGGAAATAACCGTCAATATGGGGGATGATGGTATAGACTACAACATAGTATTTCCAGAGGCACTGTCCTCAGGTAAGTGATGTCATCAGCTCTGGGTTGCCTTGTTGCCCAATTCCTTGCTTGTATGAATGGAAGCCTGCAAGCTGTGTTTAAACCTTAATTTAGAGATGTTGAATTGGAAAGCTTCAATAGGAATGTGGCACTCATTTAACATACTATAAGTGCGTATCACTGGATTCTTGTTGTTTGCACTCATTATTCCTGTCTTGACAGAGAAACGCTGGCGCGGATCAAAGGAGCCAGTCGTTATTCTGCTAGGCTGGGCGGGCAGCAGAGACAAACATCTCGCTAAATACAGTTCTATTTATAATGAACAGGTGAGGCATTTTCCTATGCCCTGAAAACATACACGTTGTTTCTTCAATTATGGTCACAATTGGTCATTTGGACTTTTAGAAAATGATCTCTCTGAAGCGCACTTGTCACAGTCTCAACAGTATGTTTATTTTTTCTTCAAATATGCACCACTCTTTTCACCACGTTTTTACTCTTTTCAAAATGTCGTGAGCATTTCCATTACAGTGTGCTTTTCATAACATTTCATATTATGTTTTTTTTTTTCATTAAATCATGCATAACATTTCATATACCGACAAAGAAAAAATAGTTGCATGAATGCATTGGAAATGATGCATGTCTGTCTGTCTATCATGTATATCATGCATAATATTTCTATATATTATATTTTTATGTTATTCAAATATCATATGTGACCCTGGACCAGAAAACCAGTCTTAAGTGTAAATTTTTCGAAATTGAGATTTGTATATCATCTGAAAGCTTTTCATTGATGTGTGGTTTGTTAGGATAGGACAATATTTGGATGAGATACGACTATTACAAAATCTGGAATCTGAGGGTGCAAAAAATCAAAATATTGAGAAAATCGCCTTTAAAGTTTTGATATATTTACGGTAAGAAATTTACTAAATATCTTCATGGAACATGATCTTTACTTAATGTCCTAATAATTTTTGGCATAAAAGAAAAATCAATTATTTTGACCCATGCAGTGTATTTTTGGCTATTGCTACAAATATACCCCAGCGACTTAAGACTAGTTTTGTGGTCTATGGTCACATATGTCTCATGTTTCACATCAAGCATTATAACTTTAATAACTTTTGATAAAACATCATTAGAAGCAGAATTGTGAGAGTCTGTACTTGGTGTATAAATGTTTTTTACTCAAAATAATTGTAATTTAATATTTCACTCTTGGATCATCATAGGCGGAATATTAATTTGAATAATACTATAACCTACAACTTCTATGAGAATAGGTCCACATCACAGCTATAATGACTACGACACAGAGGAACAATATCATTGAAATCACTTTCTGAAATTTTTTTCCCAGCTGATTAACAATAAAAACATTGATAGCCAATCAGAATCCACCCAAGTTGAAAGATTTTTATCATTTAAAGTAGCAGATGATGTAACTTAAGTGCACACTTATAATGAACAGAACATTATCATCCATTAGTGTGAACTAAAATAGTTATACTTATCACTATTGTTAGCATTCTTCGTGTGAACAGGCCTTATGACATTAAAATCTGAGTATAAATGTCATTTGAAAAAAAAAAAAAAGTTTTAATATGACCTTAATCTAGCAAAAAAAGAAAAATATGATTATTTCCATTTCCAGTCAATCCATTGGGACATAAATTGGACCATAGTTACACCCATGCATATAGTACCTATAACAGCTTCTTTTTTCTTGGTAGGGATGTGTGACACTACGCTACACGGCTCCTTTGAAGACAGTTTTTATTTCAGAACCACTGGGCTACAAGGAACTAAGAAGCACTGCGCAAAAATTGCTTGAACTTCTATTTGACTATGAGGTGGAGACCAACCCAATTTTCTTCCATGTGTTCAGCAATGGGGGCTTCATGCTTTACCGCTACATCGTTGAGTTATTGCACAGTCACAATCAGTTCAGCACTCTTTGTGTGGTGGGCACGGTTGTGGACAGTGCCCCGGGCAGTCAAAATGTTATAGGGGCACTCAGAGCACTCAAAACCACCTTGGGGCCCAAAGTCAATGTGCTACTGCAGTACTTCCTCCTGGCACTATTTGCTGTGGCTGTTTTCCTTCTCAGGATTGTTTTGTATCCTGTGACCAAGTATTTTCACAAGAACCACTATGATGCGATGATGGACCACCCAGCACCTTGGCCTCAGATGTACCTCTATTCTAGAGCAGACCGGGTGATCAGGTACAGGGATGTGGAGAAGATGGTTAAAGTGTTGCGTGAGAAAGGCCTGACAGTTGAAAGTTTCGATTTCATCTCCCCAGCCCATGTGAGTCTGTACAGAGACTGTCCAGAAGACTATTCCAGCAGGTGCAGGACATTTCTGACCCACTGCATGAGTTCTCCAGAGGAGACCATGACGAAAAAACGCCTTCAAGTGCAACACTGATTATACAGTTCTTGACCAGCTTGTTAATATACACACTGTAAATTTATATGTGCACCAACCATCCTATTTGTGGAATAAAAGCACTGCTGTTAAATAAATTAAACTGTTCTTAAGACCAACATGACATTTTAACAGGATTAAATTTGTATCTAACCTTTATTGTGTTTGTTTTATGCTGTGAATTACACTGTAATTTAGGGGGTTACTGATTTGGTACATTATTGAGATTTTTAGATATTGTGAATGAGTTTGTGTATTTAGACATTGTGACTGAATAAATTAATGTATTTGATTAATGTGCCTTCCTTAAATAAAAGTTTCTGTTGACTAAACCTGATTAAAGTCAACCTTTCCAAAGGGAAGTCAGTACTACCAGTTAACTGCACAGTTGCTAGTTTTACAAGTTACTCAGATAGGTTTTTTTCTTTAAGACGGGTAATAACTTTCGTTACATCCTAAATTAAGTAAAACCGTAGATTAGTCCAATTATAACCACTAGCCTAGTTCTCAAGACGGTCTTTTATTAAGCTGCAACTGGAATGGAATTTAAAAAGTAATGGAAATTAGATATGTTTGTGGTGGGGAAAACTAAACTTTTCCAAACTGCAAATCAGTTGTGAAGTGATTCACTGTTTTGGGACGCTTGAAACTCCGCACACATTGCATTTACAATACATTAAAAAACTAAAGTTAGGCCTACGTGATCTTTTGTTAGTATGATATGCGCTTCGAAGCACTGATTCGAAACAAAAGATTGGTAAAGGTTTTGAAGCTTTGCTAAAATAGCTCTTTTTATTGATTCTCTGCTGCTGGTATACAATATTTAACCTGAGAGGGAATGCTCTCGTGTAGATTAAAACGATGTACGATTTATAATATTTATAATCATTCTTTTGAGTCGGTTCTCTTTAATGAAGCATATTGAACCGGCTCATTCAGTGATTCAGATGGGTTTGCATCAATCCTTATCCAATAATCAAAACGACGGGATGGGTTTTGAAAATGTATTGTTTAACCCTAAAGCTGGAACTGCTTTGTCAGACCGGTCACTCAGTACAGCACAACACAAATCCACTGAGTAACAATGCTTCCTTGTATTCATTTTGCAACTTTGCCCAGTATTTACAACCAGTTCCTTGTGCTCAGCTGCCCTTGTATCATCATTTACAGAATTCATCCTACATCCTATCATATACCAGCATTATAGAAAATCTTCAACAGCAATACAGTACCTTCACTGCCCTCATATTTGTCATAGAGAGATATTTCACTTCCAGGCAGGTAAAATTGGCCTTTGTCAATCTTGACAGTCAGCCAGTTTGTGATCAGGAGGGCTTCAAATTGGTCAGGCAGAGGTTCTCATTGCATGTATCCGACTGTCTGACATTTCAGAGCGAGTCACTGGCATTTGTCTCTCTGGAAAGCCGTCTGTGGCACTTATATCATTTCAAACCACTGATAGGGAAGAGAGAAAGAGAGGAGTTTATTAATGTGTTTAGACAGATGAACATCGCTTATTGGAGTGCATCATGAATGAACAGCTTTGTTTCTTTCTGGTTGGTCAAGATGCTCGCATTGCTTGTGTGTTTTCTTGAAAAAAGTGTTTCAGGACTGACTTCAAATTAAATTCTTATGTGACAGTACCATTAGTTTTTTTTTTTTTTCAAATACATAAAAATTTTGATTACCATAAATAAAATTATGAAACACAATAAAAAATAAAAACAAATCGAAATACAAGATTTCTCCTTTTATTTCTTCATGCCTTTGTTTTGCTGTGAGCCACTGTTTGCTGAAGTCAATTGTTAACGGCCTGTATTCAGCTGTAGCACATTAGTTTCAGTAGAGGGCATCATTTCTCCACGATTCACCTACTGTTCCTTTAGCAAAGCGCCTCTCTCTGTCCCTATGCCTTTGAGTGTTCTGTGTGATAGCTGTCTTTTTTTTCACAGATCTAGCTATATACCACAGTTTACAAGGCTTAAGGTATACTTCCTACTATGTGAAGCATGTTGGCCTATGTGAAAAACAATTAAGTACAAGATTTAAACTCAGCTAATATTATTGATCACATCTGATATGTTACTGAGATCAGGAGTTAAAAACATCCAGACTGAGGTTAACAGGAGAAGATGACCTTTTGGCTTTCAGAGAACTTTTATCATTGGATTTCTTTTAAGCAGCAGGCTTGTGTAATTGACAGCACAGTGTATAATGACAACGCCTGGAAAAGGTCCTGAAATTGCCCTGAGAGTTAATGAAGTCGCACAGTGTGATGAGGGAAGATTGTGGTGGAAAGGGGTCAACAGGCCTCTTCAGCCCTCTCGTCCATGGAAAATGGCTGCTGTCACCCGCCGAACATTATGGGAATCTGAATGCCCACACAGCACACTCGCCCAGAGATTAATGATTTAAAATAGTGCAGTTTGGCAGATGAACCTCGTTTGCACTGTGAGGGACAAGAAACAGTCAGAAAGAAAAGTAGGCTCCTAAAATAGTTGTGTAATTAAATGTATATTTTTATAATTTACATGAAATACTTTCTTCAGTTATGTATCTACATTAGACTCTGGCTATGTTCAGAATGGAATACTAGCTTACAAAGCTCACTGAATACTCAGTGTACACTGCATAGTGCATACTAATTTTATATAACAGATTTAAAAGGCATTTTTCCAATTTTCATGTTATGACCTCATCAAGCTGCATATACGCAATTATGCAATTTTATTCCAATTTTTTGTAAACGTCTTGTCTGGTCAAATAATGAATAAACAAAGATTAATGATATTCTTTCTGTTCAATCATTACACTAGCAATTGATGGTCAAGGTAAGTGCATTGCATTGTGGGATACAGTAACCCTTGCAATAAGCTCTGTATGTTGCACATTTTGGGAAATGTAATTGGTCATCTATATATTCAATACAGAAAATGTACATACAGTTCAAACAGTATACATTGTATATACATACTATGCAGGAATTTTATGAGTACTATGGTAGTATGCTATTCTGAACACATCCGTGACCTACCTGCTAGTGTCAGGGCTGTAGATCTGGGTGTAATGTCCAATCTTGAACAACAGATGGCAGTATCAGCCAATGCAGCAGTAATGCTAGAGCATTAAAATGATGTTCATTAGCAAAACAGCCCAGTAAATCACAGAGAAAGCTCTAATTTTGTGTCTAACAAAACCCAGAATACACTTTCCTTTGGTCCATTGGCTCGATTTTTACTTCTCTTATACTTTATGGTCAGATATATCCATTCAGCTGTTTGCAGAAAAGAGAAATAAAGCTCAGAATAAGAGAAATTATTAAATAGACCCATTTAAAAAAACATCAGAAATAACTGCATGTTCTGAACACATCCATGACCTACCTGTTTGTGCCATATGCAGAGTTATTTCTGATGTTTTTATTTTATTTTAGTAGAAGCACTTTTGCTGGTGCTGGTGAACAGCTGGTGATGCTCTCGACCATATAAAACAGAAGACTTTATCTTATTATTTTTTTTTTATTTTACTATATTTTTTTTATTTTATTTTTTAAAACATAACTGGAATTAAAAGATAACCCGAAGCATTGGCATTTACAGTCAATGGCCATCAAACGCAGAGGGGGATGTCTGTGAATTTTCTAAATCTGTTTTGGGATTTTGTGACTGTCACCCTCTTTTACTTTGAGTTTAATGTCAAATCGTACATCTGTTTTTACATGCATTGCCCTTTGGAAAACTGAGATAGACTGCTTGTGAAGATATACTGCCATATACAATCACCATGCACTCAGTTAGGTTCATGCTCCATTTCTTAAAAGCAATATCTGATATGATATTATTGCCCTTATCCAAAGAGAAATGGGTAAATCTGTCATGACTGAAGTTATTAGAGGAACAGGAAGAAGTTTCAATATTTCAGAGGATTTCAAACTACCTTTTTAATGATCAGAAAATTGATAAGATGATACAAATACAATTTATTTTTCTTTAATTTAATAGAGCTGGATCATTCAAAAAATCAGTAGCCTACACCAATGACTAAATGTGAATTTAAAAATAATTCTTAAAGGGACACAAACCAAACAAAAAACAAAAACAAATTGAGAACACCAGCTAATACAACCAAGACCTATAACCTACTCAGTGGATCCAGCAGATAAACTTTTATATCTCCAGGTACTCTGCATTGGGTCTTGATTTGTCCTGTTTTTTGTATGTTTTAGGTTTATCTTTCTTAAATTAGTTTACACTGCACTCGAAACCATTCTTACCTCGTTTCTGAGTTTACTATTATCATAGACAAAAATGTCAATTCAGTCATTATTAACTCTTATGTTATGTTTTCTACTCAGTGCAACACAGAAGAAGATATTTTAAGAAATTATATGTTAAAAAATGTTTCTCCATGAGGTCCAAAACACAGATTTGTGTTGTATGCTCCAAAGTGACATTTTTCAAAATACCTTCTTTGACATAAGGGTGAATAAATTATGACAAAATCAACATTTTCGGTTAAATAAACCATCTGTCTCATGAAACCTCTGCTGAGATGTTTTCGAAACGATATACTTCCAGTCCAGTCAATTCTAAAGCCTTGTTGCCCATGCCTGGGTTATGACCTATCCTTCCTGAAGCTGGTTGTGTCAACAGTGTTGTATTTTATGCGGTGTCTCAGGTTTAGAGGTTAACCATAAGCCGATGTCTCCGTCTTCTCTTTCCTCTTCCATCCGCTGTATTTGTGTCATCTTTTGTTTTGCAGCTTTGGATGTCTGGTGTCAGGAAACAGACACATATCACATCAGCCCCATGTTTGTCCTTCCGTCTCCTTCACTCCCCCGCTTTTTTGGCACAGCGACCCACGCCGCTTACAGTAAGCCTGCAGGGGCCATTCCGGCCCGCTGGCCTTTTCCTCCACACCTGTTTCAGAGGGGACATGTTGTGTTAGAGCTTCAAGTCCCTTCCACTAATGAGCAAAGCATCCCACCGAAAGGAACACCGAACGTCGGCCCCCCTCCCACTCGGGATGAAAGCGCGAGAGAGACATGACCAAAGTCGTCTGCGCTTTGACAAACATGAAAAGCTTCCCTGGTGTGTAACTTGAGGAATTGGACACTCAGAGAAGAGAGAAGGGCTTCCAGTCGGACTAGGCTTGCAATCGACCTCTCCAACCCCTTTGCAAGTTTCCACTTATGAGAATGAAGAGAAATGAAGAAGAAAGGGTGAGGGAAGAGAAAGGGGCCCTCAGCGTGCGAACAGCACCTCTTGGAGCGCGGGTTGCGCGAGATTGTTCAAAGTGACTGTGCTTCACAGAACCCCTTCAAGAGAACATCTCCGGCTCTTCACAGCCATCGCATCTGACAAGCAGCGGGCTCCTGTTAAAAGCGCTGTCGAATTAGATGCACAAAACAAACTGATTCTACACTAGAGGTGGACTTGGTTCGAGAGCTCACGTGTTTCAACGACGCATAGTTTGAAAGATTGAAAGTGTAAAAGTGCAATGACACTGGTCCCCAAGCACGCATGGGGTATGTTTAATTTGACTGATATAGGGCGCCGCAGACGGAAGTATGTCTAATGAAGGGGAGAGATGTACTCTTATGTGACAGCCCTCCAGATGCAAGGGCTCACAAAAGCTTTACAGAGGAGCAGAAACAAAGCAGCAGGTTTTTGATTCTGCCTTACAGCTGACACTTACAGCTTCTCTTGTTCTCTAAGGCAAAAGTCCCTTTGTTATACTTTCTGTTTTATTGGATTTTCAAGTATATACTGTAATACTCAGATATAAGAGCAAAGAGATAAAAAGTGGCCCTAAAATATTTGGACACTTTAGCCACAAAAAAAAAAGAAAAAAAAAGAATGTCAAGTGCATTAGAGAACATATGTCAAATCCTTTGACATTTATAAAAAAAAAATAAAAAAAAATAGAGCATTCAATTATAAACCAACAGATGGATTGTCTAAAATTATGTCAAAAGTATGTACACACTTTCTGGTTGTTCCTAGTTTAAATATATATATATATATATATATATATATATATATATATATATATATATACACACACACACACACACATTTATAACATAATATAATATAATATATATATATTTTTCGATTATATTTATTTTGTTATAGTTTTTATTCTCAATTCAATTCAGTTCATATAAACTTTATTGTCATACACTTGTACAGTATTGCCACCGCATTGGCCATTACATGGGCAATGAACAAAGTAATGAACATAAAATAAAAATAAATCAATCTCAATTAATAAGTAAATGAATACATAAATGCAAAACTCAAATGAAAAACTAACATAAGTATAAATTATTATGAGAGAGCAGAGTTTAGTTCAAAGCAAATCCAAGTACACAAAATATTTTTATTCAAAAATATTCAAGCAATGCAATCACTGCCTACTTATTTAGGTGTCAAGACTGAAGCATCTATGAATTAAAAAAACAAATATCTGCACTCTAAAAAATTTCCTTTTTGAAATCTTTATTAAGTCTAAGTAGGGGAAAAACAGTTCAACAGATGTTTCATTTAGCAGCCTTCTGCAGTGTCTTCAATACAAATAATAAAATATAAAACTACACACACACACACACAAACACATATACAGGTGCATCTCAAAAAATTAGAATATCATGAAACTTTCATATATTATGGATTCGTTACATGTAAAGTAAAACATTTCAAAAGTTTTTTGTTTTCATTTTGATGTTTGGAGCTTACAACTCAGGAAAGTCAAAAATCAGTATCTCAAAATATTAGAATATTTACATTTGAGCTTCATAAATGACTATCCCTACAGTATAAATTCGGGGGATCTCTTGTTCTTTGAAACCACAATAATGGGGAAGACTGCTGACTTGGCAATGATCCAGAAGACAATCAATGGCACCCTCCACAAAGAGGGTAAATGACAGAAGGTCATTACTGAAAGCAGTGGCTGTTCACAGAGTGCTGTATCAAAGCATATTAAATGCAAAGTTGACCGGAAGGAAGAAATTGTGTAGGAAAAGGTGCACAAGCAACAGGGATGTCCGCAAGCTTGAGAATACTTTCAAGCAAAGCCGATTCAGACACTTGGGAGAGCTTCACAAGGAGTGTACTGAAGCTGGAGTCAGTGCATCAAGAGTCACCACGCTCAGTCTTCAGGAAAAGGGTTACCAAGCCACTTCTGGAACAGAAACAACATTAGAAGAATCTTACCTGGGCTGTGGAGAAAAAGAACTGGACTGTTGCTCAGTGCTCCAAAGTCCTCTTTTCAGATAAGAGTAAATTTTCCATTTCAATTGAAAATCAAGGTCTAGAGTCTGGAGGAAGGCTGGAGAGGCACATAATCCAAGCTGCTTGAAGTCCAGTGTGAAGTTTCTGAAGTCAGAGATGATTTTGGGTGCCGTGACATCTGCTGGTGTTGGTCCATTGTGTTTTATCAAGTCCAAAGTCAATGTAGCCATCTACCAGGAGATGTTCGAGCACGTTATGCTTCCATCTGCTGAGAAGCTTTATGGAAATGCTGATTTCCTTTTCCAGCAGGACTTTAGCACCTGCCCACAGTGCCAAAAGCACTTCCAAGTGCTTTGCGGACCATGATACTGTGCTTGATTGGCCAACAGGCCTGACCTGAACCCCATATGGAATCTATGGGATATTTTCAAGAGAAAGATGAGAAACAGTCGATCCAACAATCCAGACGAACCGAAGGCTCAATAGTGCCTCAGCAGTGCCACAGGCTGACCGCTTCTATGCCATTCCTCACTGATGCTGGAGTTTGTGCTAAACGAGCCCCGACCGAATATTGAGTGCATAAATGAACATACTTTAAAGAACTTGAACTTTTTTGTTTTGCAAATCCTTTTTTTTTGATTGATCGTAGGATATATTCTAATATTTTGAGATACTGGATTTTTGACTTTCATGAGCTGTAAATTCTAATCATCAAAATTAAAACCAAAAAACTTTTGAAATGTTTTACTTTACATGTAATGAATCTAGAATATATGAAACTTTAAATTTTTCTAAAAACTAAACTAAAACCTTTTCATAATATTCAAATTTTCTGAGATGCACCTGTAAATACATACAAAGCGGAATCAGAATCAGAATGTGTGTCTGTGTACATATTTATAGTTTTACATATTTATATATTTATATCTGTATATAACTACACACAGATATATACATATGTATACATTTTTTTCATTAAAAAAAAGTGTTGTTCTTGGATTTGCTTCAGACTAGGCTCTGCTCTCTCATCATTGATAATGACAGGCCCTTCAGCATTGTATTAGTCTGAGTGGGCTTTCTGACATTATCCCACTATTAGAGATCTGGGCCGAGCAGTGGTCTCTGTCTGCCCTCTGCAGTGTCAGGTAGTTGAGCCAAGAGAAAACCTTGGCATTTTGTTCAGTGACTGATCCATGGGTTACTCTTTTTTTATTTTTCGCAATAATGTTTTTCATGTTTTAATTAGTATAATAAATGATTATTTTCAACAAGAGTGTACACTGCATAGCCAATGTGTTATGTTCTGAGAATATGTCAGTCCTGAAAAAATATAAATGAGAATGAAATATTCTATACATAAAATGCATACATTTAATTTTTAAATAATTATTTTAAGATCTCTCTGTGTGTGTGTATTTTATTAAATGAGTGATATTCCTGCAAAAACTCCTCATGTAAATAACAGAGGCTCCTGGGGAGCAACAACCTTGACATCATTATAATAATCTCCTTTGTGTGCTTAAGAGGGTGGGACTGTGTTTAGCTTTGGTCCCATTAGTAAAAATCTTATGATTTATGCAGTTGCTGGTAGACTAATATCTTTAAAATTTTGCCTGGGACAACGATTCATCTTAAAGACTGATGAGAGGAGGTTGCTCTCTATGCAAAACGCATTAAGGCTAAATGAGGAGTCTATTACTCAAATCTGGCCGATAATCTGTTAGACCTCGCCAACTAAGCAGATTTAGATGTGTCACCACAATGATGGGCCTTACCACTTCAGAACATCACACCAGCCTGATGTTTAAAAAGAGCCCTCTATAACCGCCATTTCCCTTGGACACACATCGCTTATCAGCATATCTGTTATCTCACTGTAATTAATCTGCTCTTCCCCTCCCACACACCCTATGAGGGGTTCAACGCGTGTGAGAAACACTCAGGAGACTCATGAGAACAGCAGTGTTTGTGTGGGAAAAGCCTGTTTATCATTGGGTTAATTACCACGCAGGGGTTTATTTCTCCACCACACACGTGACTGGCTGTTCACAGTGCTGCACAGATGATCGTGCCTCCCTGCTGCTCTTTTGTCTCAGTCATATAAATGTAATTAATAACAATAAACCCTTGCTGTGTTTACTGGTAGTGGGTTCAAATCAGGGCTCTGAACCGGTTCAAGGAACGAAAACGAAAACCGGTAACGAACGAAATTTTGACTGGAACAGAACCGGAAACAGAAACGAAATTGCTGGTGTGCATCTTGAGACAAAAAAACATTGCTGGTGTGCATCTTGAGACAAAACAAAGGAACTGATTTATTTTAAGATCAGTCAGTGCAAGTTTCTTTCAGTTGAAACAGCTCAGATTTACATTTTAGTCTAGGATTAGGCTTAAACCTGGTCTGTGAAACCGGGGGATAATGTCTTAGTATTTGTTCTGTCTTTTTTTTAGCACTGGAGCTGACATGAACTCCACAAGTACACATGGTCAGTGCCACACATTTGCTTTTTGAAATCTTAAATATTTCTTCTTCATTTTATATTTGATATTTTGTTTAGAATGAATAATATAACAATAACCCCCCCCAAAAAACAGAGTAAATTTACTAGTGATCTCAGAACCACTGTACAATACATAATATTATGTACATTTGATGCGGAAATACAAATACATATAGATAACTGTTGAAGTATTTGATAAATGATAGATATAAAATGTTTTTTTTTAAATAAATAGATACATAAAAATTTATAAATTAAATAAATAATACAAAATTAAAAATAAATAATTCAAATATCACGTTACATAGTATCGCCTTTGTTCAAGTAGCCTACTTGTAAAATGTATCTTGTCTGGCGGAAACAAACCTCAGTATTCCAGAGGGCGATAACGTTGCTTATTAACCAGATGTGGTAGCCTATCAATCAGTTAAGTTGCTGTAAACATATTTAAGTGGCTTTCTTAGCAAATTTTATTTCACACTGTTGTTCCGCAAAGAGGGTAGCTGACCTGAAAGAGAAAACTGACAGTAAAAGAAAACATTTACATTTATGCACGCTGTTGTAGCTCACCTTGCGGGGTGCTCGCTGCAGAGCCAAATGGGAGGAGCTGGAGCTCTAGCTCCCCCTCGCTGGAGGTAATGGGTGGAGATAGACAGCTAACCACACCCTAACCCTACCCCTAACCCTATCACTAAACATAACTCCACCCATTACTTCACACAGTGGTGGAGCTGGAGGTCATTTGGCTCTGCAGTGAGCAGTACTTGAAAGAAAGTGGGATTACGCAGCGCCTTTGTTTACAAACTTGCGTCGACTAGGGTTAATAGGGCCTAAAGTGAATACCAAACTACTAAAAAACAAAATACAGCTTGTGTTTTCATGTTGCACAATAGTTCGTGTTGCAGAAGGAGGTTGTGGGAGAAATGTTCTAAACTGAATTACTGAGCTGGAGAGTTTGGTGGACAGCATGAAGTAATGAGCGATATCCTGGCATGAAATCCAGACTAATTAAACGCAACAAATCACCTCTTTATTATGAAAATGCCGCAAAATAGATCAGTTTGGCTCTCGTCCTGAAAGAAAGCTGAATTTTGTCTGCCCTGTGTTATCAATATCGGGGCTGTCATACTTTCTTCCCGTTTAAATGGACAGTTTGACATTTCTTGGAAAAAACTAATGGTAACTGGGACAGAAGTACAAGGCGGAATTACCATATTTGGGGAGTCTATTGCTTGCTTTAGTAGCACAGAACACAGAATGGTTGTAAAAGTATAAAACATATTCTTATAAAACATTTATGCTCTTTGGTAGCCTAAAAAAACATACCTAATGATTTCAATATGTTTTTTAAGGGGGTTCTTTTGGACATTCCAATAGACTGGCATTGTCATCAAGTCTCAGGTAAGAGTAATCTGAAGTGGTTGCTGAAAATATTGTATATATTGAGGTCTGTATTCATTTTATTTATTCACTCAAAATAGACATTTAGTCCTAAAGGTGCACTTAATCTCATTAAAATGTTTTACATTTGAATAGTAATTTTTGAAACATGAAGATTCAGCAGGTTTGACCTGTACAGTAAAAATAAAAAGTGCTAATTGCATCTGGAACTGAAAGTGATTTGATGGGGTGTTTTAGTAGTAGTAGTAGTATAATTGCTGTGCAGAATTTTGTAGAATTTTCTACCGTCAAGTTGCTTGGCAGGTGACGGAGGTAAAACCGCAGCCGTTCAAACCTGGGAAAATGGGCGACCTGTACAAGGCAGATCTTGTTTTGAACGGCCGTTTGGTACTAATTAATGGACTGCGGCCCATTCCTGGCCTGAAGTTAAACATAAACGGCGTGAATTAAACATGGGCATTCTTCATCTTGGCATTACTTAAACTCTAGGAGACAAAACCCAATGGAACAGCTGTGACCGCGGCTGCCATTGGGCGCTAAATGCATGCCGATGTGCACTTCACTTCACCCCACCTCCTGTGCGTAAATTGCCACCTTCAGCGGCTGCCAATAGCATTTGCACCCAACAAAATCACCTCGGCTGACAATAGTTAATTTGCGCTAATGATGCTTTATTCCTCCCATTACATTAAATCATTTCCCTCCACTGCTCAACCTTTCCGTGTGCCAGTGTGATTCCCTCCCTTGCACAATGTCATTTAAATAATAGAAACATGATCTACAAAATATTACAGCCACATTACCTGATCTGAACAGTATTTACCTGACCCCTGGCTGGGAAAAAGCTATTGGCATATTAAAGCACTCATTTCACATCCTCAAGCCATCTAGGGATGCTTTTTGGCTTCTGAAGAGGAACATTTTTCAAAACTTTTGCCAAAGTATTTTTTTATTTTGGGAAAAGTAAAAGTTTTATTGCACTCGGATTTCAAACTGTCAGAAAATAAACTACAGCCTAGTCTCAGTAAAAGAATGAGACTGGTCAGCCCTGCAGCACTGGGTGTCTTTCATTTAAATGACACTAGTCTGAAAGAATAGTCATAAGTACTGCGAAGGGATGGCATTTTCAGCACTGTTACATCACTTTTAATCGGATAGAGGCGTGTAATTGGTAACGTATAAGCATGAATAAGTTTTAAGAATATTACACTAGAGGAAAGAGTGTACTCTAATATTGCTTTAAGATAAAGTACACCAATGGGGCAGCATTATCTTTTTAATGCTAATTTGTACCACTTGTCTTACTGGGAATTATCTCCTTGTACTACTTTTATCCTGTATTTAATTAAGTTTACTAAAAAGAGTTAGGCGATGAAACTACCAGAAGGATTTACTGAGGTTTCTTACTCAGATGTAGTACTTCCTTCCCTTGGTTTGTTTTGCATTACAAAGCGTTAGTTTACAGTTTTAGCTGATTGCTTAAATAAAATAGAACCTGGTTAAAAGAAATCAAACAGGTAAAAAGTCTTCTGTAGTTCTGATGCAATATATTGCTTTTATAACGTTTTACTGTATATAGTAGATCTGTTGAAACTTTTGATGCTTACTGGAATTACCACAAGAATGAAGCAATTGTTGACATTGAATGGTGAAATGTTTTGTTACCTTCTTGAATCTGTATTTATGTATTTAGTCTCCTTTACTTGACTGTAGAGCCTGTGTAAATGAAAACCATTTCTTTGTGAAACCTGAGTAAGCAGGACTTAGCCCTGGTCAACAGTAAGGCTTCAATCTCATTAGCAGTTGATTAATGAAAGAGACTGTAACATCATATTAAACGTAGCAGCACATTCGCAGAGGCAATTTTACAATTGGTCTAGAGTTATGGGTGCATATGTGGAGGGATCAGTTTGAATAAGGCAATGCTCATTCGTTATCTTTAATTGTTCCTGAGGAAGCTTTTAGTCTGGGTGAAATATGATTCTATTAGAAAACGATGCTTTCCCATTTAGAGCAAACAGACATGAATTATCTCATTTGGACCCTTTTCAGGACTGTGCTGTGTTATAGCGTGGGGGTTTAAGAGCCTTACCGTTTCATGCTTCCATTTGAGGACAGTGTGTGTGGAGGAAATATAAGAGATTGTTCCCCTGCAGTGGAAATGGAAGGGAAATCTGAAGGACAGAACTGAAATCTTTTTTATTTGTGACCTTGGTGAAGAAGACACTCTGATTTCTGCATGGTATAAGAAAGTGGATTTCATAATAGTTTTGTAGGTATATGGATGATGTTTGAAAAGTTTAAGGGTTTTAGCATTGATGCAGCTTGTACTTAATTTTTAATATCTGAATGTTTTTGTTGATCATGTTAATACTCTTCTACAATTAAAAGAATAATAGTAGAGTTTCCAAATGTAGTGTTTAGTTGAATATTCCCTTGGCAGGTTGCCATAGTGAGGAACATGTGAAATTGTGGAACATCTGTACATTTTAAGATTGTGTTGTCCAGGCTATTCATGTTTCTATTTATTTACTGACAACATTATCTTCAAATCATATTTCAATCATATTTAAACAATGATTAGTACAATCATTACACACCACCGCCTATGGCTGGCCACATTATGAGGATGGAAAGCAGCTGCATCCCAAAGAAGCTGTTTCAGTGAGTCCTACCTGGAGGTTCCCTTAACATCACATGGGAAGAAGCCAAAGATCTGGCCTTTGACCGCACTTGCTGGAGAGCTGTCGTCGCTCAGTATGCTTCCTAGCGTGGGAGAAGATGCTTACTGTAAACATTTCTAGACTTTTTTTTCTTAACATTTCATTGATATGTACTGTAGATGTATAACAGAGAAGGACATTTATATAGAAATATATATATATTTACATATATCTGTGTAGATCTTATTCTTCTTAAATTATTTTTATTTAATTAATTATTATGTGTCCCATTATTTCAGACAAACTTCTGAAAAAATCATAGATATTCATTGATCAAAAGGTGTGGGAATCCTGTCTATAGACCTGTCAGTACAGGACCTTTCTGCAGTTCAATGTTGAGACATTTTCTGTTCCTCTATATTCTCAGAGAGAATGAATTCTTGTATTAAAATCAGAATTTTAGATTTCTTGTATAATTGACTCTTCATGTACAACCATCAATCTGAAAAACACATTTTGGAGATGCATGATTAATTGTAAATCCATCATTTTTCCCTGAGTTGTCAATGCCCAGTGCTGAATGACATACTGAGCCTAATATTTAATTTTTACTGTCATATTTACATATCAGACAGATGCCCATGTATGAATTTGATATTAGCTCAAGCTCTATGTTCTTACTTCAGGTCTACAATAATAAACATCAAGACATAATATGGTCGTGCGTGATATTTTCTGTGGTTGTATTTTGTACCCTCTCTCTCTCGTGTAGGATGGATTTACTTTGTACGCCTCAAATGTACTTCACATATACACACACGATTATGTTCGAAGGTGCCATTAAATTTGCTCGACCGGTCATTTGCACTTACCTGCGAGTCAGAGTAGCCCTCATGTAAAATCCTTGTCACTTCATTCCATTTACCGATATATCAAATGATTTACCCTCGAATGGGACAGTGTTACAGTAACGATTAACCATTAACATTATCGCTTGTAAGACTCTTGACACCCAAGGAGTTAAGTAGCTTTTTGCATGGGTGACATGTGAGTGAAACATAATAAAGGTAATTTACTGCAAGGCAAATTCCATAGCTAAAGGGTTCTCATGTTAAATAGCTCAGTGACCTTTAGCGGCTGATTACATAAAGGAGGCACAATCAGATTAGAGCAGGGAGGGAAAGGTCAAGCGCATTCGCAGTGGTGGCCATTTCGGTCTACCTGGAGAGGCATCGTCTCAGAGCGCCGTCCGAAAAAGCAGCCGTCGGCTGGTGGGCGAGGAGGTAGTTAGCCTTTGTGCCCCAAGAGCCGTTTACGTAAAGGCCAGCATCTGACATGCTCATGCGTCCCCTTGCTTTTATGTCCCGATGGACGGCACTGTACGTGAGAGCGTCTTCAACCTGAATGATCTGCAGAAGGACCTGTGCTTCAGGATGTTGAAGTGAAGTCATGCGAAAATCTGAATGTCAAGCGTCTGAATTCAGTAGAGTGATTCGGGATGTTTTTTGTGGCTGTCATTCTCTCTGAGCTGATGCTGTCAGCTTGTGCCTTTGATAGCTGATATCGTTATCTTGTTCAGATACTGAATCACATTAGCACAAAAATCCATAAAACAATCAGTACAAATACAGTTAGCCTTATGTATGTAGGGACTGTAAATTCTTCGTCATCAGTTAGGAACCTAGGCGTACTTTTTGATAGCAATCTTTCCTTCGAAAAACATGTTTGTAGCATTTGTAAAACTGCATTTTTCCATCTTAAAAATATATCTAAATTACGACCCATGCTCTCAATGTAAAATGCAGAAACATTAATTCATGCATTCATGACCTCGAGGCTAGATTATTGTAATGCTTTATTGGGTGGTTGTTCTGCACGTTTAATAAACAAACTCCAGCTGGTTCAAAATGCAGCAGCTAGAGTTCTTACTAGAACCAGGAAGTATGACCACATTAGCCTGGTTCTGTCAACACTGCACTGGATCCCTATTAAACACTGTATACATTTTAAGATCTTGCTAATTACCTATAAAGCCCTGAATGATTTGGCACCTCAGTATTTGAGTGAGCTCTTATTGCATTATAGTCCTTCGCGTCCGCTGCGACCTCAAAACTCTGGCCATTTGATAATACCTAGAATATCAAAATCAACTGCGGGAGGGAGATCGTTTTCCTATTTATCGCCCAAACTCTAGAACAATCTACCTAACACTGTTCGGGAAGCAGACACACTCTGTCAGTTTAAATCTAGATTAAAGACCCATCTCTTTAACCTGGTTTACACATAATACACTATCGCATTTCTATAATTCAAATCCGTTAAAGGATTGTTAGGCTGCAATTACATTGTTAGATAAATTTTTACATTGTTAGATGAATGGCATCTACGCTAATATTAGTCTGTTTCTTTCTTATTCTGAGGTCACCGTAGCCACCCAGATCCAGACTGTATCCAGATCAGATGGTGGATCAGCACCTAGAGATGACCTCTACAGCCAGGACACCTAGATGAGCCCCAGAGACTGATCCCCAGTGAAGACCCTGTCTCCAAGACAGCCATCGGGACAAGACCACAGGAACCAGATGAGTCCTTTGCACAATCTGATTCTGCTTTAGCCTAGATTTAAACTGCTGATTTTATCTGGCCAGAAGAGAGTGACACTATTTTGACAAACTATTTCCCCGTCTAAATACTCTAAAGCTGATATAAAGCCACCCAGCTTTATATCAAGCCGATATAAAGCTGCTTTGACACAATTTGCATTTTTAAAAGCGCTATACAAATAATATTGACTTGACTTGACTACACACATAAGCCCCTTTCACACTGCACGTTGGTCCCGGAAAATTGCCAGAGTGCCTTCTGTATGAACGCAACCACGACCCGGGATTGATTCCGGGATTAATCCCGGGTTGGGGAACTAGTAGCATTGCCGGGTTCAGTCCCGGAACGAGCGCTGTGTGAACAAAAGCCGGATCAATGCCGTAAAGGCTGATGACGCGCGTTATCATGCGACTCTTTTACCAGGTGTTTAGAAGGCAGATCAACATTCACACATCAAAAAAATGTGTAAACTGGAATGAAGCAGCGATCGGAGCTCCTCACTATCCGCGCTGAAGCTGAAATCGTTCGCCAGTTTAGTTTTTTTTTTTTTTTCGTTCGCCAGTTTAGTGAAATGGTGCGCGGCGCATTATACACGTCACATGAAATGTCACGTGTCTTTACGGGATCTTTACGGGTTGTGTGTGAACTCACGCACAGATTCCGGAAAATCACTGGCAGTGTGAACGAACCAAAATCTAACGATCCGGGAACAATTGCCGGAACACATTACCCGTGTATTTTCCGGAATCTCTGTGTGAAAGGGGCTTATTATGCTCAAAAATTTCAGCTAGCATTTTTAAAGAATTTATTCTAGACTTGTTTTAGAAATTTGACTTCTAGATGCAATGAAAATGAAGTTATTTCTATATTTTGCTGTAGTGTGTCAGTAAGAAATATCATTTTACATTTCCAAACATTCCTTTTGCCATTAGTTGTAATCCAGTGAGTTTTTTGTATGCACATGACAAGGAGCCTGACAAAATACATTCATTCATCGTTGGAACACAAATGAATTATATTATAATTATAATAATTATAATAATATTTTTAATGAAATCCGAGAGCTTTCTGACCCTAGACAGCTGCTCAACTGAAACGTTTAAAGGCCAGAAAGGTAGTAAGGACATCGTTAAAATAGTCCATGTGACATCAGTGATTCAACCATAATTTTATGAAGCTGTGAGATTACTTTTTGTGCTCAAAGAATTTTATTCAACAATTTATTCTCTTCCGTATCAGTCTTTCATGCACATTCATGAGAGTACCATGACATATATATTATAAATAAATATTTTTCTCTAATACACAATGGCCACAATTATTGGTACCCTTAGAAATTCATATGATTAAAATATCTCTGAAGTATTTTCCCACTCATATTTGCATATTTTTTTTTTTTTATCACACCAGGGTGACTAGGAACATGAAATTATCCAGCCTTGGCTTCCCGTTTTACAGGAATATAAATATGAGGGAACACAAAAGCCAAATCCCCTTAATCATTAATTACAATGAGTAAAATCAAAGAATATATTTCTGATATGCAGGAAAAAACTTCACAAATTAGAAAGTGGCTATAAGAAAAGAGCTAAAGCATTAACAACTCCCATTTCACCATCAGGGCAATAATTAAGAATTTCCAATCAACAGAAAATGTTACAAAACTTCCTGGAAGAGGACGTTCTATTTTGTCGTAAAGCAAGGCAAGGAGGATGGTTTGGGTGGCCAAAGACTCTCCAAGGATCACAGCTGGAGAACAGTAAATAGTTGAGTCTTGGGGTTAGAAAATAAAATAAATCAAACAGCACCTACATCAGCACAAGAAAAATCTAGAAAAGAACACACTCCAGCATATTAATTTGCTAGACACTACTGGAACTTCTAACTGGACTGGCTTCTATGCTCAAATGAAACTATAAAATTAGCTTTTTAACTGCAAACATTCAAGATGGGTTTAGTGCACACAGGGATAAATGTGTACATGTGTACAATGAATGAAATATTCTGATGTATCTTTAATGTTGTGGGCCTATTTTTCTGCCAGAAATCCTGGATATCTTGTTCAGATATGGCATCATGGATTCTATCAAATACCAACTGATAACATTTTTTAAACTTACTGTCCATGGTAGAAATCTTACAATGGGCCATGGCTGGATCTTCCAGCAGGACAATGATCCAAAAACAACATCAAAATCAAAATGGGTCAATGTGAACAAAATCAAGCTTCGTCCATGGCCAACCCAGTTCCCTGACCTGAACCGAAAATGAGTGGGGTGAACTGAAGAGGAGAAGCACCAACATGGACCTGGAAATCTGAAGGGTCTGGAGTAATTCTGGATGAAGGAATAGTCTATACATATTCACTGGTTGTTGATACTTTGACTTCTGCTGAGTAGTAGGATGACAAAAAACAAAACAATATCCAACATGTCAGCCTAGATATGCATATAGTAAAAATGCATCAAGCAAACCTTTATTTTACCAATTTAAATTGATTTTGTGTGAAATTGACTAAATGTAAAAAAAGAATGTGTTTCACCTCATTTTAATTATCTAAATTGAACAAGCAGCAAAATTAAATTTTTTGAGTGTTGATCCGGTATGAACCATGCCATTACTGTATTAATATTCTAGTGTATATTGTATATTAGATCATGTTCGGATATTATTATTTAAAAAAAAGCTATGATAGTGTAACTTGTCCCGTTCAGATCTCATCTGAAGTTATGGTTCACCTTGCAAGATGCGCACTTTGTTTTATTTGATCCAGCATGCATCCAATATATATACAAGACCAATATGTGAAATGTGTGCTTTGCAGTTCACCTTGCATAAGAAGGCCTTCAAAGGTACAAGCCACCAATTTGTATAATAACCACATACTGTAGGTTTCAGTCATCTAAAGCACCAGGCCATTTGATTTTCCAGAACACTTGTGTATGTAGCGCCTATCACTTACTTGAAGTGTAAAACAAACAACAAATACTAAGAGCTTCTCCGTTTCGATGACATTATGACGTTAATGAAATCAACCACTGTACCATTCGACTGGAGAACGGCTATGCAACACCGCTAGCGCTCATTGTATAAAAAGAAAAGGGTAAAAAAAAAAAATGGAAAGCAGTGTGTGCTCACAAAAAAATGGCAATTTCATAGATATGATAGAGTAATATTTTGCACAGTGCAGTTACAGACCCAGTGGAGGGTCAGTGAATGGTAGAAAAATGGCAGCTTAGAAAGAGCAGTGTTATCAAGTGGCTTTTCTCCACTTGTTGACAGCAGAATGGATCTGGGTGGCCCTGTTATTGTTATTATAATCTCATAGCACAACCTCCATCGCACTAGTGAGTCTGGCAGCCTGGGGAGATGGCGAGTGATGAGACACTATTTGTGTGTGTGGCTGTGTGTATTTGAGCTAACTAGACTGTGTATGCTACCTGTGTCTACAGTATGTGTGTGGGCACACATGCATGTGTGTGTGCGCGCAGGGCGGGAAGGCAGTTTGTCTTAGGCGCAGATCGACGCTGGCTGGCCTGTCAGCTGGTTTTATGGCGGGCCCATTAAGGGGCTGACATGGTTAATGCTGATTGCGGCAGGCGCAGCGAGGACCTGACAGTAACGGTGTGCTGAGTGACGCAGATGATGTTAACAAGCCGGGGGAAGCGACTGGGGCCCGTGTTTACAATGTGGGGGTGCTAAAGCTGTCTACGCTATAACCACCAACCTCCTCGGCACACCTGCAAACACACACACACATCACACACATACTGAGGCTGGCACAAACTAAACCAGCAGATAATTAGGCAGCCTGGCTTCATTCCTTACTCTTCCTTACAGTGGAGAGCTGCAGTGGCCCGTCACTTACGGAGTGAAGATGGCTCTGCATCTCAGACTATTTCAAGCTTGCTGTTCGACCACAGACGTTTCATCTTGACTGCTCTATCCAGTTTGCCTTTGATTCATTTGTATATAAACTGTGGCAAGGCAACGCCGGTGCGCTCACCAAAATATGCACTTGCCAAAAAGTAGAGTGGTTGAACTATCTATCTATCTATCTATCTATCTATCTATCTATCTATCTATCTATCTATCTATCTATCTATCTATCTATCTATCTATCTATCTATCTATCTATCTATCTATCTATCTATCTATCTATCTATCTATCTATCATGTATGTATCATGTAGCATGTATCTAAAAATATACGCATATAAATAATTATTATATAAGTACTATTTCATTATTTTGTCGATTCAGTTGAACACACGCATCTACAGAGCTGGGAGACCCTTCTTTGCTCGTGTTTGTACATCCCGTCTGCGCATTTGAATGCCAATTGAATTAAAGAAACATTCTGATATTAGATTTGATGCGTGCAGTCTGTATAGCCCGCAGTCGTCTTCTGCAGCTGCCAAAATGACACGATTTCCACAATGGTCTAAAGAAACATGCTCAAAAACAATTAGTGTTGAGAACTCACATTTCAAATTAAGCTGTGGGGCCATTGCATATATAAGTCCTCTTGTCAGCTCGATGAAGTGACAGCTAATGAGCTTCATTAATATGCTAAACAGGCCTTTTTTCCCTTCATTTTGCTCGTGCTCTGTCCACTGCAAAGTGACCAGCTCTGGAATATTTCTAATTGCAAGTCAATTATGTCATTGAGCCCATTTAGAACTTCATTTGTATGCAAATGCAGGGTTGTGGGGCTGAGAAGAGGGTTCAACACTCAACAACAGTAAGTGTATAAATAGTACATGATCTTAGTCTGGGCCCAACAGAGCTGTTTTGTGGCAATGCAGACTTGGACTTCAAACCTAGCTAAAACTAATCCAAAAATTCCAATCACTCTGCATGCAAAGAAAGAATCACAATCTGCTCGGCTCATGGAATGATCATTAATTGAATTTACAAGGGAGAGTTGCACCCAGTAAATGATTTCTCAATGCATCATCTGTCTTTGATCTCTATGTAGTCAATAGGTTTAGTGGGGTGTAAAACACCCATCAATAAAGGCTGATGAAGACATACTGTAAGTAAATGATTAAGGGAAGTCGGTGCCTCCTGTTGTGACAGTTGTGGGTCCGTGGAGTTGTGTATCGTCTGCTGTGAACTTAATAGGCTGCTCTGTGTGTGTGTGTGTGTGCAAGCAGTCAATGAGATGGCTGCCCGCAATGGAAATGACAGTGAGTGGCTCTCTCTTCCCAGAGTACAACCTGCCTTTCTGTCAACCACTGCAGCTGTAGAGAGTAAACCTACACACACAAGAACACACATAAGCTGGTAATAGGTGCATCCATATTTTGTGTACACACCTGTTAGTTTTGGAGACGGTGTTGTGCTTGGCGGGTTTGGTGCAGGCTGACGGAGCCATAGCTGCTGTCCGACAGGCCCCTTAACGATTATCAAGCTCCATTTTATTAGTGCAGACTAGGGCTCTGCACAAGAGACAAGGTTATAAATTAGCTGCCAGGCCGGCATCAATACTAGAGAAAATCCAGTGACATTGTGAAGTCTGCCACCCATCAGCAGTTAATGAATGGATGAAGTGAAGACCATTTTTAGTAAATTCATTACTGTATTGGACTTTACAGGGCAGATTAATAATTGGTTTGTCACATTTTTTTTCTTCTAAATGATTAATATGCCTATTGATTAGCGACCTGGGCGGTGTGCAGATGATATGGAGAAAAATGCACACACAAGCACTTGGATACAGAAATCCAATGGATGCTGAAAGAGTGACCAGCAGTCAAAAACACTGCATCCAACTTAATCAAATCCTCCTACAGATATCTGTCCACATGCCACTGCAGGAACAGGCTATTGGTCAGGTGGTTCGCTGCAGTGACCACATCAGCTCTGCTTAATCAGAGTGCAAAATATTATTTTTGGCCTTTCGCCACTTTTATTTATAGAGACAGTGAGAGGACAGGAAACAATGGGGGAGTAGAAGGGGGAACAGGACCAGGAAATGTCACAAGTTAGATCGCCAGTATGAGTATAAAAAGCATTTATGTTAACCACTAAGCCATGGCCCTGACCACTTGATAGTTACAAAAATGTTTAAAGAGGTAGTTCAGCCTAAAATATAAATTCTGTTATGACTTACTTTCTTCTGGGGAGATAATTTTTTTTTTTTTAATAATGTCTTCTTTTTTTTTCTTTCCCCCTCTATACAATGAAAGTCATGGTGTTCCGAGTTGTTTTGGATTCCACTGACTTTTATTGTATGGACATATACAGTTTTGATGATAAATAACAAATGATGACAGAATTTTCATTTTTGTGTGAACTATCCCATTTAAAGACATGAATTGCTCTTCGCAATTAATTTTATATCTTTACTGCAGACTGAAAAAGGATATTCAATGAGAAATGTATGGGTGAGAATTGGATTTTATTAAATGTTTTTGGATTGTATCATGAAAGTGGATATTGCATATCAGAATGCAGACAGACTGAATTCAAATATGTTAAATTAATGCCTACATATCTGGTTAATATACAACAATTTGCGCATCTTACATGATCAACAGAGGAACAAAGACAACAAAAAACTATTTCATTAAATATTACAAAGTAAATGGGGTTTTATTGTCTATTTTTTCAATTAATTCATTTCAGTTCTTTGATTTCATTTTTTTACTTGAATATTAAGCCCAATACCACTGAATTTCTACAAAATACTTTGTGGCTGCTTTTTTGTTGTATAGTTTGGCTTAGCCTTGAAGATTGTATTGTGTCGTTCTGTGTCGGACATTAAAATTGGTAGAATCAAGATAGCATTATAATGTACAGTCAAAATAATTTAGAAGAAATCCATATTGGACAGATCATGGATAAATGCTGCAGAGCAGATGAAAAGACAGAGCCAGTTATTGAAACTCAGTGTTATTAGTCATGATCATAGAATGAATAGTCTGACATTTATGCATTGCACAATATATTACAAGGATTTGAATCTGATAATATTTGCTCAGTTATACATACATTGTTGATGGATTTAAGAAAAACATGACATACAATCAAAATATATTACTTAGACCACATCTATAATCCATGATGGACAGCCCTTTTAAATCTTGTTGTTTTTTTATCACTTGTAAGATCCTTCATATCTTCACACATTGGAATTCATACTGTAGATAAAAAGAGTCACAGATTGAGTTATCATTTTACCGGAAATAATCCATGTTCTACAAAATGCTTCTAATTCGGAACACACACCGCTTTCTGGTGTCTCCTGCCGCATCATTGCAGTGCATGATAAAGTGCACGGCTCAATTTCGCTACAGCCGAGATTAAGAAAACCATGCGCTACTTGCTACAATGGGGCATTACCATATGAATATGACCATCGCATCTCAGTATCTTTAGCCCATCAATCTCTTCTGGCTCTTGTAGGGGAGTCAGATAACCTCCAGGAGATCCCTCTTAACCTCAATTCTGCAGGATGGATTAAGAAATACCCATGAGCGGAGTGTTTGAGGAGAACGGCGGCCCTGCCATTATTCTTCCCTGAAACGAGTTATAATACAATTAATCTTGTCCAGGAGGAAAAATATGGCACCTAAGTGAATTTTACATGAAGACCCTCCCACTGCTTATCGCCGGGGCCCCTTTCCTGGACGAGGAGTAATTGTGCTCTGACAGAGACAATGACTGTAGGTGAACTTCAGTGGAGACAGCTTTCAGAAGACTTGTCACAGGCGCAAAAGAGAAAAACATTCAAAAATATAAATAATGTTCTTTTTTTATTCTTGAATTCCTAAAACCAAAATGTAAGATGTCAGTTCACTTGTATTACAACAGTAAATACTCTGTAATTCTATACACATTTTTGACCATGATAAATATGTGCAATGACATTGCATAGAATTATTTCACGTAGAAATATGATGTTTAAATTGTTACATATTTTGCATATTTATTTTTACTTGTTTGTGCATTTTAACATATTGTCTGTAAGGAGTTCCCTTAGAAATGTATATATATATTTTTTTGATGTATGTCTACAGCATCTGTTCCTTCAGCTATGCACAAAAAAACCATCTAGATTCTCTATTCTGTATTATCCAGTGAAAAAGAGAACCCATTCCACACCAAACATCTGCTGTATGTCTTTCTTAGCAAAGCGGAAGTAGTCTTGAGAGTCACTTCCTGCTGTCCAGGTGCAAACCGAACAGCTGTGTAAGCATCTCTCTGTTAAAAGCATTACCACATGTTGTAAAATCCATTGCCACAACAAACCATGAGAATAATTTGCTATCACAAGCTCACTCTCCCTTGATAATATCTGGATGCTGGGAGTGTCGTAATTAACTTTCCCACTGGGAATGCGCCTACACTCAAAAAAATGAACAAGGAAGGTTGTGCACTTTACATAATATTTGTATATTCAGTTTACTTATAATAATTGTCTTTGTTGACTTGAAATGTTTTTTTCTATTAAAGTCCACGTAATTATGTCTCAACTTAACTGTACAAAATCCTAACGCGTTGTCTAAACACAAACCATTTATGTTAAGTAAAAAATTCTTACACCCAGAGGGTGGCAGTATAGTGCGACGCCAACTGCCATGAAACCCCAAAGAAGAAGAAGAGCAAGACGCGTCAGACTAACGTGTATTTGAATCTGCACACCTGCGTGACCCCCTGCAAAGATTTTCTTCGATTGGTTTTGACAGAGGGACGTCTTACCTTTTCAACGACTGGTGAAGGTAGGAGGATATTTGTTTTTCCACCAGTATCGATCATTTTTTATTTGTAATAAGAGATATGTTCTTTATTTTTGGCCTGCTTTAGTTTTAGAGAGTTCTAGCGTCTTAGACATGCTGAAGTTAGCATGCTAGCTTAGCCACATGGCGCAGGTTGGTCCGCTGCATATTTACATTATTTGGGCGAAAAGAAAACGTAATAAGAGAGAGTTCATTTATTAAAGTTCTCCGTCGCTACGATGGATTTTTAAACTGGAGCGAGTCTACGATTTTTTTTTCCGTCAGTTGCAGGGTTCCTGTCTGTCCTTAATGTCTTATATTCACTTTTCATAATTTTAAGGCTGTAAATAGGATTACATTTCTCAAATAGTGTAATACATTTCTTAATTTTAATTTGAAAAGACGCGGTGTATTCTATCAATACTTGGTTTGAAACTTTTGTATTTTCCAATTTGTTGTGATACTTTCAATAAAAATTACAAAGTGTGATTTATTTTTGTTGGTTTGTAGTTTTTCAGATTAATTAAATTTCACAATCTTTATCTAATCATTTTGTTTGTTTTTATGCTTTGCAATTTTTCAGGTCCTTAATAAAAGGTGTGTTTTCTGTTCCTGCCAAGGTAACTTACTCACAATAGGTAAGATCTGCAACATCTACTAATGTAAATACTGTTTCTTGCGTTTATTTAGTTTCATTTAATTTGTTAGTTCTGAGTAGCTTGTTTCTGTTTGTATCCTGTTTACTTTTAAGTATCAGTAGCAATTGATAATTTCAGTTTTTAACAGATTATATAAATGTTTTAAATTATTTTAAGTCATATGGTTTGCTATTTGTAAAACTCTTCTAAAATTTATTTATTTTTTGCAAGTCAAGCTTCTTTTAACTGAAAGCACTTTTTTGTTTTGTTTGTTTTTTTGGGTGGTGTGTGTGCTTAAATATTCAAATGAAAGAATTATAGAATACAGTAATATATGGTGTTTTTAGTAAAATTATTATTATTATTTAGTATACACCAATAACAGGTTGTTTGTGGACATTATTTAAAGGTGGAAGCAGAATTTCTGAGGATTACCACTGTTCCCCTCGTCACAACGTTTTTTGCACAACTTGACCACCACGCTGATCAGCTCATCAGAGTGCTGAAGACGGGTGGATCTAAAGGAAAGAAAATTAACCTCACCTTTGCTCCGACTGCACAGGTGTGGTTTACTACTTTGTAGAACACATTTAGGAATAAGTAAATTTTGACTAGTCTGTGTTGCCATTTGTCAGAAACCAATAACATTGCAAATGCACCCTGTATGAATATAACATTTCTTTGATTCTATTTCACAAAGCTTCTGAGATTAACAGCTAATTTTTTTTTTCTTTAAACAAATTGCTATTTTGTATTTACACTACACACTATGGATAAATAACCAGAATTTTGAGGAAACTGATGTACTGACGTTCAAAATGACCATTCAAAGTTACAAGCAACAGAAAGAACAGAACTTTTTTTTCTATTTAGAATGAAACTGTTGAAAAGAAGAGGGAGTGCCTCCACAGGGCACTTTGTATCTATCTAATGAAGATCCGAGCAGTCTCTTCAAAGACTATCTGGTAGGTAATACTAACAATTACTGCAGCAGTAACGGTATAGGGCTTTTAAGAATATCACAATATCCATTTAACATTGTGGGATATGACTTGTAGGAATGGCAATTTTGGTCTAGACCAAAGTCATGTTTCTGATAATTTAATCTAAAAATGTAAAAATTATAATCTTATAAAAGTAGAACTTATGGCAGTGCTGCTATATTAGATGGCATCAGATCATACAAGTGTAATTAAGTGGCCAGTGAGTGTACAAATTGTGAGGAATCAGTTTGGACCAAAAGTTAGTAATCAAGCACTATTTTAAAACATTTATGGAGAAAACTGCAATGCATTGAGCTCTTTGGAATTATGTAATTGGCTGGTGATTTCATTGTTGTCCATTTTTGTGTGTGGAAAGGATTCAGATGGCTGTGCTGCCCAGAGGGACCTTGAACAAGTTGTCTTTGGCATCTACAGCATTAATGCTGAGGGAGGTGATGCCGCCACCACTCCAGTTGTTGGAATAGTGATTGAGGGTGTTGAAGTGCTTCACGACTTGGGAGACATCGCTTCTGCATGTGCACTCTTAATGGGTGTCATATATGCATTGAACCTCAGTTATCCTCAGGAACTGAAAACATTCTTTGAGGTGCTTCAGAAAATCTTCCTCCAGCTGGATGCTACCAGACTCTCAACCAAGGTACAGATGCTTAAAAACAAACTGTATGAGTGAACAAACGTGTGGCGTTTAACATGAAGGCCTGCTTTGCACTTGAAACCATTTAATTGAAAAGCACTTAAGTTTATATACCTTTTTTTTGTGTGAGACACACACCACTGTTCTGGGTGACGTTTCTTTTGTCATGTAAAGCGTGTCCAGAGTTTTTTTTGTTTTTTAAAGGTAAAGATAACCAACTTTAAATGCTGCCACTCATGGGTATGTTTAACTATTTTTTTTTTCTCTCTTTTGTAAAACAGAATTGATAATAAACAGTTGTGTTGTTGATAAACTCTTGTGTTGTGAATAAAGGAACTAATAAATGTTGAGTTGAGTTTACTAAAGTATTTTGTGTGGAACCTGTTGACAAACTAGAGTTAATTCAACCTAACTAGTAAAAATTAAAGTTAGCGAAAGCGTTTTATTTTGATTAAGCTTGAATTTAATGTTTTGTTGTAAAATCATTAGTTTACTTTGAATAAACAAATATGTAATATGCAAATTCTAAACAAATTTGGTTAGTCCATATAACATAACTGACTTTAGTTGGTTAAACTCAAATGTCTCTTGTTGAGCAAAAATTAATGATAATAGTTGGCTTGACTCAAAAATATTATTTCTCCCTAAAACAACCCCATTAAGTTAGATAACCTTGAAATATTTGTTTTCAACTTTCATAATTATATTTTGTGGAACCTGTTGACAAGAAAAAATTAATTAAAGTCAAGGTTTCATTTTTTTGAGTGTATGATGCTGCGGCATTATATATACGCACTTATGCTTTTGCAAATTGTGCTCATATTGTAAACATAACCAAATCGCATGTATTTTTATTGATTTATAGTTCTTGCTTCATTTCATTTTCATATGTTTTCTTTCTTGGTTATTCCCATAATACTGGAATTTAGAACTGGTAAAAGGATAAAAAGCAGGTTTTTACCTCCGGAAGAATCCCAGACAGAGCCAGGTAGCATGATTTATTTAAATAAGTCTATTTAATATACTTATATCATACACACGCTCGACATTCGTAATGGAGGTGTATCGGACAGTGTACGGGTAACGGGAAGACATAAAGCATGGTCTGATCCATGGGTCCGGCCGCTGGTGTGAGGAGAGGAGGGGGAGAGAACACAGGTGAAATTGATTCTTGGTGTCTATATTTCATGTTGAAAATTGGCTCGTACATCCAGTGGTTTGATCTATGGGGGCCGTCGTCCTAAGAAAAAACCTTAGTAAATGTGTAATTTCTCCCTTGATGGAACACGGACGAAAGGCGATCCTTCTTATTCCTCTGCCTCTTTCTCTCTCTCTCTCTTTTTCACTCCCCTGTTCTTTTTCCCTCTTTCTCCGTAGACAGTTCTGTTGCTGCAGGATTACGGCCCCCTCCTCTCTCTTTTCTCACCTCCTTTTCATGCTCCTTGATGTCTCCATTTCATTATGGCCCCTCCATTTATCAACTCTTTTGGGGTGAGGAGTGACTTTACGCCTGTTTTTTCTTTTCTTTTTTCGGTGTGATTGTATGTGTGTATCCGTTCCATGGTAGTGGGGTTCATATCTGCGTGGATGACATTGGAGGGTCTGCGCTGACGGAACTGTGTAATATTCTCTGCAGGTGTCTTGTTTGTTTGGAGAAGTTGCTCCGGGCAGATGGGCCGCCCTGTGTATGCGCTGATAGATGTGAATAAAGATAGAGTGATATAGGTATACATAGAAAAGAGAGGCAAAATAAATGGGGCAGACAGGCGAGCAATGCACAGCCGCTGATGTGTAAATGATAAAGAGCCCCTCGGCATCTATCCGAGGCTTGGATGCTACGAAAGAAGGAATGGAAAGGGAGAGGGAGGAATGGGTGAGTGCATTACAATCAAGGAATGCTAATAATAATAATAATAATGTGAAATTAGTTCTCTCTATCAGTGGCTGAGCGGACAGGCCTTTTAATCATGGCGTAAAAGGTGCGAATGCGCTTTATCATCATTGAACTGTGTCCGGGGCTAATTGTGGCCATATTTCACTGTCCGGGAGCCCGGGGTGGCCAACGATCTGGCCTGCTGGAGCTGCGCCATGATTGAACGCAGATAAAGTCCCAGTCAGAGGAGGGCTCAGCTGCGGGAGACAGACACTAAGTGAAACAGAGAGCTCCCTCGTCCTGAAGCCATCCACTGGGCCCCCGCGCTTCCGTCTCTCTCTCTCATCTCTCTCCCCCTTGGACTGTGCTGAAGAACAGGGGAGCCCCTGTAGATCGGGGTCCTCTGTGAGGTGAGCTCAGGGAGGTGTAACATGGTGCCACGTCCTGAGAATCTGATTCTCAATTATCATTTGCCAGGGGAAGTGTTAGCAGACAGATGCTTGCTGTCTTATAATCATGACTCAGTGATTTATGATCAGCACTGACATAGTGTTTCAGCACTTACTGATAAAAGAACAGTCAAAATATGTCCTCTGTAATGAACCTCTCTCTTTAGAGATAGCTTTGTCTATCAGACATGATTGATGAACAAGACAAAAAAAATAATTTTGTTTTGCTTTTTACTCTTGTGTGTATAGCTAAATACTTATGTCATGAACAAAATATAATATAACATACATTTTCTATTTATTATTTATTTTTTTACTATATATTTTTTATATTGTGTTGCTTCTGTTTTTACTTTTTTCTTTTTGATACACTTCCATCATTTATTCCCACCCTCCTTTTTTATAATAATTTCCCTCTTTTTCTCAGTCACCTTGCAGAGGGATGTAGGTCACCTACAGGGAAGAAACTTTTAATTAAAGTTAAAGCTTCACCGACAGAGCAGACTGAGACCTGGGGATGTGGATTGGGGGGTGGGGTTTGCAGGTCCTCTATCACACCATCCCAGTACCGGCCTTATGATCGTACATGTAAAAAGGCTGGCTTACAAATTCTACCTAATAGGCCAAATATCTTTAATAACAAAAAATGAACTGAAAGCCAAAGTGAAAGTGCTATTTTTCTGCACAAACCTGTTTGGCCACAAACTTGTGTGTGTATGTTTTAAAATCTATTTTCTTGCATATATATATATTTTTTCTCTCCAGTTTGTACTTAGATATTTGGTCTTTCTCCAAGAAAAAAAAAAAAAAAAAAAAAAAAATATATATATATATATATATATATATATATAAAACACTTGTCATAGCACTTTTGTTGATTCTGATTGCTTCCATTGTCCTCACTTGTAAGTCGCTTTGGATAAAAGCATCTGCTAAATGACTTAATGTAATATAATATATAAATATATATAATACACACACACACACAATTTACAATTTAATTTATACAATTTAAACCAGAATATAAAATAAATAAGAAGCATAATATCCTTATTAATTTAAAATATTAGGTATTATAAGTAATAAAATATAAAAATGCATTCTTTTCACATAAGAAAAAAAGCATTTACAGTGGGTGATGGGGTATTTTTAATATCAAGATATATCAGTGCAGATAGCGGAGTCTGTGTGCGCTTGTTACCGTATGTTTGTGTCCCCAAATGTATCCCCACATTTGTGTTTTACTGCAGACCCGTCCCTGAGGTGGATCTGGTTTCGCATACAAACTGCAGGAGAGGCACATGATACGGGGAACACACAGCAAACATTGCATCCCAAAGTAAAACGCATAATCCAAAGAGCCCCCTAACACAATTAGGAGTGAGGCCGTCATAGGTGCCGAGCACCAACAAAATGCTCTTCGAGTGGCAGTGTAAAGTGCCGCAGCTATTTAGAGGGGGGAAAACAGTTTGGAGAGGGGCATCCATCCTTCAGAGGAGTCCAATCTCATTTGGGTGATGGGCGCGTCACTCGAACAGGAATGGAAGTGCAAATTCTGGGCTGTAATAGAAGATTGAATCAGAGGCAAATACACAAAAGTGGGGAAATTTTCAAGATTAAACTGAGACAGTTCTAAAATTGTGCACCACTCGTCAAATGATAATGCATTTACGTTGTAAATAACTTTTTTCAGTATTTCATGTTTACCTTGCTTTCCAGGTGAATGCAAGCAAACTTTTGATAAAATCTCATTATTTCAATGATTTGTAAATCTAATAAAGGACTTGAAGGTGAAGTGTCCAATTTCTGCATCAATGGCTGGACAAAACATAATTGCGAAAAATGATTTCCCTGAGCATCCCCTCTGTCTGTCATTGGTCAGACAAACAGACATTCCTGTACCACATGAGATGATGTTGCTATGTCAGGATGGTTAGGATGCTCAAACATAAAGAACAACGCATATAACATTTTAGAAATCAACTTTAGCATTTAGTTTACTTGTAGAATAAGTAAGAATGTTACTCACTTCACATTTACAATTAAGATTTGCAAATCGTAAAAATATTATTTTGTTAAAAAAGGATGTATTCCAACAAAAACATTTGTTTGGTGAATTCATTTGGTGAAAAAATTATAAGCAAAAAGACAAAAAAGCGAAAAAGATAGCTAGAGAAATAGAGAAAGCACACTCGCTCTGGGCCCTGGAAGCTTTCTATATAGAGATAAATGATGGCACTCTATGTGAAGCATCAACTACCCTATTAACCACGCTCCATAAATGTGACTCATCAACGGGAGCTGTCATAACTCACTTTACAACATTGATTTTAATCATGTGGAATGTAAACATACATATTATCAATATCAATGCGGAAAATAACGTTGTAATATGCAATTACAGGCTGGCATTGATTTTTTTTTTTCTTCAGTATAATCATACCCAATTGATTTAATAAGGCCGTTATGGGCCAGGCTCAAGGAATATTAGAAACACAATTTTCATAAATTTAATGTGGAAGGAGACAAAATCTGAACAAAGAGGTTCAGGCTTAGCAGGAATTAACATCAGCGCTGTTTGCACCAAGAGCTAACAAATGTAGTGTATGTGTGTGTATTTGAATATGACCACTATCAAGCTTAATTTAAGAAAATGCAAATAGTTTAATAAATGCACAGTTATTATGAGACAACTGATTCAGTTTATTTAATTTTTTTCTTTTATTCAGCAAGGACACATTAAATTGATTAACAACAAAAAAAGCTATTTAATATGAATGCTGTCCTGTTGATCTTTCCATTCTATGAAGAATCCTGAAAAGAAAGTATGTTGGTTAACACAAAATAACTGAGCAGTGCCACTCTTTTCAACATTGATCATAATAAATGTTTTTTAAGCATGAAATCAGCATATTAAAATGATTTCTGAAGGATCATGTGACACTGAAGACTGAAGTAATGACTTTGCCATCACAGGAATAAATTACATTTTAAAATATGTTAAGACAGAAAATGGTTATTTTAAATTGTAACAATATTTCATAATTTTATTGTTTTTGACTGATTTTTTTCCCCAAAATGTTGAACAGTAGTGTATATCTGACCAGCTTTGAGACATGAAAAGGGAGAGAGAGAAAAAGTAAGAGAAAAAAGAGAGCTGCAAATAAAACACTACATAATTCATTGTACATAACTACTCATAAGAGCATCTAAAAAATGAGGTCATGATGACTTAGAATGATGAACTTAACTGTGGATCTTCCAATTTATCCAGCCACTTTATTCACTCTGCATTTAGATGAAATATCGCAGTGACTTTGCAATGGCAGCTGTATATGTAGTCTTTAAAGTGTCAGCACATTTCTTCTTCAGAATCATCATTGCTGTAGATCGAGTGCCAACAACATGACTCATTTTCCCCCTCACTTAAACTCTGTGTTTCCGACCCTCTCCTCCTTTCTTGTGCCACGGAAGCCATCTCTCCTCACACTTCCCCTCGTCACGCCGACAGCAGATTGATTTTCCCCACTCCTCAGCTGTGTTATCAGATTGTGTCGGACATGCGCCTGTGCCGCGCTCCCATTCAGAGCTGCTCTAATGAGGACAAACTACCCCCTGAGCCACCATGGATCCTCACTGCACGAAACAAAATGGCTGCATTGAAATGAGAGGACAGAGAGGTCAGCTCACCGTGTCCATTCTCATATTACTGCGCTCTCTCCAAATGACTTTTTTGCTATTGTAATTGTATGTTGTGGCCCACCGGCACATAAAAGTCACTGTGTGTCCATCTCTCACACTATCAGGGCTCTAATGCAATCACTTTAATAGCCCAGTCCTGATGGGAAAGAGCCCCATGTATAACATTATAGCAATATTTATTTGCCAGGCGAAATAACTGGATGCTAACTTGATTAAGATATGCAGTTATTCATTTGGAGGAGAAAGCTTTATGTCTGCATTAGTTGGGCCGGGATTGGTGCTGAGTTTTGCCGTGATTCACAGTCCGCCGACGTCTCCCGCAACACCAGGGGCCTCTCTGAGAAAACTTCAATTCTTTATTATGCAGGTTCAAATGGGTAAAATCAACCAATAGCTGCATTGGTCTTGTTTTGCCGTTGTATTTGTGTAAGATAAACACAAATTCTTTTGCAGAAAGAAAAAGTGTGAATGTTCTTCTAGCAAATTCTATCAACCCTAGGTGATAAAATAAGATGGCAGATGGCATTTAATATTGTGTTCTATTTTATAAATGGTAACGCACTTTTTATATTTGCATGTTGTGTGCACCACATAGACAGTAATGCTTTTTGTACTTCAGTGCAAATAGTGCTCTGTTCAGGTATAAATAGTCAAATGCTGCTATTTGGGTTATTATGCAAAGTTTTAATCAAAATAATAATTAGATTAGCCATTCAAACTACACTGTAGACCAGCATTTACCAAAGTACGGCCATGGACCCCTGGTGCTGGGCTGTGTACCAATTGCAGCAAAGAAATTAGTTATTTGAAAAATGTGGGGTGTTATTTTAATCATAGATATGATAAATTAGTTTTTGTTATTATTAAAACGCAGAGGAAACCATCAAAAGGGTACAGTAATTCTGACCCTTTTTAACTTCTGTTTTGTCTTTTTATCTGGCTTTTCTGACAATTTTGGCTTTGATTTTTGCAATTGCAGCTTCATATCTGTTAATCACAATTGCAACTTTATTCTTCAATTGCAAATTTTATTTGCAGTTGCAACTATATCCCGCAATATGTTTTTATATTAAGTGTCCTCAACTACTGTGAACTTATATTTAAACTAATAATTTGATACAGTGCACTTATTATGTACATGCATGTTTTTACATTGTACTTATTTTTTTTAAATACCTGCATGTAATTATATCTGTAATTAATTTCTGTAATTACACTGTTGACTCATCCCTTACACCTTAACTCACCCTTAAAGGTACCATAGAATGGAAAACTTTATTTACCTTGGCATAGTTGATTAATAAGAGTTCTGTACATGGAAATGACATACAGTGAGCCTCAAACACCATTGTTTCCTCCTTCTTATGTAAATCTTGTGAATAAAAAAGACCACTGAAAAATAGGCGAATCAGAACATAACACTGACTGTGACGTAACAGTCGGGATCACTAATAGTTATGCCCCCAACATTTGCATATACCCGCCCATGTTCCAGGCCAGCCGCCAGCCGAACCATCAGAAGTTCTGCAGGTATTGTGAAGAAACAAGCGAGGACAACAGCGAAAATGGCAGATCATGGAAATAAATGTTATGTTCCAGGCTGTGCAGGGGATGTGAAGTGCAGGGATGGGTTGGTGTCTGTATTCAGAAAGGCACGGAAAGCAAATAACGCCTTCTAATAAAATAAAAACTAAAGGGACATGGTTAGCGCCTTGCTATCGGTAGCCTGTTACATTGCAGTACATAAGATTTCACTTACCACATAAACAGAGTAAGGAGAGATGACTGAGGATGATGGCGAATGATTTACAGATCCTGAGCACCATTGACAAGCATCTGATCTTGTAAAATGTTTGGTAAGTACTGCCGCTCCATAGTATAATGAATCTCGAAAGCGAAAGTGAAAGTCGTTTCAGTGCCCCGCATATTAATAGCAGCTCCCTGATGCCTGCATTTTATATACAATATAATTACCCAATGATATAACTGCGAGAGAAAGTATTGAAATATATATTTTCCTCTTTGTGTTTCCTTCCTGCTGTGTGAGAAATGAGCCGCACTGTGAAACAGCCAATGAGAGCAGAGCTCATTATTAGTCTTGACCCTTCCAAATAAGCCAATAACAGACCATTTCATTCTAGGGAGAAATCCTAGGGTTCTAAATGCCCATGTAAAACCGTTTCTGGAGAATTTTTGCCCTTACCTAAGCCACATACCTTCTATGTAGATATCAGAGAACAATTTAAAATACTGTATCAATGCATTCTATGACACTTTTAAACCTACTCATACCACCAAACCTGTCCCTAACCTTAGCCGTATCCTACCTCAATAGCAGCAAAAGTGTTTTGCAATACAGTATGAACTAGTGCTGTCAAACGATTAATCGCAATTAATCACATCCAAAATAAAATATACACAGCACACATACATATATTATGTAAACAAAAAGCTTTTTTTTTTGGATGCGATTAATCACGATAAATCATTTGACAGCACTAATATGAACACAATAAGTACATTGTACGTGTTTTTTGATAATACTAATATAAAGTGGGACCTGTTTTTTATATATATATTTTCTCAGTTTAAACTTTCTCACAATTACCCATTTCATTTGTGGAAAAGTGTCATGATCGGCTGCAGAGATGAGGAAACAGTGTGCAAGTGAATAACAAAGTTTATTACTATAATGAAGTGAGACACCGACAGGGTAGAGGTAATGGAGTGACACAGGAACTGGATGGGCTATGCGGTGGAGTGGTGGTGAAGACAGGAACAGACGGTGACCGGGAAACTCCAGACACGAGACGAGGACACGATGACACCAACACGAACTCCGATCCACGACAGCAAACAGAACCACAGATGACGAGATGATGACGTGAAGACTGGAACACTGTAGCAGGAAGACATCAAGAACGATCTGACAGAGGAGAGGAAGGAGAGATGGGTATTTATGGCAGAGGAAATGGGCTACAGCTGGCGCAGATGACGAGGCACAGCTGAGGGAAGTGAGCTGATGATGGCTCGGCCACGCCCCCCACACTTACAGCACGCTCACACATGACAAACCACGGGACAAGGAGAGACCGTGGATGTGTGAACCGTGACAGTACCCCTCCCCTAAGAACGCCTCCTGGCGTTCCCAGGCTCCCCTACCTGTCGATTATAGTCATCAATCAGAGAGTGATCCAGTATGTCTCTCGCAGGTACCCAACTTCTCTCCTCCGGACCGTAACCCTCCCAGTCCACCAAGTACTGAAATCCGCGTCCCCTCCGTCTTGAGTCCAGTATGCGGTTTACCGAAAATGTGGGTTCCCCGTCTACGAGTCGCGGCGGGGGGGGAACCGGGGCTGGCGGATTAATGGGAGAATGAAACACGGGTTTAATCTTGGATACATGAAAGACGGGATGAATCCTCCTGTACACTGGAGGAAGGTTGAGGCGGACTGCCACCGGACTAATGATTTTGGTGACAGTGAACGGGCCAATGAATTTGGGAGCAAGTTTATTAGAAACGGAGCGGAGTGGAATGTTCCTAGTAGAAAGCCACACTTTTTGACCAACGACGTAAACGGGAGGCTTAGACCGGTGGCGATCGGCTTTGGCCTTGGTGCGCGCCCCCACTTGGAGTAGAGTCTCACGGGCTCTAGTCCAAGTGCGGTGACACCTCTGGACGAAGGCGTGAGCAGAGGGGACCGCGACTTCGGATTCCATACTGGGAAAAATGGGTGGCTGGTAACCTAAACTACATTCAAACGGAGATAGGCCCGTGGATGACACTGGTAATGCATTGTGGGCGTACTCCACCATAGAGAGTTGCTGGCTCCAAGAGGAAGGATTCTTGGAGACCAAACATCGCAACACTCTCTCCAAATCTTGGTTGGCTCTCTCCGTTTGGCCATTGCTCTGGGGATGAAACCCGGAGGACAGACTAACAGTCGCTCCCAGTAATCTACAAAACTCTTGCCAAAATTTGGACACAAACTGGGGACCCCTGTCGGAAACCACGTCCATCGGGAGGCCATGTAAGCGAAAGACGTGGTCTACGACAGTTACCGCTGTCTCCTTGGCTGACGGTAATTTGGGCAAGGGAATGAAATGAGCTGCCTTCGAGAATCGGTCCACCACGGTCAAAACAACCGTGTTGCCCTGAGAGGGCGGGAGGGCGGTGACAAAATCTAGTGCGATGTGGGACCAGGGTCTCGAAGGCACCGGCAGCGGTTGGAGTAACCCATCTGGGGGTCGATTGGAAGTCTTACCAGTGGCACAAACCGAGCAAGCCAAAACAAAACTGTGAATGTCACGAGCCATGCGCGGCCACCAGAATCGTTGCTTGACCAGAAAGCCGGTGCGATTTACTCCTGGATGACAAGCCACGTTGGAACAATGCCCCCACTGGATAACGTCAGACCTTAATTCCTCCGGCACAAATAATCGATTCGGTGGGCAAGCGGGCGGAGGCATTACCCCTTCTAGGGCCGTCTTGACCCTCGATTCGACCTCCCATGTGAGTGAGGAGACGAAAAGCGTCTCGGGTAAAATGCACTCGGGAGTGGACGGGCGTTCGGAACTGTCAAAAATACGAGATAAGGAATCGGGTTTGATGTTTTTGGAACCCGGGCGGTACGAGAGAGAAAAATCAAAACGACCGAAAAAAAGTGCCCACCGAGCCTGCCTGGAGTTCAATCTTTTGGCAGTTCTGATATACTCAAGATTCTTATGGTCGGTCCAGACGATAAAGGGTACCCCTGACCCTTCCAACCAGTGACGCCATTCTTCCAACGCTAGCTTGACGGCCAACAACTCCCTGTTACCAATGTCGTAATTGCGTTCGGCTGGCGATAAACGATGGGATAAAAACGCGCAAGGATGCATCTTGTCGTCCGCGGAAGAGCGCTGGGAGAGAACTGCACCTACCCCCACCTCTGACGCATCGACCTCCACCACAAACTGACGTGAGGACTCAGGGGCTATGAGGATGGGAGCCGAAACAAAGCGGCCTTTGAGTTTGGTAAACGCAGCCTCAGCTGTGTTAGACCACCTGAACGTAGTTCTGGGGGAGGTCAAGGCGGTCAGAGGCGCGGCTAGTTGGCTGAAATTGCGAATGAAACGCCGGTAGAAATTAGCGAAACCCAGAAACCTCTGTAGGGCCTTACGGGAATCTGGGCTTGGCCACTCCACCACAGCCTTGACTTTGTCAGGATCCATGCGCACTCCCTCGGACGACACAATGTACCCCAAAAATGGAACAGACTGTGTATGAAACGCGCATTTCTCCGCCTTGACAAAAAGCCCATTCTCTAGCAACCTCTGAAGCACTCGTCGGACGTGCTGCACATGTTCCTGGAGAGATGAAGAAAAAATCAATATGTCATCCAGGTAAACATATATGAACTGATCGACCATATCTCGCAGCACGTCGTTGACGAGTGCCTGGAAGACTGCTGGGGAGTTGGACAGCCCGAAGGGCATGACCAAGTATTCAAAGTGCCCCCTAGGGGTGTTAAAGGCAGTCTTCCACTCATCCCCCTTCCTGATGCGGACCAAATGATAGGCATTACGTAAGTCCAATTTCGTGAAGATGGCTGCTCCCTGCAACCTCTCGAAGGCTGAAGACATCAATGGCAACGGATAGGTATTCTTTACCGTGATGTTGTTCAGCCCTCGGTAATCAATGCAAGGCCGCAGGGATCCATCCTTCTTCCCCACAAAAAAGAACCCCGCCCCCGCTGGAGAGGAGGAAGGGCGAATGAACCCAGAAGCTAGAGAATCAGAAATATATTTCTCCATAGCCTCCCTTTCTGGGACAGAAAGCGAATATAATTTGCCCTTAGGCGGAGACATACCTGGTAGTAAATCTATTGCACAGTCGTAAGGACGATGCGGAGGAAGAGAAGCTGCCCGAGACTTACTGAACACCTCTCTCAGGTCCTGGTACTCCGCGGGCACGTTTGACAGATCCACTGCCTCCTCCTGAAACATAGAAACAGAGACTAACGGACAAGCAGACACAAGACAGGACTTATGACAACGATCGCTCCAGGCAGTGATGGTCCTATGATGCCAGTCAATCTTGGGGTTATGGGAAATGAGCCAGGGGTGGCCGAGCACGACGGGTGCCAGGGGAGAGTCCATGATAAAGAAGGGGATGGTTTCAGAATGGTTGCCTGATGTGATGAGTGTGACGGGTTCAGTGATCAAGGAAATAGTGGGTAGTTCTTGGCCGTTAAGGGCGTGAACAGAAATCATGTGAGTGAGGGGTCTTGTGGGAATGTTAAGTCTCTTGGCAAGTGAATAGTCCAGAAAATTCCCCTCAGCTCCTGAATCCAGTAAGGCCTGACAGTTGTGAGTGTGTGTAGCCCATCTCAGTCTCACCGGAAGGAGAGTAGATGATGTGGATGAGGTCTTCTTGGTGGAGATCCCACCCGACAGTAGCCTCATACTTACTGTCGGGCTTGGTCTTTTACTGGACATCCATCTCGTAGGTGTCCTGCCCCACCACAATACAGGCAAAGACCCAGGGATCTCCGTCTTTCCTTCTCCTCCCGGGAGAGCCGAGCCCGCCCTACCTGCATGGGTTCGGGATCGTAGTTGGGACTGACCGCGTCCCCGTCGTTGGTTCGGCGACTCTCAAACCCACCAGGGACTCGATTAGCCGTGGCGCGTAACTCCGCTCTAGTGAGCCGTGCGTCCACCCGGATGGCCAAGTCAATAAGTTTGTCGAGTGTGGTGGGGAGGTCCAGGATGTAGATCTCCCTGTGGACGCGGTCAGCCAACCCATGCAGGAACATGTCCCACTGCGCCTCCTCGTTCCAGCGACACTCCGCCGCCAGGGTGCGGAATTCGATGGAGTACTCAGAGACTGACCTCGCACCCTGACGGAGATCGGCGAGTATTCTGGCCGCCTCTCTTCCGGCGGCTGCGCGATCGAATACTCGCTTCATTTCCTCGGAGAGCACTTGGAACGAGGCACAGCATGGATCTTGATTCTCCCACACCGCCGTTCCCCAAAGTGCCGCTCTCCCAGTGAGCAGTGTTAGCACGAATGCCACCTTGCTCTGTTCGTTGCTGAAGGTCCGGGGCTGGAGGGCAAAATGCATAGAGCATCTAGTTAAGAATGCTCTGCAGAAGTTTGACTCACCGGCGTATGACTCGGGAACAGGCAAGCGAGGTTCCACCTGGGTGAGGGACTCAGATGGCGTGGGAGGAGTTGGCGGCGTGGGTGGCACAGTGGGAGCTCGTAGCTGTTGAAACTGTTGGGTGAGCTCGGACACCTGCGTCACTAGAGCCTGAATAATACGACCCGTGTTACTCAGGCTCGCCTCCTGACTGTTCATCCTGTCGATGCTCTGAGCAATGAAGTTCTCCAGAGATGTAGCTGAGACACTCGCTGCTTCCATTCCTTGGTCAGATCGTTCTGTCATGATCGGCTGCAGAGATGAGGAAACAGTGTGCAAGTGAATAACAAAGTTTATTACTATAATGAAGTGAGACACCGACAGGGTAGAGGTAATGGAGTGACACAGGAACTGGATGGGCTATGCGGTGGAGTGGTGGTGAAGACAGGAACAGACGGTGACCGGGAAACTCCAGACACGAGACGAGGACACGATGACACCAACACGAACTCCGATCCACGACAGCAAACAGAACCACAGATGACGAGATGATGACGTGAAGACTGGAACACTGTAGCAGGAAGACATCAAGAACGATCTGACAGAGGAGAGGAAGGAGAGATGGGTATTTATGGCAGAGGAAATGGGCTACAGCTGGCGCAGATGACGAGGCACAGCTGAGGGAAGTGAGCTGATGATGGCTCGGCCACGCCCCCCACACTTACAGCACGCTCACACATGACAAACCACGGGACAAGGAGAGACCGTGGATGTGTGAACCGTGACAAAAAGGCTTCTGTACAAAATCTTTAAACTGTTATATATATATATAAAAAAAAAAAGAATACAAATGAAAAATATGTTTAAGAGGCCAGGTTGTGAATGTGTCTGATAAGCTTAAATTACACATTATTAGGGCAGTAACAGCTCTGCTTACGTTGAGGACATTTTTCATGCTTCTGATGTTTCTTAACATTCTTTGAATCAACTTTTGCGCTGGCCTAATGTTTGAATGTTGAGGCACATTTACGTTCTTGTAAATGAGTGGATTGTGTTGTGATTCTTTTCATGTTATTTATACTCGGGTAACACAGTGTTCATTAACTCGCCTTAATCGACTTGGCATTAAACGAAGCTGATTACAGAGGTCTGCCAATTTAGTCCCCATCTTCTTGGTGCACGATAGAATTAGATGAGAATGTTTGGCTAGTGATTCTATTCTATTCTATTCTATTCTATTCTATTCTATTCTATTCTATTCTATTCTATTCCAAGATCAACCATTACTGTTGCCATTATCTGAGCTTGTATATATTGGGTATATATCTTGACATATTGCTTTCTTAATCAATAAATGCGTTTCACTGCTTTATTCGTTTTGTTGAGTATAAGTAGTTGTACTCTAGGATGATTTTAAATGGTCTTTTCTCTCTTTCTAGCTTTTTTTCTCTCTCTCCAGCTGTTGACCTGTCAGAAATCATAGAGCCATCAGAGGTGCTGGTCGCTGGAAATGTGTTCATTTGCGACGCGATGGTGCGGCACCTGAGCTCTGCTGGAGGGTAGGACAAGAGGATGAAGGGAGGGAGGGAGGGAGGGAGGGAGAGACGGATAGCCAGTCATCCCTGGACCAGCAGGTCCATATTTAAACTGTCCCTGTGTTTTATAGCCAGGGATGTGAACCAGTAGCTTGCTGTTTAGGGACCATACATCAGTGTTAAAATGGCAGATTACTGTTAATGAATGATATTTGTGTTCAGCGGGTATGTCAGAAAGGTGGAGTGACCAGGAAAGCAATCCTCCCTTTCCATTGTGTCTCTCTCTTTCACACTTTTTCTCCTGAAGGAGTGGATGGCAGATCTACAATGGCCTTCATAATAATATTAATTATAATATTTCTTGAATAATTATTAATCAAAGTTACATTTATGCATGTTAGAGAATAAGTTAAATATGGCTTTAATAAGCTGTTCTCACTGTGTGTGTAACCATGCCTGATAAGGTTTAGGGCTGAGGCAACCTTGAAGTAAGATAAGTGTTTCTCTGCGTATGTGTGTTAGTATCTGTCTGTACAGGGAGAAGCTCAGACAGTCCCAGGACAAACATTCCGCTGCCGATGTCCAGCGTATCAGATATACGTCTTTGGAGAGACGTAGCGCGTCGGACCTCTGATAATTTGTCACTAAAATAGTCATCAGAAGATATGCTTCAAGCTTGTGTCCATATGTGGAGATTGTCTCAGTTTATCTAGGTGTTAGAACCAATCAGAATTTTGATGACTTATGCATTGACGCAATTAGCAACCTCTGTTAGGGTATAATTGCTGGTGTTTTTGAATTGTAAAGCAGAGCGGCCTACGAACTCCATCGTGAGTGTTGAAGCTGACTTCTGCTGATGAAACTGCAAACTATTTCTTCAGTAAATTTCTTTAATTAATCACATCTCTGACTCCTTGTCTTTGTTCATCATACCTGGTCCATGGGTTTTGAACTGTTATTCCCCAACACTCCTCTCTGATGGTTTTGTTCACACTTCTCCATCCCTTTATGCATCCATATCTCCATCTTACTCTGACCCCTTTACAGAGCAAAGGAATGATCTCATTTAATGGCTGATATTTAACTGTACTTACTGCAGCTTGGTCTGGCTGCTTAGGAGAGCTGCATGTGTAATCCACTCACCGTGAGTTCTTATGGAGCCAGACTCCTTCGCTTGCCTCCCAAGACACAACTCCTTACGTTAGGGATTAGAACAAATTATGAAATTTAGTTCTTCTGTGGGGTATTTATTCTAATGTTTCTTGTAGCTGCCATGGTTGAAGTGCTTATATTATGTGCTTTTTTTGTCCAATTTATGTTTGAAGATTAATTTTTGGTATTTCAGTCATGAGTGGAAAAACTTTCCCATCAAGTTCCCATATAGTTTAACTCAGCGGGATGGATATTTTTCTGCTGGACCAGAAGTTTAGCTTTTATTTATGTACTTTGTTATGGCAATGATTTTTAGGCTATAAATATTTTTGTTAGAAATAATATGATAATATATGATATCTACATTTAATTTTAATTATTTGTTTATAGCATTTTTATAGTATTTTTTTTAATAATTTTGGTAGAACTAACATAATACATAAAATATACTTATATTATTACATATATATTACTGTGTGTGTGTGTGTGTATGTGTGTATATATATATATATATATATATATATATACTCAGTTATTTATTATGTTAGTACTTTATTCATATTATAAATAATATGCAGTTTTTTTTGTTAGAAATAATTAATTAAATCTTTGCAGCAGTTTAACAGTTTACAACTATTGTTACGTCATATTCATAAACATTATTTTGCCAAAAAAAAATATATATATATATATCATATATATCATACAAATACAAACCGTTGCTGAATATTTTAACACATTTTTACCAATGCTTTAAAAACAATCTCAGATTATTTTTGCAATTTTGACACAAACATCCTCTATGATCCAGCTAGATAACATTATCTTGACAAATGAGCAGAATTTGCTAAAACAATGTAGAATCCAATCACATAAAACCAAATATTTCAGTTTGTAAGGTATAAAATGAATGTACAAGATTAACAAATGTAGGCCTAATTGTTTCAGTGGCAATGCAGCAGTGGCCCAAAAGGTCAAGTGACCGTTCCATCAACTGACCAAAAGCACTCTCACATTGGACTTGGACCATCCGTATTTTTGAGCCCTGCATGGTGAAATGGAGTCTGTAGCATTCCCACAATGCCATATGCTCTGTCCTCTACGTTTAGCTGTTGAAATAGTTGTAATGGCCTTGTGTTAGCGTTTTTCACCAGGGGTGGAGATGCTTTTTGATGCATTGCTTAAGTTAACCACCAGCAGGTGTCACTCATCCATAACTAAATGTGCCAAGCAATCAAGCAGCTGAGCAAGCGTCGGCCAATGATTTCCATCAGAAACTGAGCAGTTGTTTTTGGGGGAGGTTTGTGGACTGAAGGATTGGGAAATGAATTAACTCCATTAAATGCTGGATTGTAAAAGGCTAAATATTGTTGTTGATATTCACTGTTGCATCAACTTAGCGTTGATTGAACACGTTGTTGTGCATCCATTGCCTCTGGCCGTGTTCCATAATTTGTTGTTTTGAATCAAGATGACTTGATAAGTGTGATTTGCACCATTTTGAATCACAGTAATGTTCTGTTCCAGCCATTCTCATTATATATTTTCACTGAGGGGAAATGTTGTGACTTAACTATGAAGGACTTTCCCATGAGGGCATTTTTTAATGAGGCGGAGGGGAGATAGAAACATTCTCCTCACTCACAAACATCCTCCTGCTTTGCGGTCAGAGAGTCGGACAATACATGCACTGACGCAGAGTTGTGAAGCCCCATCCCCACCTGCTGCTCTTCCCTGCGTGTTTGAGGCTGTTATTGTAGGCATGCTTCCACATGGCCCAAACTGTGGGTGGGTTCATGAAGCAGGACGCACCGGGCCAGCAGGAAGAGGAAGCCATTACCTAGGCTAACGCCGAGTCACCTCACTGCACTTTCACCCTCTGACATTGGCCTGACAACTGACTGGATCCTCCCCTTGTTTTCACCTGCCTTCCAGTGAGATCACTCGCCCCAGGTTGGCAACATTACCTCACAGTTAAAGCTTTGCTCTAGTCAAATTCCTGGTCAGAGGTGTGACCGTAAAATTGAACACTAGATTTGCCTTTCCTCAAATATCAGTGCTTGAATGGTGCCAAAAGAATAGTTACAATTTTTCGGTTCTTTGAAAATTATATGGTTTTTGTTGTCATAACATAGCATGCGTCTTGGTCATCTGCATACTAGAATAAACGGAGTAAAAGGGGTTTCATATAGCTCAGCAAGCATGCATTTAGTATGTGCATATGATGTTTAAAAGATTTATTTTAAACCAAAGATTTCCACAAAAATATTAAGCAGCACAACTGCTTTCATTGTTGATAATAAGAAACGCTGCTTGAGCCCCAAATCAGTTTTAGAATGATTTCTGGAAGATCATGTAACACTGAAGCCTGGAGTAATCTCAGATTTTTCATCACAGGAATAAATTACATTTAAAAAAAAAAATATATATATATTTTTTTACTATTTTATCTGATCAAATAAATGCAGCCTTGGTAAGAGACTTAGTATTAATAATATAAAAATAAATTAAGGTGAGCATTTGGAAAGCAAGAGACTTAATATTAATAATATAAAAATATATTTTTATTTGTATATACATATGAATTAGAATTTTGAGTTTTATTTTGAATTGATTGAATTTTGAATATGAATTTTATAATTTAATTTTATACATTTTTATATATTTTATGCCCATTTGGAAGCTTTGAAAACCTTGGATGCAATTTATTGTAATTGCATGGAAAAGAACAACTTGTACAATTCTTCAAAATATTCCTTTTGTGCTGCACAGAAATAATAAAAGTCATTTGAGTTTGAGTCTTAAATAATTAATTTTATTTTTGGGCTAAGCTAGATCTTTAAATTACATAAAATTTATCATCACATATTATGTGCTGAACAGAGAATCATTTCCAGTAAATGGGAAATTTGACTTTCATTTGAACAAGTTTACAAATCTCAGAGTTCGAATGGAGTCCATAAAGCTTTGGTTCTAGAGGTTTAGAGCAAACCATTACCAGAAAATTTCAGAAATACCAGTACACAGCTGTCTTCGAAGTAATAAGCAGACCACGTTCTCTGAAATGTGATAATTCTATTGGCATCTGACCTTTGTGACCTGACAGGTCAGCCCGTTTGCCCGGTTGACTGGTTGTTTGTGTTGCCAGCGTGTGGGCGGCGCTGCTGTCTGTTGGTGTGTTGGCCATGAGACCCGGATGCATCTGCCTGATGAGCATCTGATTGGGGGATCCACAGCTCCAAACACCAACAGATACGAACCTACAGCACCTGCTTCCTCTGGAACATGCTTGTTTGTGTTTCTGACTTCCTGCTGTCTCGTGCCGACCATGTCCAGCTCAGCAGTGCAATTACACTCACTTCCTCTCCTCTCCTCTCCTCTCCTCTCCTCTCCTCTCCTCTCCTCTCCTCTCCTCTCCTCTCCTCTCCTCTCCTCTCCTCTCCTCTCCTCTCCTCTCCTCTCCTCTCCTCTCCTCTCCTCTCCTCTCATCTCCTCTCCTCTCCTCTCCTCTCCTCTCCTCTCCTCTCCTCTCCTCTCCTCTCCTCTCTCCCCCCATTGATCCGATAAGCTTGATCGTTTTAATTGAAAGTCAGAGGAGGGCACTCTTGTGGTTTCATTATTAATTTAAACACTCAGGGTAACTTAAAGTGCAATTTTCACCCACATTTAAAAAAAAAAAATCAATGGAAACAACAGCAGTAAGCATCAAGGTTAATTACAGATGCTGGAGACACAAGTGTGCTCAATGTTTTCTCACTGTTCCTTTGCTGTCTCACTTAAAGTGTTTTGACACCGTTTTTCTGTAACAACAGGCTGAGGATAAACAATCTCGAATCGGGAACGCTAAAGATTAAAAATTGTTCTTGATTGTTATGTGGTATGACTTTGGGCTGCTCCTTTCTCCTCCTTAGTAGAGATTAAATGAAAGATGTATATTCCTCTGTAATGCAATCTGTCTGCTGAGGAGAGATGACAAGCATGCCCTCTCAGATAAACATAGACAAGATTGTTTAGAACTACTGGCTGGATCATAATAAAACTTCCCTCTCTCAAAAAAAAAAGGAAAATATATATATTTTTTAAGTTTGGAAAACATAATAGAAACATAATTTTATTTTTTTTATTTATTAATATAAATATTTTTAATGAAATATATTTATTTATTTGTTTTTATATACACTCACCGGCCACTTTATTAGGTACACCTGTTCAATTGCTTGGTAACACAAATTGCTAATCAGCCAATCACATGGCAGCAACTCAGTGCATTTAGGCATCCAGATGTGGTGAAGACGACTTGCTGAAGTTCAAACCGAGCATCAGAATGGGGAAGAAATGGGATTTAAGTGACTTTGAACATGGAATGGTTGTTGGTGCCAGACGGGTCTGAGTATTTCAAAAACTGCTGATCTACTGGGATTTTCACGCACAACCATCTCTAGGATTTACAGAGAATGGTCCGAAAAACAGAAAATATCCAGTGAGCGGCAGTTGTGTGGACGAAAATGCCTTGTTGATGTCAGAGGTCAGAGGAGAATGGGCAGACTGGTTAGAGAGGATAGAAAAGCACCAGTAATTCAAATAACCACTCGTTACAACCAAGGTATGCAGAATACCATCTCTGAACGCACAACACATCGAACCCTGAAGCAGATGGGCTACAGCAGCAGAAGACCACACCGGGTGCTGCTCCTGTCAGCTAAGAACAAGAAACCCTTCATTTAAAAACTGCATGTTGTGTTTACTTGTGTTATCTTTGATTAATATTTAAATTTGTTTGATGATCTGAAACATTAAAGTGTGACAAACATGCAAAAAAAATAAAAAATCAGGAAGGGGGCCAACACTTTTTCACACCACTGTATATACCCTATATTTCTGTTCTATTTCTGTAAATTATTATTTTTATTTATTCATTAATTTAAATGTCTTAATACATAAATTTCTTGTTTAAACACAAACCTCTTCAATTGGCTACATTTCTCAATAACATATAACAGTAAGATGGTACAGTAATATTTTAAAGTATTTTTAATAATTCTAGTTTGTCACATTAAGAGCACGGACTTGTACAGTATATGGATATGTAGAGCACATATTTTCAGTTAATTTCTTCATATCCTAAATGCTTCAGCCAAACACATATTTCTGTAATAAGTATCATGATTTCCTCATCACAAACTGACATTGTGGACGGAAGGCAGACAGGATGTCAACAGCATGAGCTGCTGAAAGATGGTAATCAACACAGAGTTGACACAGTCAACACGGTTTACAAGTGTGTAAACCTGCACACACTCACAATCACAGAAAAAATATAGTAATGATGATAAAAATATACTGATAATAAATACCATGTTTCTTATTTCCAATTTGATGTGGAATACAATACAAATGTAAATATGAGTCTTTTACTTTTTCATTTATTGGAATAAAACACATTTCTGGACACAATTGTAGTAGCAAATACATTGAATATATGTTCATATATTAATTCTTATATGTAAAATGGAATCATATTCCTTGTATTTGTTACTACAATTGTGTTTAGAAATGTTTTGCATTAGTTTAATGTTGTTGTCTGCACTTTTCTTCTATAGCATTTGCTTCTTTCCATAATGAGTTTTACTGGTAGTTATTGCATGTAATAATGTTTACCGACTAATACACTACAGTATATCATATCCATTTTGCAGTTTAGGTTTTGTCCACTCCTTAAGAGAAGAGAGGTTGCGTGTTTACATAAACTCTGGTGGACCACTCTGATTGTAATTACTGCAACATTTCCAGCGAGCTATACCCACACTCTCAACCAATTAGTGTGCTCTACACCATAATAAAATTATGGAAATGGAAGACACTTATTCAAACAGGTTCTGCATTACCATATTTTGAAATATTTTACTTAATTATGACCAGCGACTTGGCGAAATAAGAGAGGGGCCAAAAATAAAAGGAAAAAAGAGGCAAGACTTTTAAAGCAGCCTCATAAAGTTGTTATTAAGAGGCCAGAGATGGCCCTAATGATGTGTTTGGAAATTAGGCCGATCAAACATTTAATGCAACGTCCTCCTGTAGGCAAAAGGCCCGTAAATGAGTCAATTAGACAGCCATTATTCTCACTGCCAGGCCACAAGTGGAAGCTGATATGCACAAAGTGTTTATCAAGGTGGACGTCTACTTAAAAGGATCCTCTAAAATACAAAGACCGTTAACTACGAGGAGTGCAGCTACTGTGTGTACAGTTTTTGGTGGGGGTAGGGGCTTCGCTAGTGGTCCTCAATCAAGAAGTAATTCAGTATTATCTGCATAATGGTGCATCATAAATTAGAATAACCTGATTAACATGCAAAACTCTAAAATTTGCCCTAAAATAATGCACATGCATATATTAAGACCTCGCTGCAAATTAGAAGAATTACAGTGGTGGAGGATGGAGGAGGTGGTCTTCCAAAATTGCAACAATGATTTTCGTTTAGCTGTCTATGCGTGTTCTCGTCAGTAGGAATTAATGGCGGAGTTTACTATACAGAGACAAAGCCTCGGAGCGAGCCTTAATTGAGCTGGTAAAATTTAGGCGACTGTAGCTACGGTGAGATGGCGGAGCTCCGACTGTGGATGAAGTTATCGCTCCATGCTACATTTGCATTAATTAACACACCGCCCTGCCACGTCTTCATTTGTCCTGTCTGTCCGTTTGCTGGCGTCGCACCTTTTCACCCGTCCGCTCTTGAGTGTGTGTGTGTGTGCGAGAGGAAGATGCTGGTAGATGGAGATGGGAGGGTTGTTACATGTCTGCCATTTGCAAATGGTTATTAATTGCATGCAGGGATGAGGTGTGGGGTTGTACGCGGGGGTTCGCGGCGGCTGTACGGGGGCGATCGGCCTGGCCGGCGGTGGCGACCTGCTCTTCTGCGCACATAGCTCTTCATCAAGCCATAGCCGTCACTGCTCCACAGACAATTACAGTCCTCTGATTGCTATCAGACAGGGAGGGGATTTTTACAAATTAGGGGATAAATAGAGTTTTCCACATGCCTAATGGCAGAGGCTGGGGAGCAGTAATGAAAAACTATACATCACAATCAGGCAGACAATCCTATTCATGGCAACGCATTATGCTCACTATTCATAATAATGGTATGCTGACAGAGACAGGCCAGGCCAGGACAGCACAATAGAGTAATAGGGAAGATGCTGCCAGCCCAGGGCACTAGAACCCCATCCCCAGTATGAGCTCCGTCCCGTCGCCCTATGGAAATGTTACCTCCCTGCTTTTTTCATTACATTCATATGGAGATGTTTCTATTTGATTTGAAGATGATTTATCATTTTGCAGCTGTGTGGCATGTGTAGGCTGCTCAATAATTTATGGGAAAAAATCGCCGCCATGTGATTCTGCCGGTTTTATGCAACCTACTGTACTAAAATGCAGTTGTTTATCGGTGTGCCTTCATAGCCTTGAGGTTCATGTGCAAGTTTAGGTAGCAAGCCTGCACAGCATTATGTTTAACTACACGTGCATAAGCTTAGTAGCATGAATGATGTCATTATTTCAAATTTCCAGTATTTCCTTTAGAAAGCCTTTATAAAAGGAAAGGCCAGACATCCTCTTATGATCATGGATTTGGTATCTCAGTTATTATAGCATTTTATTCTGTCAAAAAGCCACAGAAAAAAGAAATGCTTTCAGTCTCACACACCCATACACACATACACCGAGGGACACCAAAGTCAAACATACTTTCATTTACCAACACAATCAAGCTCGCAAGAACCAATTTTCTAGTGATTTAAACCCATAGCAGGTCTGGGCTCTCTTCATCTCTAAGGATCCTGGCAACTCTAAACCAGCACACCAACACTGTCCTACAATTACAGCACAGAACTCAATGTAAACTAAACTGACCTGCACTGAGAAACTGACTGAAGAAGCAGGAAAAAATAGGCAATTCTTTTATCAAAAACAAACATGCACGCATGCGCACACACAAATATGATTGAATGCATCTATAAATGTGTATAAGTATATTGATTTTATATATATATATATATATATATATATATATATATATATATACACATACAGTGCTGCTTAAAAGTTTGTGAAGCCTTTAGAATTTTCTATATTTCTGCATAAATATGATCCAAAACAGCATCAGATTTTCATATAAGACAAAGTAGACAAGGAGAACTGAATCAAACAAGTGATCAAAAAAGTTATTTGTCATTTATTTATTGAGAAAAAGGATCTAGTGTTACATATCTGTGTACTGCAAAAGTATGTGATTTTTTTGCTTTCAGTATGTGTCCCCCTTTTGCTGCAGTAACTGAAGGTAAAATTTCTTGTAAATGCTGTTCAGTCCTGCACAATAACATGGGATGTTTGAAGAAGCATGAAGAAACAGAACAAACTGAGACAGACTAAATCCAGAAGAACTGTGGCAACATCTCCAAGATGCTTCAAGAAACCTACCTGCAAAGCTACCTGAAAAAACTGTGCAAGTGCACCTATAGGGCAAAAGCTGCTTTAAATACAAAGGATAGTCACCAAATGTTGATTTAATTTAGATAATAGAAATTAATTGATTAAGAAAATCTATTTATGACATTATTTTTGACAGCATCCTCATTTTACAAGTGCCTAAAACTTTTAACAGTACTGTAGCTTTGCAGGTAGGTTTCTTGAAGCATCTTGGATATGTTGCCACAGTTCTTCTGGATTTAGTCTGTCTCAGTTTGTTCTGTTTCTTCACGTCATTCCAGACAGACTGGATGATGATCAGATCAGATCTCTGTGTGGAGCACTGGCTGTTGTCAGACTTCTTGTGCAAACAAAAATTTGGATTTGGACAATTGGATTTTTAGTACAATTAATGGCAAAATGAATGTTTGAAAATGTACACTGATATTTCCTTCTGACACACTACAGCAAAACATAGAAATAACTGACTTAAAACCATTTTTTAGCTGGTGAAAATACTATTGTTCTAATAATTTTGGGCACCATGTATGTGAACACACACACACATATGTATATATATGTATATATATATATATATATATATATATATATATATATGTGTATATATATAAATAAATAAATAAATAAAATGATCTCTGTACGAGTCTTGTTGATTTATTTTATATTATAATCAGTATATTATTTGTAAGGAGTTTTCTTTTATATTTTTTGTATTTTTGTTCATGTGTATGTATAGTTTTTATGTACATAATAAAAAATGCAAACATATTTTTTTATTTTAAACTATATACATTTCTTATTAATATAATTTATAATAAACTAAATATTTTTGATAATGTATCTTGATATATGTATATGTGTGCATATATAAATATATGTATGTATGTCTATATACTGTATATAAATGTGTGTGTTTTCACTATTTTTACTATATCAGAATGATTTGAGTGAGGTGTTTTCACTGAATGCTGACTCATAGAAACTATGCTCTGTTTTGTATAATTGTTGAGTCGCAATTCCAATTTAAAGCACAATTATTAAAAAAAAATGTTCATTTAGATTGCTGTCAATATACATACATTTTACCACACATTCTGTCACTTCCACTGCATTACAGTGTCTAGCGCACACAGGCACCCTAATGAGCAAACCAAATGAATCAATAAGTAAAACAGGCATACTTGGTAGCAGGAGTCGAGTTGAGATGAATCTAGTTAGTGTGTTTTCTGAGAATCTCCATGTCAGGTCCATTCTGTGATTAAGACAATGCCCTGCTGGGCTGACGATGACTGTCCTAACACACTTTTGTGGAAGGGTTTCATTAAGAGACCGTCTCTATAATCACTCTCACCGCAGATGAAACCAAGGCAGTGAGCGTCTCCCCCAGGGGAAATGAGGGACCTTCCAGCGGCAGCACGGCTGAGAAACACACAGACACACAGTTATGTGCATGTGCAAATATACACAAGTGGTTTAGCATCTCTCTTTTTTTTTTTTTTCTGACACACCCACACACTCTCATGACTATGTGTATTGGTGCCTCATTAGTCCAGATGTAGCAGGATTAACAGCAGCTGTGACATTTGGTTGCTTGTAAGAGACCAGTCTATAAAAACAAGCAAACGAGAGGATCTGGAACCCTACCTCCCCACCTCCTCCTTCCTCCTTTCATTTTATCTCATTAAATATGTATATCTCATCTCCAAGCCGTTCGTGCACGTCCCGGCTTCATTTGCATGCAGTAAATTCCTGTCGATGACATGGCTGAGGAATGTGTGTGAAGGCTGCACCGGTTGCTAATGTACCCACATGACCTGAGAGCTCCGCACACACCACAGTAACTTCCAAATCACATATTACATAAAGTAATTCAACATTTAGGAGCAGGATGTCGTACATGACTTTTCAGGACACTAAATCCCCTATTGGCCCTGATATTACAGTAACATGCACTTTCAGTGATTGCATTGCGCTTGACCACTTTAAAAATATAATGGAATTAGAATTTTAGTTATTCACAATCAGCTGCATAACTAATAGACTAATAGACTAGCATTTAAAAGTCTGTGATCAGAAGGATTATTATTTATTTATAAGTTAATACTTAAGCATGGATGCATTGAAATGATCAATAGTGACCTGGAACTTTTACATTTGTTAATAAAAAATGTAAATAAAAGTTGTTCTTTTGAACTTTCTATTCATTAAAAGAATATTGAATTTTTTTATTATGTTTTCCACAATAGTATTAAGCAGCATGACTGTTTTCAATATTGATAATAATAGGAAATGAGCACCAAATGACCATATGTGACCCTAGACCACATAACCAGCCATAAGGGTCAGTTGAATAAATAAATAATAAATACTGAATAAATAAGCTTCCCATTGATGTATGGTTTGTTAGGATAGGACAATATTTGGCCAAGATACAACTAGGGACCCTTTTCACAAGACTGTGATGAGTGAGCGTGAGACTTTCAGAATTAAAACGAATGAAAATCTTACTGACCACAAACTTTTGAATGCTACTGTACGTAATAAGGTTACACTGTACAAAATTGTATAGCCTACATCACTACATCAGTTATTAAAGTGATATTATATTGTTGGCTTTTTATTATTCTGCTCTTTTAATGGGAAAAAGAAAAAAGAACCTGCACCCATTTGCTCACATGATTTAATTGATTTATTTTACTAAAATACAAATCTCATTTCTCTCTCCAAAGAGTGCTCTTATATTTTTTCTTTTCCTTTTTCACTGCATAATGAAAATCTACAGAGGAAAACACAAATAACAGCAGAAAGCACTTGTGTGTTTTTAAATTCAGTAAATACAGGATGTGTTTCAGCTAACATCCTCTCACGTAACATGTATGTCCCTACATGAGTGGTCGGATTGTCATCAGAATGAAAATGTAAATTAAATTTAAGTAATAACATTCAGAATATAGGAAACACATGTTAATGCCAAGTGTAAATGGGGCCTCAAATACTAAGAGGAATCTGCAAGTGTCTCAGATGTTCACAGCTGACCCAGGGGAGTAGGAAGTGTCAAAGCAAAGGTCTAAAGGTCAACCAGATCAATTTAGTGTGGAGGTGTGTCATTTCCTTTTTTTGTTATTTTCAGCTCTGTTTTTTTCCTGAGCTGGTCAGTCCAGATGACACATTTAGCTGTCAGGTATTGGACAGAATGTACATCTGCACACCTCAGTCAAACATCCCCTTCTGTGATCTCATGTAATCTGCTGTACTCTATCGTCGACACTCCGGTTGGACAGGTGTTGCCGTGAAGCCAGTAAAGGAGAGAGTTATTAATGGATTTTGCAGTAAGCTGGTGGGTTAACCTACTCGAGCTGCAATCCCAGCAGTCTGATCCCAGTTATAGTACATTAAGCAAAGTGGAGTGTCTGTTAGTGTGTTGCAGTGGAGAGCAGGAAGTGCAGAACTCCGAGATGCGGCCCGGGTGTGATCCAATAAGGAGCACAGGTAACCCCTGTAATTGAGCCTGTGTAGCGGCGTGGAAAAGCGCATTGTGCCTGTCTGGCAGGCCTAGTTGTCTACCTTTGTTCACTGGACCCAAAGATCAATCACATCGTATCAAGTTTAAAGGAAGTGTAGGAGGTGAGCACGAAGACACTTGTGCACATTCACACATACACACTTGCATACTGACACCATTAGACACACACACACAGCAAGGTGACGAGCAGCCAGGCGAAGCATCGATCGATGACAGACCAGGGAATCAGCAACAGGGAGACGGAAAAAAACAATCACCTATCAGATTGAAACTGACTTCTCCTTGTATCTTTAGGGTCCTGCTACAAAAGATTGGACAGGAAATCCAATGGCAAGCAGAAACAAAAAAAAAATGTAGAAGAAAAAAAGTGATTGCTAATACGCTTCAGCCAGAGCCATTTTAATCTGTGACAGTGGAGGGATCTGGTGAAAGCCATTATCACGTACTCTTGCCTTAGATAAGAAGCCTCTAATCTGTTTGCTGGAGGTATTGAACAAATGCATTTGTAGAGCTGAGAAACGAAGGGGTGATGGAAGGAGCATTTGTGTGTGTGTGTGTGTGTGTGTGTGTGTGTGTGTGTGTGTGTTTGTTTGTGTGAACTAAAGAATGTGAGGATGAAAAATGAGATGGGGATGTTGGAAAACTTTCTTCCTCAAAGAGTGAAAGGTGACAAGAGAAAAGATGAGTCCTTCAGCTGATGTATTTCAGAGATTTTTAACAGGGTTGTTAAATGTGCTCAATTTTGTGAAAGGGCAAATCTCCAGGGATTCTTCATAGGTGCTTCGTTGTCATATTAGGATGTTATAAATTAACTTAGAATGGAGTTTCATAGCAGTGCCAGTACAAATGATTGACATTTAAGCACTCTGCTTAAAGTTTAAAGTGAGTATTTTGACACTGTTCTCTTGCTGCAGAACTGAACTTGTGCAGTGATGCATACAAAGACCAAAAAAAGGTAGTATGTGAATAATTTCTAATAAATAATTATATTATATATTATTATAATGTAAATATGTGATATAATTTTAAAGTCTCTTATGCTCTCCCATGCTGTATTTGTTTGATCAAAAATACTGTAAAAACAGCAATATTATGAAATATTATTACAATTATATATGTAATTTATTTCTGTGATGGCTAAGCTGATTTTTAAGATGCCATTACTCCAGTTTCCGGGGTCACACGATCCTTCAGAAATCAACCTAATATGCAGATTTTCTGATCAAGAACCTTTTTTGATTGTTATCAAAGTTAAAACTGTTTTATTTTGGCTGGAAAATATAAAGATTTTTTCTCCCTTTTTTTTGATGAATAGAAATTTAAAACAGAAATAGAAATCTTTTGTAGCAACAAAGTGTCTTTTACGGTCATTTTTCATCAATTTATTGCATCCTTGTTGAGTAAAAGTATTAATTTCCTAAAATCCTATACTGTATATATATATACAGTGCCCTCCATAACCCTCCATAAGTATTGGAAGCGTAAAGACAAAATTGCTCTGTTGGCTGTGGAGTCAAGACATTTGCAAATATGATTAAAAGATGAATATGAGACAAAACTACAGATGTCACATTTTATTATTGGGTGATTCAACACATAGATGCTTTACCAAATAAAAAGAACAGCACTTTTAGAGTTCATCCCACTCATTCCCACTCATAGGGGAAGTCGTGGCCTAATGGTTAGAGAATTGGACTCGTAATCGAAAGGTTGCGGGTTCGAGTCCCCGGCCGGCAGGGATAGTAGGTGGGGGGAGTGAATGTCCAGCGTTCTCTCCACCCTCAATACCACGACTGAGGTGCCCTTGAGCAAGGCACCGAACCCCCAACTGCCCCGGGCGCCGCAGCATAAATGGCTGCCCACTGCTCCGGGTGTGTGTGTGTGCGTGTGTGTGTGCGTGTGCGTGCGTGTGTGCGTGTGTGTGTGTGCGTGTGCGTGTGCGTGTGTGTGCGCGTGTGCGTGTGCGCGTGTGCGTGTGCGTGCGTGCGTGCGTGTGTGCGCGTGTGCGTGTGTGCGTGTGCGTGTGCATTTGTTCACTACTCACTGCTGTGTGTGTGTGTGTGTGTGCGTATGTGTGTGTGCGTGTGTGTGTGCGTGTGCATTTGTTCACTACTCACTGCTGTGTGTGTGCACTTGGATGGGTTAAATGCAGAGCACCAATTTTGAGTATGGGTCACCATACTTGACAATACGTCACGACTTGATGTGAGCATAAGTACTGGGACAGTTGAACATAAGGCAGATATAAAAGATTAAAAGCTATTATTTAATTGCAGATTCCTTGCACACAATCACAGCAGTGAGTCTGGGACCCATAGACATCACCAGACTCTTGGTCTCATCCTTTGAAATACTTTTCCCAGCCTTTAATGCAGCCAATTCCAATTGTTGCTTGTTTTGGGGAGTTTCTGCCTTTACTCTCCTCTCCAGCTGGTGAAATTCATGTTCAATCGGATTTAAATCTGGAGATTGACTTGGGAAATCTAAGACTTTCCATTTCTTTGCCCTTATAAATTCCTTGACTGAACTGGCAGGGTGTTTTGGGTCATTGTCTTGATGCAGTATAAAGCACTTCTCAATGAATCTGGTGGCATTTTCTTGAATATTGGTAGCCAAGATGGTTTTGTACCCTTCCAAATTCATTCTGCTACTGTCATCATACATTAAGTCATCAGTAAAGTTGAGAGGGCCTGTTCCAGAGGCAGCCATGCATGTCCATGCCACGACACCACCTCCACTATGCTTTACAGATGAGGCTGTATACTTGGGATCATAGCAGTTCCCTTTTTTTCTCCACATTTTTGCTTTCCCATCACTTAGATAAAGGTTAATCTTTGCCTCATCGGTCCATAAACACAGTTCCAAATCTCTTCTGGGTCACCTTTGTGCTTTTTTGCAAACTCTAATCTTGCCTTTCTATTTTTGGTGCTGGTCAGAGGTTTTCATCTTGCTGTGTAGCATCTGTAATTCTGTGTCAAAGTCTCCTGAGGACAGTAGATTGTCAGAGCATCACCCCAGCTTTCTGGAAGTTGTTGGTGATTTTGCAGACACGTCTTTTAGGATTCATTTTCACAGCTTTTATGATTTGTCTGTCATCAACTACTGTTGTTTTCTCAGCCGATCAGGTCGTTGTTGGTTGCTGGTGGTTTCCAAACTCTTGATTTCTCCATGCCCTTTGTTTTTGCTATAGCTCTAACTGAGTTCCTCTTTTCTTTTAGCATCCAAATTGCTTGCTTGTCTCTCAAAGTCAGCTCCCTCATCTTCATCCTGGTTTGTGTGTGTCATCATTGATTACAAGATTCAGAATACAGAAGTAATGGATATAACTGATACGACACATTCCCTGCTTTTAATATCTGAAGAATTAATGCAACAGGACACGACTGATCACTTAGAAAGACCTGTGAGGCAACTGTTCCAATACTTATGCTCACATTAGATAGAGGGATGAAACTCTAAAAGTGCTGAACTTCTTAGCTGGTAAAACATGTATGTGTTGAATCACCCAATAATAAAATGTGACATTCTGTAGTTTTGTCTCATATTCATCTATTAATAATATTTGTAAATGTCTTGACTCCACAGCCAACAGAGCAATTTTGTCTTTACTGTTCCAATACTTTTGGAGGGCACTGTATGTTGGTATATTGTATATTTTATATATGTTGGCATATTAGGGAATCATACACAAATCAATAAATGGAGTTACACATCAGTGGTAGTGAAAATGATTGACATTTAATAACAGTTTTTAATGTTCATATTTGCTATATTACTTTCGGCCATATTCCCTTTGTACAGACCTAAAGCTGTGCAGTCTGTAAACAATATCGGGCATGGGCACCAAATATCATAAAAAGACCCACATCTACTTCATTCCCCCTCATGGCCCCTAACAATCTCCGGCTTTTGACCTCTGACCCTAAGCACAGACTCAAGCCCCAAACCTCGATCAAGCCATCACAAGCTAAGGGGCAAGAGATTTATCTGCCCCTCATAACTACAGATCAGTCCTCCTGCATGGTGTAACCCTCCAAACCCCACCCTGCCTGCTGCACTCCCCCATTCCAATTGACTGTTCCATTTGTCACACGGAATACTGTAGCCCCTGGCTACTAGTTAACCTACACTCGGAAACCCTTCTGTGAAATGCTAAAGATTGCAGAACCGTAAAAGAGGGGTGACATGATGTGCAATATGTCAAACAGAAGGACATTTTCAGTCTTTCTCTCCCTTGCTGCCAGTGCACAGCAGAGGCCCAAGGGTATCATCCACCTCCAGTCGCTAACCCTTGTATAAGTTTCCAATTCCAGCTGGCTGAGATTATGGAGCTTTTTTATTATTTATTTTATTTTATCGTCAAATTATTACAACGCTGATAAGATGGAGATGATGATGTCCCAGTATGTTGGACCTTGACCTCTCTCCTGGTAATGGAGCTCACTGTGGCTACTCCTTCTGCAGACACACACACACACACACACACACACACAAACATACACAAGCATACACAAAGATATATCTATGTTTAAAACTAGGTTGTCAATTTAATGTTAATTGAGTGTGATAAATATAGAATATAAATATTTTTCTCTCTTTTAGTCTTCAGTTTTAAAAATGTGACAATCATAGCACAAAGCGGGTGTCACGGTTTGGTTTCCTTTCAGTTCTGTTTTGACCTTATTTGGTAGTTCCTGTTCTAGTTTAGTTAATGATTAATCATCGTTTAGTCCTTTCACCTGTTTTGTGTTAATTATCTCGTTTGCTCCTTTGTTTCCGGTTCTTTATAAGCCTTGAGTTCCGTAGTCCAGTTTGTCATGTCTTAATGTTATTTTGAGCTTTGTACCAGTGACTTTATTTAATATTATTAAAATACCAGTTTTGCCTGAAACCCTCGTCTTCCTGCCTGTGTGGATCTGCTAACCGTAACAGCAGGATGTGACCGAATGGAAAACGATGAAAACAACAACTGAAAAACAGCACTCTCTGTCTTTGACTCCCACTCTCTATGTGTATAATTAATTACATTGTATTTAAATTAATTCATATAATTAAATTGGAATTGTTTTTTAAAACTTTAAAGCTTTTAAACTTCTATCTATCTATCTATCTATCTATCTATCTATCTATCTATCTATCTATCTATCTATCTATCTATCTATCTATCTATCTATCTATCTATCTATCTATCTATCTATCTATCTATCTATCTATCGACTACGTTTACATGCGCAATTTTTGGTTCTGAATCTGAATGTAGTGTTTACATGATCGTTAAATAAAGAGATCGGGTTTATGTGTGCGTTTATGTCACAAGCTTCAAATCGGAATTGATTTTTTTTTCATGCGCACACTTCCCAAATATAGAATTTATGACTGTTTGCACTTAATAACCACTCTCCTACACTGTTTCTTTATTTGTTTTTTAACAGCAGAATTAATATTTATACATTTCTTTATAAAAATAGCCTACATAGATATATCTATCTATCTATCTGAAAAGAGGGGGAATATGATTAGGAAATGGGGTCAAGTTTGTCCCCATGAACCAATAGCTCATGCATGTCCCGAGCATGTGTTCAGTCCTCTGCAACACAGCTCTGATGCCAACATGTCATTTTTTGAATGGTTTATGCATTTGAATCTAATGGCAGTTTGCTTGAAAAATATACAATTTAAATGTGCTTAAAATGATCAGAAATGCTTTACATATCAAACTGACTGTGATCATGGGTGAGCATAAATTTATCTAAATTTTCTCCTTCCTTTGTGATCTTTCTCTCTTACCCTTGGGGTCAGAGCTAGCACTCATAGAGATGGAGATTGGGTTTTAGTTAAATGTCATTGGAGGTTAAAGGATGGCTCAGGGCTAGTCCTCTCTCTACTGCCTGTCATACTCTCCACTTCAGAGTCAATAAGAAGCTCTAGGGTCAGTGTGAGGGTCCTAATGAGTCGAGAGGGACCCCATCAAACCAGCTGATCACTGTGATGACGAGACTTTGATTTTAGACGTCGAGAGTTACGATTGGTGATTCATGATTCATTTGAACGTTATGTGATGCTCACACATATTAAGCATGTGGATGAATATCTTGCCCATCTGTAGCATGTGAGACCAGGCTTGAGTGTCTGCTCCAGTATGTCCATGAGAATGTCTTCACGTATGAATGAATATGAATGACATGGGTTGCCTGTCCATCCCCTGCTGTTTGGCTGTCACTCAGCCTCAGGTGAGAATTCTCTGGCTGGTATCAGAAGCTGCGGTGGGCCGTGGGCCCCTTCTGCTATCAGATCACACGGATCACTAATTTAGCACTGCTGACAGATATGCCCCCTGCAAAAGCACGGACGGCCAGTGGAGGATGGCAGGTGCCATTAAACGAGTGCTGACTGAGGGCTGGGCCGCTGGACAGAGGAAAGGTCAGCGTTTTGCATTCCTAACATCCCGCTGAATCATGGACATAAGAAACAGTTTAAACAAAGTCCTGGAGGCTCGGAGAAGCTGAATCTGAGCTGCCAGATCTCCCGATTGGAGATTGTGGTAAAACTTAGCAATAAAGTTAATTTCGTTAACATCTGTAATTGTATTTGGTAGGGGGAGACCGAAGATGGCTGTAACATGGGGTCAGTTGTAACATTGTCAGATTAAACAAATAGAAATTATGCACAGGGAAATCGCTATAGTACATGATCACCATCCTCTTGGGGTTACAATATCAATTTGAAGACTTGGTAAAAATATAAATAGGTTACAAGACAAATCTTATTTTGAGGTGAAAACTACAAATTTTAAATCTGGTTTAAAAATGATTTGTGATTATGTTAATAGATGTTAAAAAGTATAATCTGAATTAGCAGGTTCTCCTTGTTTAATCTGATTAATAACATTTCTTCCAGACTTTCATCTAAATGTAAAAAATCTAGAAACGTATTTTCTGAACAGATGAGAATGGCTGTAACACAACTTTCCCCATTTACTTCTACTGGACCTACAGAGACATGGGACATGGGAAAATGGGACAGTATGTAAGTCAATATTTGACCCACTTATGCCCTTGTTTTATATATTTGCTCAATAGGTGTTCCAGCTTGTTTGCTGTTTTAGAATGTTTTTCCATATTTATATATTTTTACCTTATTGAATTTAAAATGCTTAAAATGAAACGATATAAAGAACAGCATGATTAAAATGGGGATTAGTTAAAAAAATTATTTTGTTAAAAATATTTTTTATACTAATCCCCATCAGACTCTTCATCCCATTTCAATTTAAGCATTTTTTATTCACACACACACACACACACACACACACACACATGCACGCACGCACGCACACACACACACACATACGCGTACACACACATGTTGGGTTTCCATGCTTTATGGGGATATTCCAAAGGCGTAATGGTTTTTACACTGTACAAGCTGTATTTTCTATTTCCCTACACCAACTTTATACGCCTACTATATACCCCTCACAGAAACTTTGTGCATTTTTAGATTTTCAACAAACGCCATTCTGTATGATTTAAAAACTTGTTTCCTCATGGGACAAGGATTTTGGATATTGCCATCTTTGTGGGGACATACGGTAGGGTTTACCAGGACCACACACACATACACACACACACACACACACACACAGACTGTAATGATTTTATACTTTACAAACTGTATTTTCTATCCGCTAACCCAAGCCTTACCCCTAAATCTACCCCACACACAAAAGCTTTTGTAACATTCTGTATGATTTCGAAGCTGTTTTTGTCATGGGAACCCCCCAAAAAAGATAAAAAATTGCTTGTATTACTACCATTGTGGGGACATTTGGTTAAATTAAAGCAAAGAGTCCTCGGGTCCCCTGGAACTATCAATGTTCAGCTATTTTTAAAGCATGTGTTTATCTAATTGAATGATAATTAAGACATATTCTATTATTAATTTTAAATTGTAATGATACTTATGTTAATTTATGCAATTTGAAATCCTAAAAATGTATGTAAATGTAAATATTAACCAAGATTAATAAAAGCAATAAGATAATTGTTCATAGTTTTTTTCATGTTAGACATGCTAATGCTAATGTACAGAACCTTATTGCAAATTGTTACCAAGATCATGTTAATTCAGACTCTCTTTGATTCTCTTTTGGGGCCAAATATCTTTACATGCTATTCTGGTATGTGCATTTTAAAATCTCACAATTTGAGTAGACAAATGCGCTCTTTTGGCACCATATCACCTCCACAAGTGGCCTGTTTTAGAGGACAAAAACGAACAGGAAGCACACGCACACACTTTATAGTCTCAGTGCTCTAGCCCTCACCACATGGCTGCGAACACTGGGAGAGATAAATGAATATCCCCGTACACATAAACAACATCACACAGGGCCCAACTCCACTCCTTCCCTCTAATTCCTATTCATTTAACCGCCACATGGGCAAGCCGCACAGCCAGAGAGACATTCATTATTTAGCTGCTTTTGTTTATGAATAGCTTACTGGTGCAGGCCCGAGTCTGCATGCAACGGGCCTCGTAAATCACAACCGGCGAGTCGTTTTTCCACAAGCTCCACTCGGTGCCGTGTTTGCGCACGGCCATTTGTGTGCAGGGCTCGAGGATGGTTTGTCGTCAATTTACCTTTGTGCTTCTCGGCGCGCTGTTTAATTAATAATGAGGACAAATATTTGTTTGTTCCAGGGGCGAGAGAAAGAGATCAAGAAATAGGTGGAGAAGAGAGAGGCTTGATCCCCCTCTGGACAAAATTAAAGTCAGTGCTCTCTGTCAGGCTTCTCGACTGGCTGTTTCCCACTATTCCTCCCTCCGCAGGGCCAGAGCGGAGATAGGGAAGAGGGAGGGTGGGGAAGAGGAGTGATGGAGCAGCCTGAGGTTGAGGGTAAACATGAATGAGCATCAACAACATCCCTGCCGCCTGCCCGGCAGACCGGCGGTGACTCCCTCCGTCCTTATTTATCACTGCCCGCCAAGAAGAAGATTTAGCCCAGTCGTTTTTTCCAAACGGAGTAAAAGCACACAGAGCAAACCCAGGCTGTTTAACATAGTCTCAGCTATAAATAATATCTCCCCATCTTCATTTGTCAATGTGACACTTTCACCTTTATTGAGTTACACTCGGGGGATTTGTCTCGCTTCCTCTCCTGTTTGCACGCTCACGTGCTCTTGTCCTGCTGACGAAAGCAGTTGGCCCTGAACAAGCCGAGTCGAGAAACTTAATTTGATTGCACTTGTGTTGTTTTTTTCCCCCATCTGTTTCTTAATGAAGAGGAAGGAGAGCTTTTGAAACATACTGCAGCTTCTTCCTTCATCCTGATTTTAATGACTACAGCTTTGATGTTCAGAATCTACCTTCAAAGCGCTTTCACCTTGTGTAGCCTAGTATGTGATTAGCCAGCTAGTGTAATTGAACTGATACCAGTCTTAAAGTGGGTGTTTAAGAGACTTGTGAGGTCGATCAGCTGACATAAGCAGGTGGAATGGGATCTACCAACCATTTTACCATATAGTTGCTGTCCGTGGTGCTGAAAAAAACTTTTGTAGTAATGCTCAAACAATGACTGAGCCATTATGAGTATATGTCTTAGTATCTGTTGCAAAGACAAATTATCTGTAGCTATATTTGGATAGAACCACGTGTGGGCAGAAAGTTTTTAGATGCAGCTATTCTATTTAATTATTACATTTAGCAAACATGCCTTGTGCAATTCATGAAATAATTTTATAAATATAATAAATTAAATAATATGACAAATATTACATTTTTATTATAATTATGTAAAATAAAAGTTTACATTTAAAAGTAAATTTAAAAAGGTTCAGCAATAATAAAGTTGACTTGACTTCACATTGACTTCATATTGACCATTTAATTGTAATGTTAGATATGTTCATTCAAATATTTTAATAATATAAAACATTTGAACTTTCATAGTATCTTTATGCTTGTTTTCTAATTTTAAAAATATCACTATATCCCTGTGCTTGTTGGATAATCAGTCTATAGAATATTTTTCTATTATAACATACGTGTCACGTGTCGGTTTCCGTTTAGTTCCTGTTTGCCCTTATTAGTTTTTTTCTGTCCTAGTTTAGTTAATCATCGTTTATTCCATTCACTTTTTCACCATTCACAATTTTGTATTAATCATCTTGTTTGCTCTTTTGTTCTTGTTCCTTTTATAAGGCCTCAGTTCTCCCTTTGTCTTTGCCTGAGTTTAATGTTTAATAAATGGATATAGTGTGTTTAGGCTACATCGTTCTCCTGGTCGTTTGTTTTATGTTCTCTACAACCACAAGATCCCGTAACAATGTCACTATATCTTTGTTTTTAATTAATTTCTTTAAATATCAATGTGTTACTTTGTGCTTGTTAGGCAATCATTCTTATTAATTTTTTTTCTATTATTAAAAATATCACTTCATTTTTGTGCTTATTGGTTAAACAGTTTTTCCTGATAATTGTGTTTTCTTTTTTACATTTTTCTAAAATAAAATTATTTGTGCCTTTCTGAATAAGGCTTCAGGCATATTCCTACTGGAGAGCCATGCCACAATAGCTATAACTTACAAATTGATAAAGTGCAGAAACAAGATTGTTCTCTAGCAAGTGTGCATTTAATTTGCATTCATTTGTTTGTCATATGTGGATATCATTAACAGTTTTGGAAATTTTCTGGACCTTTCACCTGAAAGAAACATTGTTCTATCCCTGCACATCTTTATGAGTATCCTTTTGCGCTTTTAATCATACTTTACTGGTGAGATCTTATTCATAACCTATGTGGCATGATGCATAACCCTGAGCCAAACTTCTTGACACAAAGAGGAATATAAAAACCGCAATTCACGCTTGCTTTTATTCCTTTCAATTTGTTTTGCTTAAAAAAACAAACAGGCCGTGAGCATGTGAATAAATAAAAGCAGCAGAATGAATGAAAGTGTGCAAGGAGCGGGGGCTCTGAGCAGCAGAGGCCTATAGAGGGGAGCATGGTTTGTCTCCAGGCATTGTGTTCATCATGGTGTCTACCCTGGAAAGGGGACCATCCATCAGGCTACATGCTTCACGTAACATGGGGGTGGAAAGGCCCTGACGCTGGGCTGCCTGGATCGGTGGGGTTGTTGTATTTTGCTTGACACAGATGTAGACTGATTTATACTAAGCTCTGACACTTTTTGGACTGTGAGATTCACCCACCTGCTTTTTAAGATGGATTTAGCAGAGGTCTGAGAACTGAGATGTTTAGCACAATGCCAGTCTTGAGGAAGTAATTTTGGATTAATCATGTATTAAAGGAATAGTTCACTCAAAAATGACAATTTAGCTGAAAATTTACTCCAAGATGTAGATGAGTTTGTTTCATCAGAACAGATTAGGAGAAAGTTATAGCATTACATCACTTGCTCACCAATGGATCCTCTGCAGTGATTGGGTGCCGTCGGAATGAGAGTCCAAACAGCTGATTAAAAAATCACAGTAATCCACCAATAATCCACCTGACTCCATGCCATCAGTTAATGTATTGTGAAGTGAAAAGCTTCATATTTGTAATAACATTTTTTACCTCAAACTGTTTCTAGACCTCCATCCATAATATTGCTTTCTCCAGTGAAAAAGTCATCTTGTTTGAGTCAGGAGAGCAATATGCACAAATCAATCACTGTTTACAGGCCCAAACGGTCCAGGGGCCTGGGGGTGAGTTAAATTGGGGTGAACTATGCCTTTAAAAAAAATTTTTGTGTGTAATTTGACTATAAAGGAAGCCCTTTTATTCCTGCATGATTTTATTGTTTTGATTATCTTGAATATGGCTGTAAGTTTGTGGGACATTGACAAGCTCTTTATTAATTTTATTAACTGATTATATCAAATCATTCAGTACATCCTGAACCCTCATTATCAGTGTGCCAGAAGGACATCCTCTTCTGTTCTGCTTTATAACTGATCAGTCAGGACTGTTATCCGGTGAATGGCTGGGCCTTCATACCACTACTCTGGCACCTTAACTTTGTGGAATCCAAGGAAAATCAAAACCGTACACTTTTATGTTCTATCTAATGCATTTATATGTATACTAATAGAGGTTTTGACATTCACTGACCTTTTACCTGCACTGCCTTAGCAGAAGGATCAAGTTAAAAACTATGAAGTCTTTGTCATTTAGTTGTGTGTGTACATAAGGGACACAATTGCTTTTCCTTCTGGTCCTCAGAGTTCCTAAACGGCATGAATTTCTTTCTTCTGCAGAACACAAAGTTAGATATTTTGAAGAATCTGTTTTTTTTTTGTTTGTTTTTTTGTCTGTACAATGAAAGTCAATGTACTCCAATGTTATTTGAACCTCACTGTTCTTAAAATATCTTCTTTTATGTTCCACAGAAGAAGGAATGTCATAAAGGTTTGGAACTTAATGAGGGTGAGTAAATGATGACAGAATTTCCATTTTTGGTTGATCTCTTGTAGAATTTTTTATTCAATTACAAGTCAAAGTATCTAGCCAAAAACATATTAAAGTAAAAGTTTTCAAACAAGTTTCCATTTTACATGTACTTTATTTTTTAAAGTACTTCAAAAGTTAATATTGCTTCCTTTTTTAAATTGATTGAAGAAGTCAAGTCACAGATGAGATTTTCTCACTAACTTTTGTAAAAAGTATAATTTTTGCCTTGCAAATTAATTTATGTAAAGCAGAAGTATTCAGTTTCAATTAAATTCTAGTACATAACAAATTTACCAAAATAAATAATGTACAAGTAATTTACAATTCTGTAAAAATGTTGACTTTCTTCCTTATGGCAATGTGACGTAATATCTCACAATTTATTTATCATAGATCTATTAGTATTTATACTCACAATTACAACTATTTCTCCCAATGTGACTTTATATCTCATATTTGGGACTTTATATCTCACAATTATAAATTATTTCTCACAGTTTATACAAAATGTTATACTCACAATTAGGCTGTTTCTCTTAATGCAATTTTACATCTTACAACTGTGATTATTTTGTCTAATTAGGACTTAATTTCTAGCTATTATTACTTTATATCTTGCAATTACACATTATTTCTCAAAATATAATTTAATTTCTCAGAATTGTGTTATAAAAATGGGATGAGGACATGACACAGGCTATTTTGAAGCAAGGTAATTTTTGTTCCTTTTTTAATTCTCATTACCTTTCTCTTTTAGTTCGCTTGGGTAAAAAAAGCTTCTGTGAACATTAAAGAACATTAAAGTATGTATAAATATATCTTATTACGTTTTTGTTGAGCAGGCAACATAATTGTAGACATCACTTCAGTGAATGCTCCGAGATCTGAAAAAGATGAAGTGTAATGAGAGTGAGAGAAAGAGAGATTTGCAATATACTGTCCACAATAGCTCATACAGTGCCTGTGGTAGCAGAAGCCTCATCCATCTTTCCAGCTTCAGGCACTCAGTGCAAAGGCATAGTAACATATCACTATGAATAAACACACAAGGCCAATGATACCAGGCCCCATTATCAGTAGCTCTGACTGATTACTCTCAGAGGGAAAGTTTTTATAATGCGATCAATTAATTTAGACATCTGTGGATCTGTTTCTACACTTGAACAGATCTGAAATACATCTGTAATTCCAATGAGGTACTTTGTCTCCAAACCACTTTATTTGCTATTTAGGGCACCTCTCATCCCCGTCCTGTCATAACGCTCACACATAAAAATGAGTGCTGACTCAGGACTTATCTGCAATCAATACCAAACATTTTTTTCTGACCAGTTGATTAAAGATACAGTGGAGTTTGTGGGTAAGTTGTAACCAGGGAATGTAGCTCATATTCAAAAAGCACCTGAGCATATCTGAAAATCCCAGCAGTCCTTCTGTACCTTGTAGTTTTGTGACAAGCATTGATCAGAGGCGTTTTTTGCTGTATGGAAGCCCAGGAGGGAGCTCTTAGCACTGGATTATAGAGCAGTGGACAGTGGACAGCCTGGAGAGCCACCCCAATAAAGAAGACATGCTTTATGACAGGCTAAACGTGCCGGCGGCACAATTTAACCACTCAATACCTCATCTCGCGCAAATTACTTTGTGTTGACGAGCAGAAGAGAGCAATAATCAGCAGATTCAGCACAACACAAAAATCACTCTTACACTGAAGAGGGCAGAGAGGTAGATACGTGGACAACCATTTGGGTTGAGTTGACGTATCTGATATAATGTCAGTGGTATCTTTTGAAGTCTATTGAACTGAAATAAGCTGAAGGACGATTTTTAAGATCATATACTGTACAGTGATAATATCAGTTGACTTTTCATTGAATTACTGAATGTGTCTGAATGTTGTCTTTCTGCAGCACACAAAACTATGGAAGCCTGTTTTACCTAAGAATAAAAAATGAAAAGGTAATAAAAAAAGATGAGATTTGAAGATTAAAATTAAATCATATTTTGAGAAACAGTGACCATTCTGAGAAATTAAATCAGAGAAATAATTTGGTAACACTTTATTTTAAGGTGTTTGTAATACAGAGTAATTACCTAGTTAAGTACTTACTGTAGTAGTAGTAGTTGTACTTACATGAAACAAAATGTACTTACCATGTAACTAAGTTATGGAACAGCCTGTACCTGTAATATGCAGCTACTGTTACAAACACACACACATGTTGGTTTTTGTGGTTTATGGGGACTCTCCATAGGCGTAATGGTTTTTATACTGAACAAACTGTGTGTGCTATTGCCCTACACCAACCCTACACCTAAACTTAGCCCTCACAGGAGACTTTGTGCATTTTTAGATTTTCAAAAAAACACCATTTAGTATGTTTTTTAAGCCATTTGAATTACGGGGACATAGACAGTGTCCTCATAAACCACCTTCATATTGTAATACCTCTGTCATACCCATGTCATTATACAAATTTGTGTCCTCATAAACCACATAAACATAAACATAAACATAAACATAAACACACACACACACACACACACACACACATATATATATATATAGTGTAGACTGAATCTGTTATACAGCTACTTATGTAACCAAGAGATTTTTACATGTGTTGCAGACTTTATACAACGCAATTATAAATGTAAGTACACAGACATAAGGTACTTAAAATAAAGTGTATCAAGATTGTACTTAAGTGTACTTCATATGTATATACTATACTATACACCTTATCCAGCTGCACCTGTTTGATTTAACCCACCAGTACACAGCTTAAATACATAAGCTTCTGAAAATAAAGTGGTAACACTTTATAATAACGTCCAGTTATAAGTCATTTATAAGTGATTAGTTAATGATTAACTAATTGTTTACAAAACATTCATAAGCGATTAATAAGTGATATGCTAACAATTTGTGTATGTTTTGTTAATTCATTTAAAAGTCACTTACAAGTAATTAGCTAGTGATGAACTAATCATTTACAAAACATGACTATGCATTCATAGATGATTAATAATTGATATCTTAATATTTTTATCTATGTTTTGTAGAATAAGTTTTGAATCATTTACAAGTGATTAGATGATGATGAACTAATCATTTACAAAACATAACTATACATTCACAAATGATTAAGTATATGCTAACAATTTATAAATCTGTCATAAGTTATCTTTAAATATAGCATCATGAAATAATCAAACAGATCCTTAATGGTTAATAGTTAATAGTTAATATATTATTAATCACTTATAGATCATTGAAATGTCAACATTGTACTATTATCTCAATAAACATTATAAATCATTTACAAAGCTTTCTGCATCCCTTAATCTAAAGTGTAAACTAATCATCAGTTGTAAATGTTTTACAAACTTTATGGTTTCCAGTCGTGTGTGCGTAAATATATATATATATTCACAAACAACCTGTAACCTGGAAGGTTTGTAAAACTTTTACAACTGATGAGTAGTTTACACTTTAGATTAAGGGATGCAGAAAGCTTTGTAAATGATTTATAATGTTTATTGAGATAATAGTACAATGTTGACATTTCAATGATCTATAAGTGATTAATAATATATTAACTAGTAACTATTAACCATTAAGGATGTGTTTAATTATTTCATGATGCTATTTATAAAGATAACTTATGACAGATTTATAAATCGTTAGCATATTACTTAATCATTTGTGAATGTATAGTTATGTTTTGTAAATGATTAGTTCATCATTAGCTAATTACTTGTAAATGACTTTTAAATTAATTAACAAAACATACACAAATTGTTAGCATATCACTTATTAATCGCTTATGAATGTTTTGTAAATGATTAGTTAATCATTAACTAATCACTTATAAATGACTTATAACTGGACGTTATTATAAAGTGTTACCAATAAAGTGTATCAGGATTGTACTTAAGTGTACTAGTAGCTGTGTAACAGACTCGGCCTGTTACATATGGGTAACAGTAGCTGCCTATTACATGTCCATAATTACAAACTGTAATTACAGACTGTTCCATAACTTATTTATATGGTAAGTACATTTTATTTCATGCAAGTACAACAGCTACTACTAAGTACTTAATTAGGTAATTACTCTCTATTATGACACCTTAAAATAAAGTGTTACCATAATTTGTAATGGCAAGACAATATACAGTAATAATTGTGAGAAATTAAGTCCTAATTAGACAAAATAATCACAATTGTGAGAATAAAGTCACAACTGTGACTAATAATTTGTAATTATGAGATATAAAGTAAAAATGGTAAGAAATCAAGTCCCAATTGTGAGATATAAAGTCACATTAATTGTAAGTATAAAGAGAAATAAATTTATGAGAAATAAATCGTGAGATATTACATCACATTGTAAGGAATAAAGTTGCCATTTATAGATTAATATCACAATTATGAGATAACGTCACAATGAGATGGTGTAAAAACACACACGAAGGCTTATTGTGAGATACAAAATTGCAAATGTGAGATGTTAAGTCATTGTGAGAAAGTCAAATTGTGCGATATTGAGAGGAAAAATGATTGCAGTTGTGATATAGAAATTATTTGTAATTGTAAGATATAAAGTCATAACTATGAGAAACAAAGTCTCGATTACAAGAAATAGTCAATTCTGAGACATGAAATCACATTAGGAGAAATGTTGTAGCTGTGTATAAATTCACAATTATAAGAAATAAATAGCAATTGTGACCAATTATGTCACATTGTATGAAATAAAGTTGAGATTTAAAGTCATATTTGTGAGATATGAAATGACATTTCTGAGATAGCCTATAAAGTCACATTGAGAAAAATAGCCATACTTCTGAGCTTAAAGACACGTATAAAGTCACATTGTGAGGAATAGTCGTAACTGTGAATGTTAAATCGAATATATAGTGTCACAATATGAGATATAAAGTTACAGTTATGGGAAATGAAGTCAACATTTGTATTACTCTGAGGCAGAAACAGGCTTCCTGCACCTTGCTGGATGGCTTTATTTGAGTAGAGTTGACTGATCTCTGTCTCTTTTTAGTCTGTAATTAAACATTACAGAGAGCTGTGGCTTGGGTGACAGGCTTGCAAATGAGCAGTTTGAATAGATCCCGTCCTCCCTCTGTCACACAGATTTAGATTTTACACAACATGCCTTAACAAAGCTGGGATTATTTAAAATATAATGTGTGAACTTTTTAATGCTCCGTTCTTGCGACAGGCTATACTGACTTAGAATGGCACAACTTAGAATCTCTGTTTTACATTGATGGACTAGAGCGTGTGCTTGCAGTGTCCAGGAACATGTAAAAGCTTACAGTTGTGAGGGAACATGAAGGCCTTTGCCTCTGCAATTAGACCGGTGGTGGTGTTGTGGCCTGCCCTGATGGCTTGGCTGTCTAAAACAACATGCTCCAATTAACACCCCCATAATGCGGCTGCCACAGACCCCTGCCCCTCCCTTGCCCCTTTAGAAGTGCAGAATCAAAGAGCCAGGAGGCGCCCTCACCAAGGACGTAATTGGGCTGGCCTTTGACCTCCGTACCTTAAATCAGCCCGTTCGATTCTGCCCAAACACTCCCCCGTGCTAACTAGCTCTCGCACTAAACCACTCATTAGACACAAATATACCAACACTGTGTAAGACGGACACACACTTACATACTTGCACGGCGAGGGTTAATCATCATCATCTGCTTCTATTTTTCCAAAATCAAATAGAATCAATAATCATAGTATGTATTTTTTGGGTTGTTATTTTTTTAAACACAAGTACGGCTATATGTGCTCCAATTAACGAGTCTTTTCCAGGACAGTAGGCCATTAAAATGGGAATATGTGTGTCTGCTGTGTGAACTGATTATCATTATATCATTCTATTCCCATGTGGTGGATTCTCTTTCGACCAGAAGCTGGATTCTGAAGTGGGACACCGTATCATTAAATTCCAGGACACAGCAGGAACTTATTGGGACTCCCTTATTTGCATCAACAAGAGATTGAAAAAACCCCTATAATTTTGATTTCTTTGTTGCTTCTTGCATGTGAAGAACAAATATATAAATGTATGCAACCTACTGGCTTTATTTCCACCATAATAAGAACAGGCTTAATTTATTTCCTCACCATGCATAGGAATGGCTCTTCATTTTATGAGAATTGCTACCATAAAAAGGATGTAGGTTGGTCTCGGGGGAGGCTGTACGACACACACGATCATCATTATGTGCCAGTGGTGAGAACATTCATATCGCTGTCATTACATAGTGCGTGATTATTACATCATAGTACAACAAGCATGTGAAAATAAGGGAGTAATAAAATGACTTGGGTTGTATTTATGCTGGTCTCGCTTGTGATTGGTTAATTCGAAATAAAGCATAGAGTAAAAATCTCAGAGGTGTGCCGCAACAGAGCCAAAGATCACTTAGCGCTGTCGTCCGCTGCCCGGGAACATGGAGAAGAGCCAGTGCCTAATCCCGCAGGGCCTGTACAGTAGGAGGGATTATTTATGGTGACATTTAATTTCCCTGTCTGGGCGTTTTCTTTACATTTTTGCAGGGAAAGCAGTGAGATGGGGGGCCGGTGACAGCATGGGGTTCTCGTGCCCAGCATGGCGGGACCCGAAAGAGGCGGAATTAGCAGAAATAAATTATTTCGAGGCCAGCGAAGTTATCCAAAGTGTAATCGAGCTATGGAGGCTGGGGAAGCCGACGGGGCCATGCAGAAGCGCTCCATCAAACGACTGTGGCAGGTGCTTCACTGCGGCAGGCATGTTAATGAACAGTGCGGCCCTACTTTCGCTGGCCACTTCTTAACACTGAAGTAGCTCTGGCTAGTGCACTCTTGCAAAATTACCCTAAATGGGCTCACCCTCTCAGTATGAAGTACAGGCATGTATTAATCTCCTATAGGTCATACTTCTGCGCCCCGTGCCCTACTCCGGTGTGCCACTTCAACAGTGAGGTCATTCGGATGGGTCGCCAGAGTCAGAGGCTCCAAAGGCTCCAAACAGCAGAAGCTCTTCTGCCTGCCATTCTCGGGCTAAAATTAACTAGCCCACTGTCACTTGAGTGTCCCATGACATCCATTTTGCATGGAAGATCTAATGTAACTTCTGAGCTGTTGTGGTTTGACATCAGAAATTGGAGCTGGTTGAAGTTGGAAGGTACCAGTGAATTGTTGGGTTCATAGATTCTTTCTTCTAGCCAAAGTTCCCTGAAAACAAGTCAATTTTCAATCTTGGTTTACTTCTATGTTGACAAGGCTGAGTTTTCCAGCCATTGCGTCAGTTTTCAGCATCACATGATCCTTTAGAAATCATTCTAATATGCTGAGTTGGTGCTTAATGGTGTGTGCACACTAAAAGCGAAATTAATATTCATATCACGCTACCAGTTCTAGATTACTCACAGGATTTTTTCATGTCACTTGCGCAAACAAAAACATTGTGCTATGAGGAGTATCTTCATCAACACGACAACAACAACTCATAGCTAGAATCAAACACATATTTTCTTCACTTACCAGGTTGTCCAACTTCCTTGCTTGCTTTTCTCCAAGCTATCTCCTTTTTTGTCCGGTCTCTGAATGAATAAGTAGTTGTGTCATAAATTTCAGGGTGCCCTCAGATGGCTGCAATAATGCTGTCCTTTATTTTCTGATACAAAACGGACATGTCAATAAGCTCTGCACTGATTGTCTTGTGCGACAATATTTCATGCGAATTTCCTGCTCGAGTTAAAATTGGTTGACTTAAGCGGAAGACACAGTTGAGGTGAATATCACACGTTCACAGCAATTGCGTTGCCCAGTTTGTGTCGCCCAGCACAGATTTGAGGCTATTCACATCTTTTCATTGACTTTGTATTGTACTCTATTCTTTCAAATAATAAAATTATCTTCTTTCAATGCTTCTTTCAAATTCAATTCTTTCAAAAACAGTTGTGTAACAAAGAAATTGTGGAAACCATTTCTATTTTTCTTTTAGGATTCTTGAAATAAAGTTCAATAGAACAACATTTATTTGAAATAGAAATACATTCTAAATATCTTTACTGTGACTTTTTTTAATCAGTTTAATAAATCTTTGCTGAATAAAAGTATTTATTTCTTTAAATAAAGTTTTTTTTTTCTCAGAAATTTTGGGCCCCTGGAGCCAGTTTGAAAAACCCTTGTCCTAGAGTAAACAAACTAACTTAAAACAATGATTTTTGATTCTTTAAAAGGATGAATCTTTATTGTCACTGTATTGAGCATTACAATTTCTTCCATTTATATTTGTGGTCTGTCTCCTCCCTCGTTCTGATCTAATCCACCTTAATTAACACATATCTTTTACCTTTTGTGTCTTCGAATTGAAAGATTGAAATGGTGAATATAAGTTTTCTTAAGTGATTATGATGAGTAGAATCAGGGCGGTGTCAAACGATTACTGCCGATGCTCTCAAGCCAGTCTCATGGGCAGCCATTGCCATGTCAGCTTTACCTGAGACCGGTTAAGTGCAAATCCACACACATCAGTTTTCCTCTCGCTCGAAACCTGACCTTCTCCTTTGCCCCACCGCATTTCCTCTTTAACTCAGGCCTTCATTCATCAGTTTTACGCCAGAGTGATGCATGAATTTCAAAAGGGCAGATCAGAGAAAGATTCGTGGAAAGCGGCAGCCATATTCCCTTCATTAATGGAGCCATCATCTCTATTTTTCGCCCCAGAACCAACTTAGCAGTGATTTTAATTTGACTTGTCCATTATTGTCTTATAGCCGTAGCCTTTATCTTTCCTCACTGACTTTCTCTTTAACCTTGAGCCGACCACCTGAGCCGCTAATGACTCGAGCTTCTTGAATAGGGAGAGAGGGGTGGGAAGGAGGACATGACACATGTACAAATTAAAAGAGAGGGAGAGAGAAAGGGGGGAGAGAGGGAAAAGCTTTAAAAAGGGTTCAATTGTCTTCTATCTTCAGCTTCCGTCCTCTTAATCCTTATGCCCAAGCGCAAATGAATCTGGGAACGTCACCTTATCAGGCATGCCTTTCAAATACCCCCTCATCGACTGTTTCTCGTGCACAGACACACACACACATACAAATAAACAGATACAGCCAAATGCACACCCAGACACATACATACACACGATAATTCCGTGTACTGGTGTATCTGGGCAGAGACTTATTTGCATAATGTGGCCAAAACAGATTGTGTGTGGAGCAGACAAGGTCAGGCCATTGGCCGACATTCCTGCCAGTGTTCACGTGACCCGTACTGTGATCTCTCCTGTTATTTTGCCTGCCATTGGCTGTGTCCAAATTCAGGGTCTGCATCCTTCGGAGTACTCATTTGAAGGATGTTACGTCACAGCGCCGCGACGAAGGCTGTCCAAATTCGTAGGATCCTTCAAATGCGGCCCACAAATACGTCCTCCTTTTCCCCGAATTGGAAGGATGGGTGTGGTGGATCCTTTCCCGTCCTACCTATCCCATAATTCTTTTCGGCAGAGCGTAATGGCGGACGAAGCGAGCGGTAGCGGAGTGGGAGAGGAGTTTCTCTGACAAAACAAGCTAAAGTTTATGCTTCGGCTCAATGAATTTGTAGGAGAAATTAGTAGAATACTTAAAAACAAATAAAAATAGGCTATAATGGCTTACCTGGATGTGACTGTCTTGTAGTCTGATATAAAAAAACTCTCCGACAACGAGCAAAGAAAGTATTTAATTTATTTAATTGCTTTATTTCTTCCAAAAGAATTAAAATGAGGAGAATAACTCTTTGTTTGCCCATTTTCCCGCTTCTTGCTTGGCGCTGTCACGGTTGCTAGGCGACAGGATATGAGCAACGGGTAAGGGAGGGAACTGAAAGAAGGGTAGGCTGTCCAAATTCACAAACACCGACTTCCGGGTTTTGCGGACGTCGGAGGATCCCTCCTCCTTCAACCGGGTAGGAAGGATCCTAAGGAGGATGCAGACCCTGAATTTGGACACAGCCATAATGTCTGCCGAGCTCTTGATCGGACAGGCGATCAGTGAGAGAGCATGGCTTGCAACATTGGGTTACATCAGTGCTTTTCAAAGTGTGAGGCATGTAGCATAAAAACAGAATGGGAATAAATGATAGAAAAATAAAAAATGATAAGAAATAATGTTATTTCTTATTAATACCTAATCTAAGACTTTGAAACCCTCAGGTTAGACAAATTACAACAGTGTAGGATGACAGGTAGAGTTGTCTATGAGTTCTCAGTGTTGATCTGCTGTTTTTTGAGTTTGTGACTGCAGGGTTTTGAGGAATGAATATGAACTCTTATGTCTGAGTAACTGGTTTGAAGAGCTTTTTGGCTGATTTTGAGTCATCAATTTCAATTATTTCAATAACCCGTCTAAAGGAAGTGCAATATGTGACAAAAGCACAGCAATGAAACCTGTGCACCATATAACAGTGTCTTTTAAGGAAATTATTCCTCTATAATCTCCTCATAAAGAGATCATGAGGAAGTCATTTTTTTTTTTACGGTGCAACTTGTAAAAATTTTGCACAGGTGACAAAATCACTCAAAATATACATCATGGGGAAATTCTTCCAATCAATCAAGTTTAATAGACATCTTCTAAAGAGTTTGTAATTTAGTTTTTAAAACATTTTTCTTTCCTAATGCAATTTAAAAATTCAGAAGCATTTGTATCGAGTCAGTCAGAGTGTGTGTGTGTGTGTACGGGTGGGTGTGTGCCCTGTCTGTGCGGTGCAGTGACACAGCAGTAGCTGGTTAATTAGAATTGTGTCACTGACTAAATGCGCTGTGACCTGGGCCCCTCACACGCAATCTCCAGTGCCACCCTCGACCCTTTCAGCCGCACCGGAGGAGACCCCTGACAGGCCTGCCAGTCTCCACGGGTGCTTGCGTTTGTGCTGTTGGGGGGTGAAAGTCAGGAAGAAAAAAGAGAGCAGGGAAAAGAGGCAGAAAAGAAAAGCGAGAGAGAGAGTGGGCTCTTGTTAGCTATCTTCCTGGAGGGCCCTCAAGATCTGCTTCTGGTGCTTCGGCCAGCCAGGTGTCGACATCCCACTCCTGAGCTATGGTAATGGGCCCTGGATGAACTCTTCAAGGGCCTTAAAAGCCTCTTGTTCAGGAGGCATTTTACTGTGGAGAGAGCAGGAGACGAGGCCCACTCGTGCCGCTGCAGTCCACCCTGAAGCCGGGCATTCCCTTGAGCTTCACTCATCACTGCCTCCAGTTATTACTGCCCTCTCTCAGGTCCACGGGGTTGGTTCGAGTGCTCCTAACGGTTGGGTTTCCAGTTTAACTGTGTTTCTCGGGAGTAATATGGTTACGTCAGAAAATCAGCGGTTTTTCTTGTGGCCATGATTTTACTTGAGGTATTTTTACTTGTAGTTTTACATATTTTGGTGCAAATGAGGATATTCCCCCCTTCTATGTAAAGCACTTATACGTCAGAAAAGCACTATATAAATGTAATGAATTATTATTATTAAATGTAGTTGACTAAATATTTTAGACAGGTCCTAGTCATTTATTTCAGTGGTGGTACTCTAGTGTGAGTTTGTCTGAATATAATTCACAAACAAATTATTGATTCACTATTGATTCAGAATCAAATTGCTCTTTTGATCCTGTTAATAATTAATAGTTTGAATCAGTCTAATGAATCCTTCACTGAATTAACAAACTAGAAACATCAGACCAATGAACATGACTCACTGTTTGGACTTATCATTACTTATAAATAAATATCTTATTACATACATAGTGTTCAGAGGTTTGGGGTCTGTAAGATTGTATTATTTTTTTAAAGAAAATTATTGATTCTTTTTCTTTTTCAGAAAGAATGCATTAAATAGATTAAAGTGACTTTTGTAATGTTTATCAGCATCATTTACAGTAGCAGCACAACTATTTTCAAACTTGATAGTGATAAGAAATTTTTCTTGAGCACCAACACATGACTGGCTTTTGAAAATTCAGCATTGGCATCCCAGGAATAAATGTAACAGCACGACCAGGCTCTCCGCCCACTCAACTTCCACGATCAGCCTCACCTGTGTTCTAAACCACTCACACCTGCACCTCGTCACCACCATCATCAAGAGCACTATAAAGACACTCACCACTATCGCTGCAGCGTCCGATCTCGTTAATTCAACGTGGACTCCGCTTCGACGCACAACCAGTCGATGAGTATACCTTCTATCAACTTACCTCTTAGACTAACCTTCTGTTCTCCGTCCCGTTCTCTCCACTGTCCGCAGACGCATCTCTGCTGGGAATCACCCTCATCCGACGCCGGCTCTCTTCACCAGTCTCGCTCCAGCAACCTGAGAAGCATAAGGACACTTTCAGTACAATTGCCTGACTCTCATTCTCCAAGCCTCAAGATCTCTTCTCACCTCTCTTCACGATCACCTGCACCTTTGCTGTGGAAATAAATTCACTGTGTTATCACTTACCTTTGTGTCCGACTGCTTCCATAACAATAAATTCCATTTTAAAATATATTACAATAGAAAACTGTTATTTTACGTTATAATAATATTTCACAATTTTACTATTGTTACTGTAGTTCTTTTATTTTAAGGTTAAATTTTCGCTATTAAGAAACCATTAATTACGATGTTGTCTCAATAAACTCCTAATAGACCCTTTTTCTGTTAGTAAATATTGTGATGTTTTCTGTGGGCGGTGCTTAGGTGGTGGCAGAAAGATCCCCCTGACCGCTTCACTAACGTTAGCTTAGCTATGAAGTCTGTTAGCTTATTTTTTTAACAATAACTGGAGAAATTACGATTTTACCTGCATATGTAAGGTCACTCACTGTCCGGACCGCGATTGTTATTTGAAAAGGTTAACTTTAACTGACAAAACCAGATTGGTGGACCAGCACACACTTTTACAAGATATAAAGTAGCATATACAAGTAGATATACAAGATATAAAGTAGCATTTGCGAGAAAAAAAAGTCTCAAAAAAAGATTTGTGAGACAAAATAGGTAACGTTAAATGTAAAATGTTATAGGTTTAAATAGTATTTCATGCTGTAACATAGGGCAAATATAATATGTTCCCTATGAACTGCATATGTTACACACACTGAGTCCACACGTGTTTTTAGGAAGATATAAGGTCCGTTTTATTTCAAGAACACTTTCAACACAGAGTTACACTCCGGGGGAACATCAACAACACATGTTTATCCACCTGTCTCTCAATTACTCTCTCTTCCGTTTTTTTTTCTTAATCTCGCGATTCTACACATCTGTCTTCTACAAATCTTGTCTGCCAAGCTTCAGCTTAAAACTCAGACTTTATACATACATACATACTATTGTGCAGATAGAGCATGAAAAGAACAGAAACATTAAATATAAATCACAAGACCTAAAAGAATGCAGAAAAATTCAATAACTGTGTAATTGTTTAAACCCACAGACATTAAATCCAATAATAAATTTGTGGGGGGTGGGACTTAACCCTTACACATATGTGAATATTATGTGCAGACCAATTGTTAAAATCAAATTTATGCTTTAAAAGTAGAGTAATCATACCAGGTTTCATTCATTAATCTGTCCGTTTAAACGTCTGCGTATAGCTTCAAATGGCATTTTTGATGACAGTTTTCTATAAAAATGATTTGCATTCTGATTCTGATATCCAAAGGCACAGCAGTTCATTTTATCTCTTATTCCGTGGATTTTTCCCATTTCACTCCACTTGTTACCGTGTGTTTCTGCCACCACAATGTGCGCGCAGCTGCTAGTGACGTAACTGTGACGTCTACATGAAATTGGTCTATTTGCTGCTTATTAATAGTTAGTAAGGTAGTTGTTAAGTTTAGGTATTGGGTTGTATTGAGGATGTAGAATATGGTCATGCAGAATATGTGCTTTATAAGTACTAATGAACAGCTAACATGTTAATAATAGGCATGCTAATAAGCAACTAGTTTATAGTGAGAATTGGTCCCTTTATTGAAGTGTTACCTTTTATTTAAATAAATAAAATATTGGTGAGCATTCAATTCCAGGAAACATTTTTAAATGATCAACTGCTAAGCCACAGCACTGACATTCATTTGTTTTCCTCTAGAAGTTCTAGCTTTATCTAATGCTGCTTTGGTGACTCTAGAGTCGCTAATTTAGTCCTACAAGCAGAGAAATATGTGAATGTTGTGGTTTGTTTGCAAGCTCACTGTGTTACTTCATCCGATTCCTGCTTTATCCTCTCAAACTGACTTCCCCCTCCTTCTCCCTCTATCTCAGTCTCCTTCTCTCCATCTCCACTCTTCTCAGTCTAGTGACACCACCTTGCCAACTAATTAGAATTCTGTCACTAAGTAAATGCATTGTGACCAGTGGGTGACAGCTATGCCTCCCTGCCATTTGGTTTGGGAGAGAGAGAGAGAGAAAGAGAGAGAGACAATCAGCTGCGTGGCAGGCTGGTGAAGGCAATGGAAGCCTCCCTTTTAGTGGGAGAGGTGCTGCTCTCGCCACTGACCTGACAGTCATTTAAATTACAGCCAGTGAAGGGGAGCCTAGCCAAGCACTGTGGAATAATGCACTGACTGACTGACTGACTGACTACTGTTTGCCCTGACAATGGCCCACACTCTCTTCCTTTTCAATTAAGAAAGAGAGTCGGGATGAGGGGAGAGCGGGGCCCGTGTCTCCCCCTGCTCAACCTTCACTCATCCTCAGAACAGCGTGTCCCGTCCTCCCTCGCTCCTGCCCTGGTCCCGTGTCTCCTCTCGTCTCTTGGCGTCGCTCTGCTGTTCTACCTTGCTGTGTCTCTCTGTCTCTCTTCCACTCAGAGCAGAGAGTTGTTGATCCACTGATACACAAATGAGGGTTTGTCTGACAGGCGTATTACCTACAGACTGCTGCACGAACGCCGAGCCTGGATACAGCTTATTAGCTTACAGCGGGGAGCCAGGCTGTTGTCTTCTTGATGTTTTTGTCTTATTACTTGCATCAACAGGAAAAAGAAATCAGGTGAAAACAAAAAGAAAAACATTTTATTGACAAGATTTTTGCACATAATCTCTGTGGCATCCTCCAGCAGGTCTAGCCGCTGTATTGTAAAGAGTAGTCATGTCCGATTTATGAATGAATTATATGTATCCCGGGGTACAGAAAATATTTTGTCGAACAGATTTGCAATTTGTTTGCCCATTTCTCTTCTTAACATTTGGTGCAATTGATATAGCCACATTTGAAAAACTAAAATTATAATTAATAATGAAATCATTTTACAGACTTTATATAAAATATATAAAGTGTAAAAAAATATAAAGCAAATTTTTATAAATTTATATACATACATATATATATATATATATATATATATATATATATACACTCACTGGCCACTTTATTAGGTACACCTGTTCAATTGCTTGGTAACACAAATTGCTAATCAGCCAATCACAGCAACTCAATGCATTTAGGCATCTAGATGTGGTGAAGACGACTGAACGCACAACACGTCGAACCCTGAAGCAGATGGGCTACAGCAGCAGAAGACCACACTGGGTGCCGCTCCAGTCGGCTAAGAACAAGAAACGGAGGCTACAGTTCGCACAGGATCACCAAAATTGGACAATAGATGTTTGGAAACACGTTGCCTGGTCTGATGAGTCTTGATTTCTGCTGCGACATTCAGATGGTAGGGGCAGAATTTGGCGTAAAGAACATGAAAGCATGGATCTATCCTGCCTTGTCTCAACGGTTCAGGCTGGTGGTGTTGGTGTAATGGTGTGGGGGATATTTTCTTGGCACACTTTGGGCCCCTTAGTACCAATTGAGCATCGTTTAAATGCCACAGCCTACCTGCGTATTGTTGCTGACCATGTCCATCCCTTTATGACTACAGTGTACCCATCTTCTGATGGCTTCTTCCAGCAGGATAATGCACCATGTCACAAAGCTCAAATCATCTCAGGCTGGTTTCTTGAACATGACAATGAGTTCACTTTACTCAAATGGTAATGTGTGTGTGTGTGTGTGTGTGTGTGGATATATGTGTATATATATATGTATGTGTATATAATTTTATTATAAATATTATTTGATTATTCATTATTACTCTATATATATCCTAATATTATCTATATCTATCGATCGGTCTGTCTGTCTGTCTATCTGTCTATCCACACACACACACACACACACACACACAATATACTGTATATATATATATATATATATATATATACACGGTAGTAAATATTTATTTAATTATTTATTTTACTAAAAATTATACAATTATTTAATTACAAATGAAGAACAAAATGTATGAACAATTTAGGACCACTTGATGACTCATCAAATGAGTGAATCATTGTTTTGAGCAGGTTTATTGAATTAACTGATTTGCTAGTAAGGATCAGATTTAACTAAAATAAGTTATTACTTCATTTTATCTTAGCAGTTTTTCATATGTGGTTGTTTAAAGTATTTGAACATTGAAACAAGTAGTATGGTTATGTACATATAACGGAACTATAAATAGACAGCTATGAAACGTGGCCTGCTGTAGTAATGAACTGGATGAACTCATGCAGTTAGGTAGGTAGTTAGGACAGGGTGTATGTGTCTGATCCGTGTTGTCTCCATGGGTCTCGCTGCTGCTGTAGACCTTGGTCATTATTCAGAGCTGCCGGGTGTAGAGCTCGCCCTAATGCCAGCTGATTGGCCCAGTGGTGGTCTGTGCCAGGGCTTGGCATGGCTGACAGCTTGCAACACGGCAGTGGATTACGGAGTGTCAGTGGCTGGCTGCCATGCAGATGTCCCTACTAAAACCTATCATTAGGATGGAGGGGCTTACAGAGTCTGGGGGATACAGAGAATGTGGTTGCCTTCTCCGGCTCACACAGAGAAAGAGAGAGTGCTCAACATGTTTTCACTTATGGATATGTTGGATGTTATTAACTAAAACTATTAAAAACCATTTCAGGCACTAAAATAAAGCTTAAATAAATAAAATATAATATAAAATATAATATAAATATTAGCTCTAAAACACATCAGAGCTGTTGTCCTCACAACTAACTGAAATAAAGCACATTTACTAAAACATAAACCAAAATCAAAATGAAAATATAAAACAAAAGCCAAATAAAAATATTAATACATTTATAAAAGTATATAAATAATCATAAATAATATAAAATAAAATGTATCGATTCCTAATTTTACTTGTCAATAATGTGAACGTTTTTTGAAGAACAGGCAAAAAAAGTATAGGTTTATAATATTAGGCATAACAGGAAAATAATTATTGCTATAAGAGCAATATACTAGGTGTTTTGGTGGTTATTTTATTTTAATCTGTCTCTATTAACACGTGTAACGATCTCAGAATCTTGAGTACGTCAGATGAAAGATAGTCCAGTTGTAGACATGTTTGAGAGTGGTGTGTTGACCCAAGAGGGAGAGATGTGTGAGATAGGAGATGAACAGGAGTGAACGTGAGTGACAAACAGTGGGCGCTCATCCCTCTGAAATATTCATGGCTATTTCAGGGGAGAGGGGAGTTAATTTAGGCCTCTTGGTACGCTGGGGGTAATTAAAAGAGATGATCAATAGTCTGCCCTCCCACCACCCCTTGTGTTTGATAACAACTCTCTCCCAAACAAAGGATGGAAGAGATGTGAGGACAGACAAGGAAGAGGCAAAGAAACAAAAGGGGAGCTGAATGGAAAAGCTAGAACCATCTTAGCAAATGCCTTTTTTAATGTAATAATTAAATGTGCATTGAAATGCTCATTACTTATATCTATTTTATTATCCAGGGAGAAATGCTTTATTGAACTCCATTATGAAGATATTATGCTGCACATTTGTTACATCGAAGGAGGAAACCACTAGGAATGAATTGAGATGGTGCCGTTGTTTATTTGCTTTGTTTTAGCATCTGATTCACTGAAGGAATCGTTTGAATCGGTCACATCATGACCAGCAATTTGTACAGGACTGAAAGTTTTCCCAATCGTTTAAGTCCCCACTGATGTAAAATAGTTGATATTTCAATAATCTAACACTTTTACATGTTCATGGTTCACAGGTAACAAATACATACAGCAGGTAACAAATAAAATATTTAATATTTTTTCGTAAGTGTTTTATTTTTATTTGGTTTTAATAATTTATTTTAATTTTACATTTTTATTATTTAATCATTTTACTAGCTTTTCATCAACTCCCGCACTCCTGTAAAAGTGTTCCTGTGTGACTACTATTCAAAGTTTGGGTCAGAAAGATTTTTTTAGAACTTATATATTAGTACTTAGCAAGGATGCATTAAATTGACAAAAAGTGTCAGTAAAGACATTTATTAAATTTCAAATAAATGCTGTTCTTTTGAACTTTCTTTTCAACAAATAATCCTGAAAAAATATATATGATGGTTTCCTCAAAAACGTTAATCAAAACGACCCAGGTTACGTATGTAACCCAGGTTCCCTGAAGGGAACGAGAGCTGTGTCGGAAGACGCTATGGGAACGCCATCAGCGTAACCGACGCTCTGAATATCGTCTACACCTAGTCCGATAGAAGGGCGAGGCTTCACGGGCGGAGTGACGTCACGACCAGGAAGTATATAAGCACGTGAGGCAGAGCCCGCGTCAGCTTCATGTCATGAAGCAAGCGCTGGCAGGGATGCCGGAAGTATGGCTGCGAGACGCAGCTCTCGTTCCCTTCAGGGAACCTGGGTTACATACGTAACCTGGGTCGTTCCCTTCCAGGAACGTCGAGCTGCGTCGGAAGACGCTATGGGAACGCTATACCAACGCCGCCAGACTGACAAGTCCCTGCCTGGTGTCAGGCCAAGAGGACAGAAGAGCCTGTAGTGTCTCGGATGTCGAGGTCGTAACCTGGCGAAGTCAGGGGCGTGGACTACCCAGCAGCGTCGCAGATGCCCTGATCGGTACATCTGTCCAAAAAGGCCCTGAAGGCCGCCATACCTCTGGTTGAGTGCTCTCTGACTCCCAACGGATGGGCAAGCCCAGAGGCCTCGTAGGCAAGATAGACAGCATCCATCATCCACCTACCACAGGGCAGCTCTGTGGATGTACGTGCCCAGTGCTCACACTGGACACATACGGTTGTGCTTTTCCTGCGAAGGGAGGAGGACAGAGGCCTGGCGTACGACTGGCTGTGATATGACCGCTGGAACCTTCGGTACGTACCCTGCACAGGGGTAGAGAAAGACTTTAGCCGAACCGGGCGCATAGTCACCATCGAAGGGGCCGCAGACAGGGCCTGCAGGCCACACACCCTCCTCAGAGAAGTGATGGCCAACAAGAAGACGGTCTTGATGGTGAGGAGTCCATCTGTTATCTCCTCGATAGGCTCAAGGTGCTCGCACCGAACCTCAGAACCACAGCCAGGTCCCGAGTGGGGACGCATGATCGTACCGGAGGCCTCAGCCTCAGCGCACCGGAGGAAACGTGTAACTAGGGGGTGTCTGCCCACTGACTGGCCACCGCTAAGGGCGTGGTACAAAGAGATAACTGCCACATAGACCTTAACAGTGGAGTGGGTTAACCCTGCGGAGAAGCAGGCCTGCAGGAACTCCAGGACTGCGCGAATCGGGCAGTAGACTGGGTCGAGCTGGCGGTCTCCGCACCAAGAAGTGAAAAGCTTCCACTTCCGGGCGTACAGTTTCCTCGTGGAGGGAGCTCTGGATTGGAGGAGGGTCTCGACAACCTCGGTTGACAGACCGGAAGCTATGAGTTGTGCCCCCTCAGAGGCCATACCCACAGCTTCCATAGCTCCAGGCGGGGTGCACAATGGTGCCCCCGGCCTGTGAGAGGAGATCTCTCCTGATCGGCACCGGCCACGGGGTGCCGTCGAGAAGAGAAATCAGGTCCGAGAACCATACTCGGCCCGGCCAGAACGGTGCTACCAGCAGTAGACTGACCTCATCCCGGCGCACTCTCTCCAGAACTCCCGGGAGCAGAGCGATCGGGGGGGGAAGGCGTACGGACGGAGCCTCGGTCTTCACGTCTATACCATAGCGTCCAGTCCCGGAGGAGCTGGAGGGGCTAGAGAGAACCAGAGGGGACATTGCGCTAACTCTCAAGCGGCGAAGAGGTCCACCTGTGCCTGGCCACAGCCTTCCAAATCATCCATTCCCCGGGCCTCAGCCCCTGTCTCGACAGGACGTCTGCTCCCATATTCGCACCAGCACGTGGTGATCTCTTGGGTCTGGGAGGAAGTGCCTGAGCACACAGAACACAGCTAGGATCTCTAGCTGGTTGATATGCCACGTAGGTGGCGACCACTCCACAGACCGCGGGCAGGGTGGCCACTCATGACCACACCCCAGCCGGTGAGGGAAGCGTCCGTCGCTAGCGAAACGCGGCAACAAGGAGCTCCCAACACCGGGCCCTGAGACAACACTCAAGGATTCCTCCACATGTCTAAGGCACGGACAGCGGCGTGACACTTAAACAGTGCGGAGCGAGTCCCCCCTCAGGGAGACCCCTTGGTCTTGAGCCACCACTGTAGGGGCGTCATGTACAGCAGGCCAGAAGGAATCACGCTGGACGCAGCTGCCATGAGCCCAAGCAGTCTCTGAAACTGCTTGACAGTGAATGGCTGGCCTTCTCGCACTCTCTTGACTGCCGTGAGGATCGACTCGATCCGAGCAGGGGTCAAACGAGCCTGCATCGTGGTCGAATCCCTCACTACGCCTGGGTAAGTGGTTCTCTAGCTGGAGAAAGCACACTTTCCTCGGCGTTTAGTCTTAACCCCCAAATCTTTCACGTGGGCGAAAACGACACCTCGATGCCGAATCGCCACCCGCTCTGATTGAGCGAGGATCGACCAATCGTCGATGTAATTGAGTATGCAGATGCTCTGCAGTCGCAACGGGACCAGTGCCGCATCCACACACTTAGTGAAAGTGCGGGGTGAGAGTGTAAGGCCGAGAGGAGGAACCCGATACTGATACGCTTTGCCCCCAAAAGCAAACCTCAGGAACTCCCTGTGAAAGGGAAGGATGGGTACCTGGAGAGGTCTGTCGTGACAAATCAGTCCTCGGACCTGATTTGAGACACGATCTGCCTGCCAGTGAGTATCTTGAACTTCAGCTTTCTGGCTGAGCGGTTCAGAAACCCAAATCCAGTATGGGCCTCAGCCCCTCATCCTTCTCTGGAACAATGAAGTGCCGGCTGAGCCGCCGGCGTGGACTTCGTGAGGAGGAACCACTCGATGGCTTCCTTCCTCAGCAAAATATCGACTTCTTGTTTCAGGACCAGAGCCTGCTCGGGGCGGACCACAGTCACGCAAACCCCGTTGAACGGCGGAGGTGGCCCATCAAACTGGATGGAGTAACCATTCTCTACCGTCCGCAGGACCCAAAGAGACACGTCCGGCAGTCGCTGTTTCCCAGGCTGCCAGATGATCTACTAAGGGAATCAGTCTCTCGAGACTGACCTCTGGTGTTAGAGATATGGCCAGACCACTGTCTTGCTGCGGCTCTCCGGAGGAAGACGCGGTCTCTGGCACTTGAGGCGAGTTTCCCAGACCCGCAGTCACAACCGGCGGGGGACTCTGAGAACAGCACTCGCTGGGACCTGCTGTGCCCTGGAACTGCAGGGTTGACAGACAAATCCCCGGAGGGCACCGAGGGGAGACGGTCACCGTGTGCCGCGGTGTAAGCCGCTCCACCCCAGTAGGGGTCGTCCTCCGTAGTCCTGGGGCGCACCCGTCAGGACATCTGAACAAACCAGACCCTGCAAGGCAGGGCCCCGCAAGACACATTCGACAGCTCACTGCCCAATGATCTACTAAGGGAATCAGGCTCTCGAGACTGACCTCTGGGTTCAGAGAAGCGGCCAGACCGCTGTCTCGCTGCGGAGCTCCGGAGGGAGACGCGGTCTCTGGCAACTGAGGCGAGTTTCTCAGGTCCGCAGTCACTACCGGCGGGAAATTCTGAGAAAACGCACTCGCTGGGACCTGCTGTGCCCTGGAACTGCAGGGTTGACAGACAAATCCCCGGAGGGCACCGGGGGGAGACGGTCACCGTGTGCCGCGGTGTAAGCCGCTCCACCCCAGTAGGGGTCGCCCTCCGCGGTCCTGGGGCTCGCCCATCAGGACCTGTTGCGCGAGGAGCTGGTATGCGGAGGAGGCTGCGTCCGCCCCGCAGCCACCTGAATTTCGAGAGCGCGCATACCATCTGCCTTCAAAGATTTCACCCGCAATCTCAACACCTCGGTGGAGATCGGGGGAAACTTAAGGCTCTTGTGGGTCCTCACACTGGGGAGCGAGAGGCGGCGAAACCTCGTCAACGCTCGTCTCATCAACATCCTCGGAGGACGCAGCGTCAAGCCCTCGTCTCGGGGGGAAGAGTACCGCTTCCGAACCGCGAGACGGGGCGCCAGATCTGGTGGATACGGGAGAAGATAGTTTCTTTCTCTTCTCTTCTATATGCCCGCCAGCCAGATCAGCCTTTTTTTTTTTTACTACGAGCCCAACGAGCGCAGCCGCCGCTCTGCCTCGGCTTTATTTGTGCTTGTGCAACACTAGAGTTTACAACGCTCATCATTTCTCATCCACCTCCTCGGTAGGAAGACAAGCGGGGCGTCGAGCCCTCTCTCTGGGGAAGAGAACTGCTTCCGAGCACAGAGAGCGGGCGCTGGATTTGTTTTGATGATCCATTTGCGAGCCGCGCGAGCGCAGCCACCGCTCTATCTTTCTTTTGCACAAAAGCGGGGCCGACAGCGCGTGGAGAGCTCGCTTTCCTTCTATATATATTGGGGCGACAGAGGCGGCGAAACCTCATCAACGCTCGTCACGTCAACCTCCTCGGAGGAAGACAGACGAAGCGTTGAGCCCTCGTCTCGGGGGGAAGAGACCGCTTCCGAACCGCGAGACGGGGCGCCAGATCTGACGGATACGGGAGGAGATAGGGACATTCCCGTCTCACTCTCGTTCGCCAAATCAGCCTGTGAGTCCCACGAGCGCAGCCGCCGCTCTGCCTAGGCAAAAGCGGGGCCAGCACCACGCGGGGAGCTCACAAAGACTCCCTTCTCGAAGAGAGCCCTCCGAGTGCGGAGTGTGCGCAGCGAGAGCCGCTCACAATGCGGGCAGTCAGCTCCCTCGAGAGCCGCTGCCTCACGCTCCGCACTCAGGTAGACCACGCACAGATCATGTGTGTCCCCGCTCATAATGCTTTTTTTTTTTTCATAACGCAGGCAGTGGACTAGCACACAATCTGAAACGCGATCTAGGATCGCCCCCTGTTTTGGTCTTTGCTTTAGGGATGTCTAATTTCTTTTCAGGACATACAACACTAAATAAGACTCACAAAACAGATATGGACTGACAACACACAAAGCGCTTGCTGAATGACAAAAAGCTGACGCGGGCTCTGCCTCACGTGCTTATATACTTCCTGGTCGTGACGTCACTCCGCCCGTGACGCCTTGCCCTTCTATCGGACTAGGTGTAGACGATATTCAGAGCGTCGGTTACGCTGATGGCGTTCCCATAGCGTCTTCCGACGCAGCTCGACGTTCCTGGAAGGGAACAACTGATTTCATTTGACAATGAAGATTGGAGTAATGGCTCCTAAAAATTCAGCTTTGCATTTAAAGGAATAAATAAAAATTTCTATATATTGAAATAGAATATGCTAATTTTTAATTGTAAAATTTTATAATCAAATAATAATAAATCTATAACAGCATAACATTAACTATTAAGTTAATAGTGCTTTGTGTTTTGTGAATAAGTCACAATCTATAATAAGCTAGCTTGCATTAAAATAAGGCATTTACATGAGCACCAAAATAACCTCACATTTCCTTTCTTCAGATATTTATACTACAAAATAGATTACAAAACAAAAAACATATCACACACTCAAAATACATATATTAATGCAGTCATGTTTATATTTAGCTAGATGGATCAATACCAGCTCATATCCAACCCCCAATACACCAAAAAATCCACTCTGTGTTCGACATTACTCACTATTCATAAGTTTCTTAATGCTTAGGCCTTCTGGAGAAGCAGATGTTTTTTCGCATCTAAATCTTTATAATCAGACTGTTCTTAATAATCACTTATTCACGTCTGATCCTCTGCGATGGGCTGGAGAAATTGAGTTGTAAGTGGGAGTGAGAGCAAGTACCTGCCGTTCTGTAAACTGGACTCCATCATCAATATTGTAGAGGAATCTATAGCACGGGAATAGCTAACTAATTAGAGTTGGCTTTAAATAATTTATCTCCTTAACTTTTATTGATTTGTCAGGTCTGTGGTAGGAGTTGAGCTGTAAAATTGACTACCCTCAAACAGACATGGGCGTCTGTGGCTTTACGGGCACCGATCTCTATCCCTGTGTCTGTCTCACATCTTACATGCACCAACAAAACCTGTATCGCTACCCTAATGACGGATTATCATCATTTAGTTCAAGGTTCCTAGAATACACTGTGGTTTCGATGCAGCCACAATATGAGCATTTTATATTATGCAACATGAATGTAAAGTGTGTGTTTGTGACAGATTCCTCTGAGCCTCAGCGATCATCAGTTATGGACACATGCCAATAATTCTGTCTGGTGTGAGCAATTGACTGAATAATTTGATATTTGGTTTAAAGGAAATTGTTAAATTGTTTAATTGTGGCTGCATTATTTGCAGATGAGTTGAAGTCACTCAACCAGCTGTGGTTTAGCTCAGTTAGCAGATAGAGAGGCTAATGAAGACTAAATGAAGAGGAAAAGAGGGTTTTAGGTATGTTTGTTTGGTAAGATCCAGAGGTAAAAACTTTAAAGTTTTAAATTTCCTTTGCTTTTTGATATTTTTGCCATATTTATATTAAATGTATTTATTTTTAATAAAACTAAATAAATAAATTAATTAAATAAATTAAAACAAGCATATTCATAGATTTAAAAAAAATACAGTTTATTACAGTTTTATTGAAATATTACAATTTAGAATATATATATATATTTAAATATATTTTAAAATATAATTTACTTCTCTCATGGCAAAGCTGAATTTTCAGCATCATTACTCCAGTCTTCAGTGTCACATGATCCTTCAGAAATTATTTTATTATGATGATGATTTAGTGCTCAGGAAACATTTCTTATTATCAATGTTGAGAACAATTGTGCTGCTTAATATTTTCTGTAGAATTGTGCTTCTTTGATGAATAGCATTTATTTTTATTTTGTATCATTACTGTATTTTACAGTCCCTTTTGATCAATTTAATGCATTCTTGCTAAATAAAAGTATTGATTTCTTTGAAAAGAAAAAGTCTTACTGATACCAAACTTTTGAAGAGATGAGAAAAAAAGACAAATTGACTCTGTGTTGAAAGCAGCCAGTTCTAGTAAACTTTCATGATGAGATACCATCCCACATTTTAAAACAAAAGAAAATCACAGCTCTAAAAATTCTGTGACCGGGGCTTGAGCATGTATGGCCTCTCCAGACGTCGTGTGCTGAGGAGGGAGGCTGAGAGTGGCCATCGATGTTGGTTTGGGAAACTGTTCCTATGATGTGTTCAATATGTGTACATTTCGAGGGATATTGAATGGTGTAGCTGTCTGGCCTGGCCTGGTATGGTGTGGAATAAGAATGGCCTGACCTATGGCACTTCAAATGAAATTGCCTCACAATGAGTGCTGGCCTACATTGATTATACCCTTAGTGTTTACTGCCACACTGGCCACTCTGGCTTTAAACAAGTGGTAGTGCTGTGTCTGGCTGTAGACTGGGCCAGCCACTGATATATATATATATATATATATATATATATATATATATGTATGTGTGTGTATGTGTGTGTGTGTGTGTATGTGAAGGTAATATTTAAGGGCTAGCAAAGTGATTGTATTTTGTAAATACAACAACAACAACAACAAAAAACTAAATAATAATTAAAATATAATTTTCAATATTTTGATTTCTAAAAGATGGTCAGAAGTAATACGATTATTATTAATTATGGTAGTATTTATTCTGCAGCCCTTTTAAAAAAGTTATTAGAAGAAATAGAAATTAAATTGCATGTAGTGTTGTGAAACACACACACACACACGTTTGTTTTTGGGAATTGTGGGGACTTTCCATAGACTTCGATTACTTTTATACTGACCAAACAATATTTTTTATTCACTAACCTAACCCTAACCCTAAACGTACCCCTTACAGAAAATCTGTTTGCATTGTTACACTTTCAGATAAACATCATTAACTATTTGTAATATTTGTTTCCAGATAAAATACATCCAAAAATCGCAACTTTAAAATTAACCTACATTCAAAAACACCTTTGTGAGTCCATGACTAAAAGAATGATAACTCCAGAGAGAATAAAAAAAAAAAAAAGAATTCAACAAAAGAATTTCATCAGAGGCCATGTCAATCACGTGTGTGTTACGGTACGCCCCTCGGCAGGTGAATCAGGACAAGGCAGGCAGGTATATCAAACAAAGACTTTACTTGTAGCAATACATCAGGAGTAACATAAACAATAACGGACATAGGAACCAGGGAGAACTCAGGCTTATAAAGGCAGGTCATCATTAAGGGAGAACAGAAACAGGTGAGGAGCTAATTAACTAATCGGGGAAACTGGGTCAATGGAAAACAAGGCAAAAACAGAACAGACTCATGACAGTTCGCCCCCTCCCGGAACGGTGTGTCCTCGCACCGAAAAATGCAGACCAACAGAGGAGGGGGGGTGGGGGTTCAGGAGGCGGGCATGGAGTAGGAGGGATCCGGGCAATAGGGAGCAGGAAAAAACAAAAACAGTCCAAAAAATGAGTCCAAGGGGGAGTGGAGGGTGGGAGGAGCCAAGGAGGAGCCCGGAGCAGGGGAAGCCAGATGGCAGTCCAGAGGCCAGCCAGGATGGCGGCCCACGGCGGAGTCGATGGCGGGAGGAGCCATGGTGGGGATGGGACCACCGACACCATGGGGCCGACTGCCGGAGATGACGCCGGTGGAGAAGGAGCCCAGGATGGAGCAGAGCAGCCGCAGAGCCAGGGTGACTCAGATGGGCCGGAGGGCCACGGCGGAGCCGGCGGCTCAGGCGAGAGAGGCGGAGGCGGGGATCCTGAGTGACAGAGGACAACGGTGGAGCCGGAGGGAGGGAGGAACCCGACGGAGCCAGAGGAATGGAGGGACGAAGCGGAGCTGGAGGAGTGGAATTCCGTGGAGTAGGCAGGGGGACGACTGACCAAGGCGGAGCCGGAGGGACGAAGGAGCCCGGCGGAGCTGGTGGAGTGAGGGGCCACGGTGGAGATGAGGGAGCCACGAGCCAAGGTGGAGCCGATGGATCGGAGGGCCGAGGTGGAGTCCGGGTCTCGCAGGCTGGAGGCGAAGACTGGGGATCCTCCAACCCCGAGGTGGCAGATTGCAGGGAGACCCGAAGCTCAACCGATCCACCGGGCATGGCGTGCTGAGGGTGAGCTGAGGGGTCTTCCTGATGTGGCTGAGGAGGGACTGATGGGCTGGCTGACTGGTATCGAGGAGGCGGGAGAGGGAGGCTGGGTGGGAACACGGGAGGATTCGAGCTGGACAGAACCAGCGGAGACACAGGAGATTCCAGGCTGGACGGAACCAGCGGAGGCACAGGAGATTCCAGGCTGGACGGAACCAGCGGAGGCACAGGAGATTCAGGGCTGGACGGAACCAGCGGAGACACATGAGATACAGGGCTGGGTAATGCCTCCCCAAACCAGTCAATCAGATCTTCTTCGAATAGGCCCAACAGTTCCTCAAAATAGCTTCCAGAAGCCAGCGGTTGCTCACCCTCAGTGGTGGATGTGTGGGCTGGGGATTTATCCATTCCCTCGATCTCCACTAAGACTCCCACGACGCAAGATGTTGCCGGCTCACACACCTGGTCAGTCGCGTCGAGTTCGGTTTCCGGGGCGATGAGTGGCTCTGTCACTCTCCGTTGTGACGGCTCTATCCACGCGACCGGCTCGGGCTCTGCGACTGCGGTGGGCTCTGGCGAACTCTCCGTGCAGCGAGAAGGTGAGGGCTGGCTGGGCTCTGGATCGGGAGTGGGGCTGGAGCTGTCCTCAGCAGGGTCACCGAAGATAAACAGATTATTATTTTCCAGCACCCACTCCACGCAAGCGGCGAAATTCTCCTTGGGACCGTTCGCTGGCAGGCGTGCCTTACACTGCTCGCTCAGGTTGGCGATGTAGAAAACACAGAGCGAGCGGTCTTCGAAGTGTGTAAGGCACGCCAGGTTGATGAAGTCCTTGGTGTGTTCCACCAGCGAACGGTCCTTCTGCTCCAGGCACAGGAGTAGCATGGCAGGATCCATGTCAGGAGAGGGGGAAAACCAAAAAAATAAACAAAAGAAAAAACGCCGCTAACTAAACTGTTGTGGTCCGTTATTCTGTTACGGTACGCCCCTCGGGAGGTGAATCAGGACAAGCCAGGCAGGTATATCAAACAAAGACTTTACTTGTAGCAATACATCAGGAGTAACATAAACAATAACGGACATAGGAACCAGGGAGAACTCAGGCTTATAAAGGCAGGTCATCATTAAGGGAGAACAGAAACAGGTGAGGAGCTAATTAACTAATCGGGGAAACTGGGTCAATGGAAAACAAGGCAAAAACAGAACAGACTCGTGACAGTGTGATGGAAACAGTGCACTTTAGGTTATTTTTCAAGAGAGCGTGGTCAGGGTTCAGTAAACCCATATTAGTGTTGGTGTGGAGGATGGAAGCAAGTGTGACTGCAGTCATTCTGTATCACTATTCCTAACTTCTCACTTTTTCTCTCTGTCTTCCTCTTTGCTCTCTCTGCTGTCAGCTGACTTGGGGCCGACAGACACAATGGATGTGTTGGGGGCAGCCAGGCTGAAGAGATGCTAAGAAAAGCTGATAAATGGCAGCTTGAACCTCTCCAGCTGCACCCATGCAGCACTTCGGTTCACAGCAGGAAAACACGCCAGCCTGAACGGACACCCTGTCGCTTTAGCTTAGCCTGGAGATAGAGAGAGAGAGAGAGAGAGAGCGAGAGAGAGAGAGAGAGAGAGAGCGAGAGAGAGAGAGCGAGAGAGAGAGAGCCTTGTGGTTCTCAGCTCCATGCTGACACCCGCCATTTACACCCACACATGCAAGAATGCACACAGAACACACATACACACATCACTCCACATCACATAGTCTGTTGTCTGTCTGATCCTCAGCAAAGCTGTAGCTCAATAAAAGGAGACTTATTGAATTTAGCTCTACATAATCAGCCTCGTCAAAGCAAGGCGTAAATCAAGGAACACATATTATTTTGGATTTTTTTGTGTTTCTTGGATAGATTATCTGAATTGATCTAAAACAATCAGAGAAAATGGTTTCATTTATATGACTTTGTCTCAAAATATGTGTATTAGATTTATATAGAAAAAATATTTTTGTTATGCAGATAGCCCAAACCAAGGGCTTTTAAGTCTGAAAAATTAAAGATTTTTATTTTTGGTATTTAAATTATGTATTTGTTTGGTGAATATCAATAAAGGAAATGATTGTGATACTTTACTGAATTTACATATTATTACCATATTGTTCTGTTTCCTAAAGGCTGGTCAGAAATCATGATATTAATTATTATTATATTCTGTTACCAGAAATAATAATTTTATTCTGGAAATAATACTAATATGCAGACCTAGTCTTTAGAATTAAGAAATGAAACTCAAATGCACATAAAAATATTGGTTACACTTTATTTTAAGGTGCTCTTGTTACAGTGTAATTATGCATTTAAGCACAGAGTAATATTAATTAACTACATGTACTTACTATATGGTTACGGTTAGGATTAGGGTTCGGTTTAGGGTTACTTGCATGTAATTATGAAGAATTTATTGTTATTATAAAAGTACATGTAACGTGCAACAAGAACAACTTAAAATAAAGTGTTACCAAAATATTTATTTATTTATTTATTTATATAGTCTGTAAAACTGATTTTCAATAATAATTATAGACAAAAAGTGCTATTAAACGATTCAAAATAAATATTTTTCAGATAATATTGTTATAATTTGCCTTGACTCGTTATATTTTAAGTATAAAGGGCAATTATTTCATTTAGAAACAAAAAAATTATATGCTAATAAAGACGTGAAAATATTGCAAGGTAATCATCATATTTAATGGTCCTTGGCACAAACATTTCAAAAACACTAGACCTAAACAATTTTTAAAGTTGACAATATAGCCTGAATGACACAAGATCAAAAGGTTTGACCCAAACAAAATTTTCTGTGTAATTTAAACATTTTCTACTGAGCACACATACAAATTCTAACCACTAGCTAAGGAACATGCGTGGCACATGTTATTTTTGCATAATTGATCTGTTGGTAATGAAAGCGTTTCATGTCGAGTCAGGCCCCACATGCAAAGACAAAGAGTAAAGATGGCTCTTAATATTTCCCACACATCTTCAGGGTTTGCTTCTTGCCAGACAATAATTAGCATGTCATCTGTAAGCACAACAGACAGTGGCATACAAGAGACATGCTCTGCCAATGTGACAACATGACAGAGAAACACAATAAAAACTGATGGAGCATCATGATACATCAGAAGAGATTTAATGCCAGTGCGGTGAAAGCAGGACGTCCACATATGGCCATAAAAAAGCATATCCATAGAAGAGTAGAAAAAAGAAAAGAAAGAGTAGCGGTTAGTGTAGAGCCAGTCATATGAAGAATGAAGTCACCTGGCTTTCCCCGAGCTTTGAAGGTCAAGGAGAAGCTCCTGCATATTCATGGCTCGGATCGGCGCAGGATCGATGGGTTTTAATTGTTTTTTCCTGGCCAGGGAAGGAAGTGCCAGCAGCCATCGATCGCCTGGAGACGAGGCCACTTACATGTCAGCCGTGCGTGGGGGCCGTCGCCCAGCTGCGTGGCAGACAAGAGGGAAATGTGACAAGACACTGTGCCGGCATGAAACAGAACAGCCGTGTTTGCTTGTAAGGCTCTCCATGTGTGTGTGTGTGTGTGTGTGTGTGTGTGTGTAAATGTGCTCGCCACCCTAATCTGGTGTCATGAAGGTGATGGAGGAGAGAGGCAGGATGGGTGCATTATGGAGTGTGTCTGGTTCATTATGTGGTGTGTGTGTGTGGGGGGGGCAGTGTATTATCTCACTCATTTCCTCAATAGGCCCAATGCACCTCACTAGGGTTGTGAGCTTCTCCAAACTTCTGGAATCATGGTAAAGGGAAGAGGCTGTATAAATATTTATGTGTAAGCAGACCAAACATTGTGAGCATTAACTTATTTGGGGCAATTAATCTGCTAACTAGCCACAAAACCACAGAATTATTCAATTATTCAGTCATAATTTATTATTTATTTTAAAGGGGTCATCAGATGCCCATGTTCCACAAGTTGATATGATACTTTAGGGTCTTAATGAAAAGTCGGTAACATAGTTTGGTTAAAATTTCTCAATGGTAGTGTAAAAAAACACCTTTTTAAACCTGTCAAAAACAGCTCTTGTCAGAGCAAGCCGTTTTGTAGCATTTTCCTTTAAATGTTAATGAGCTCTGCTGACTCCGCCCCTCTCTTCCGAGCGGCTCCCTGAGGGACTGTTTGCTGCATTCATCTTGCTAATTAGCACATTATTAGGAAAGGCGATTTGCAAAGATTCATTAAAAACCCTTATACTCACTTCTTCTATAGGTGAAGCTGGATCACAAATTATTTGTGCGAACATAGACGCATTTAGGTAGATCAGTGGGCGCATTCCCTTCAAAAACAAACATAATCCACTGCGTTTTCAGCGGCTCAGATGTCGGGAGTAAATGACGACTGGTATATTCATCATTACATCCAAAAACAGAATGCCTCAATCGCTTAATCGGAGACATTGTAACGGGGACGCTGAGGCAGAAGTTGAATCCATTTGCGGATGTTTATTAAGGAAAGCAGAGTACACAAAACAGGTAGGACGTCGGTGTCAGAAGGCAGTCTAAGGCAGATGCAACATAAACGTATTCCAGGCAGCGGTGAGATAAAGCAGGCAGAGGGTCAATACCGGGTGATCAGTCCAATTAAACAAACGTAGCAAGAAGGGGAAATCGAGAGAGCAAAAGACAAAGGCAGGCAAAAGGGGTCAAACCATAAAGCAGTCCTCACTGGCAAACAATCCAAAAGGGGCGATCCGTAAACTCGATAATCCAGAGGCAAAACAAGACGGCAACAGGTAATCAGACAGGGTATATGAAAAACGCTCGGTAAGGCAGGTGAAACTGGCAATACTTCGCAAGGTGGAAGCACATGGTGATCGCTTTTAAAGTACCAAACAGGAAGTGGAAGTAGAAGCAGCAGAGGGAGCATGCAGTCAGTATTCAGGTGAGGGCTCCCTCTGCTGGCGTGGCGTTACAGAATCCCCCCCCTAGGAGCGACTCCCGGAGCTCGACGTGGCCGCCTCCGTGGTCGTGGTGCAGGTCGGTCGGGTCTGGCTCGATGAAATTCCTCGATGAGTGATGGGTCTAGGATGTCGCGGGCGGCTACCCACGATCTCTCCTCAGGTCCATATCCCTCCCAGTCCACCAAGTACTGGAGCTGACCCCCTCGCCGACGCGAGTCCAGCAACTCGTGCACCTGGTAAGCGGGAGTCCCGTCAATGTCCAAGGGTGGCGGTGGTTCTGGGGCTTCATGGCCGGGGTCAGCATCCGGGTGGACCGGTTTCAGGAGGGAGACATGGAAAGAGGGAGAGATACGATAGTTAACAGGAAGCTCTAACTGGTAGGTAACCTCATTAATTCTACGAAGAATTTTAAAAGGACCAACGTACCTTGGGGAGAGCTTCCTGCTGGGTAGCCGCAATTTGATGTCCCGAGTGGAGAGCCAGACCCGTTGCCCAGGTTGGTAGGGAGGGTGTGGACGGCGTCGTCTGTTAGCCTGTATTTCCTGTGTCCTAACAGCCCGCTGAAGACGAACATGAGCACTGTCCCACACCCTCTCACTACGCCTTATCCAGTCATCGACCGCTGGAACCGAGGAGGGTTCGCCAGACCACGGGAACATTGGTGGTTGAAACCCCAGGACACACTGAAAGGGGGTGAGACCTGTAGACGAGTGGGTGAGCGAGTTTTGGGCGTATTCTGCCCATGGGAGGAATTCCGACCATCTATGTTGTTCACGGTTACAGTAGGTTCTCAGATATCGTCCAATCTCCTGATTCAATCTTTCCACCTGGCCATTGGCTTGAGGATGATATCCTGAAGTCAGACTCATGTTAATATCCAACTGTTTGCAGAATGCCCTCCATACTTGAGAAGTGAATTGGGTGCCCCTATCACTCACTATGTCTTCCGGGAGGCCATAGATGCGAAACACATTGTGGAAGAGAGCAAGAGCGGTTTCCATGGCAGAGGGCAGGCCTTTTAGGGGGATGAGACGACAGGATTTGGAGAATCGATCGATGGTTACCAGTATTGCTGTGAAGTCGTTGGAGGGTGGTAGGTCGGTGATGAAGTCGATGGATAGGTCTGACCATGGACGTTGTGGTATGGGGAGTGGGCGTAGAAGACCAGAGGGCAATTCTTTGGGGGTCTTAGACTGAGCACAGAGGGAGCATGATTTCACAAATGTTGTTACATCTCTGTTCATGGAGGGCCACCAGAATGTGTTCTTAGTTAAATGGAGAGTACGTGAGATACCTGGATGCCCGGAGCTTAGGGAAGAATGCACCCATTGCATCACTCGATTCCGTAGAGTACTTGGTACAAATTGCTGGTTGGGGGGACAGTTTGTGGGTGGTGGTTCGTTCTGTTGCTCACGCTGAATCTCCTCCATGATATCCCAAGAGATGGGAGCCAGGATAACCGTGGGAGGAAGTATTGGTTCTGGGGATTGTTGTTCGATAGGAGGATCGTGGCGTCGTGAGAGAGCGTCCGCTTTACTATTCTGACTGCCCGGCCTGTAGGTTACCGTAAACTGAAAGCGAGTGAAGAAGAGTGCCCAGCGAGCCTGCCTTGGATTTAGACGTTTCGCTCCCTTGATGTATTCTAGGTTCTTATGGTCTGTGATTACTTGGAAGGGGTGAGTGGCACCTTCAAGCCAATGTCGCCACTCCTCAATTGCTGCTTTCATTGATAAAAGTTCCTTGTTCCCCACGTCGTAGTTACGCTCTGCCTGAGTCAGTTTCCTGGAGAAGAAAGCACATGGAAACAATTTGCCTGGCTGACCGTGTCTCTGTGACAAGACTGCCCCTATACCACAATCAGAAGCGTCCACCTCCACTATAAAGGGCAAATTTGGATCAGGATGTTTCAGGATGGGGGCCGAGGTGAATCTCTCTTTTAGGGAGACGAAAGCTTGACTGGCCGCTTCGGTCCATGCTAGTTTGGATGGTTTACCTTTTAGGAGGGATGTTAAGGGGGCTGCAATCATGCTGTAATCACGGATGAACCTCCTATAAAAGTTAGCAAACCCCAGGAACCGTTGCAACTCCTTTACTGTGGTGGGTTGTGGCCATTCGACGACTGCTTGGATTTTGGAAATGTCCATTTTAACCCCTTGATGACTGATATGGTACCCGAGGAACGAGGTTTGACGAACGTGAAATTCACATTTTTCTGCCTTTACATACAGTTGATTCTGTAGGAGTCTTGATAGGACGGTACGTACATGATCAACGTGATCTTCCTCTGTCTTGGAATATACTAGAATATCGTCAATATAGGCGATCACATACTTGTTGAGCAGGTCCTTGAAGATCTCATTGATGAACGACTGAAACACAGCTGGAGAGTTGGCCATCCCATACGGCATCACCCGGTACTCGTAGTGCCCCCTAGTGGTGAGGAAGGCGGTTTTCCATTCATCACCCTCACGGATTCGAATGAGATTGTAAGCGCTTCGTAGGTCAAGTTTGGTGTATATGGTGGCTTCACGTAACTGTTCTAAGGCAGAGGGTACTAGAGGGAGGGGGTAACGAAATTTAACTGTGACATTATTCAGGCCTCTATAGTCTATGCAGGGTCTTAGTCCTCCGTCCTTCTTCTCGACAAAGAAAAACCCTGCTGCCGCGGGAGAAGTAGAAGGTTGTATGAATCCGGAGTCTAGAGCCTCGTTAATATATTCCTCCATGGCTTGACTTTCCTTTTGTGAAAGGGGGTAAACTTTACTTTTAGGGGGCATGGCATTCGGGAGGAGCTCAATGGCACAATCCCAGGGACGATGTGGTGGAAGTTGGGCTGCCTTGGTCTTACTGAACACCTCAGATACGTCGTGATAGCAGGATGGAATGGTAACGTCCTTGTGAGTGAGGGGACTTTCTACCGTGGTGGTGTAACAGGGTTGGGGTTTTGCGGAAAGACAGTTCTTTTGACAGAAGGCGGACCAATGTGTTAGCTCACCATGATACCAGGAGATGTCGGGGTCGTGAATCGAAAGCCAGGGGAATCCCAAGATTACCTCATGCTTGGGAGAGTCAACGACGTAGAATGAAATAGATTCCTGGTGCAGCAGGCCGACCTTGAGTGTGAGTGTCTTGGTTTGATAAGTGATTCCTTCTCCGATGAGGGCGTCATCAATGGCTTTGATCTTTATGGGGGGTGTGCAAGGTTGAACGGGGATCTGGTATTCCTCCACCACAGTCCGGTTGATGATGTTTAACGCTGCTCCCGAGTCTATCAAGGCAGTAAGTTCAAGAGACAGAGTATCATTTTCTAGGGTAATGGGAAAGGTGAGAGATCGGTTGGTAAGTAAGGCAAAGTGGTTAATATTTACCCTGGTGTTGGATGGACGTTTCTGAGGGCATCCTAGACTGCGATGGCCTGTTCCCCCGCAGTAGAAACAAAAGTTGTTAGTGCGACGTCTTTCCTTCTCCTCCGCTGACAATCTTGAAATGTTGATCTGCATGGGTTCCTCCCGTGGAGAAGATATGGGTGTTGGTGCTATTGCGAATTTACGGGGGTTACTCCTTTCAGGTTTGGGTTTGGAGTGTTGTCTCATGAGGTTATCAATCTTTACCGTGAGCGAGACGAAATCAGAAAAGGACAAATCCTCTTTGCGGCAAGCCAGTTCAGCCTGTAGAGCAGGATTAAGACTGTGGAAAAACATAGCTTTCAATGAGACATCATTCCATCCACTTTGAGCAGCCAGAGTTCGGAAGTTAATGGCATATTCCGCAGCTGTACGATCACCTTGCTGAAGTCCGATCAATTGTGTCGAAACATCCCTGCCCCCTGCGGGATATTCAAACACCTCACGGAGTTGGTCCATGAAATAGTTAACTGAGCATCTGAACCGAACGTCCGCATCCCACACTGCTGAAGCCCAATCGATGGCTCTGCCCGTTAACAGTGTCATAAGGAAAGCACACTTTGTTTCTTCGGTTTCGAATTTGTCTTTCTGGTGGTCGAAATATAACTTAACTTGACGAATAAATCCTTTACATAACTCAGCAGTACCATCGAACTTGTCAGGGAGAGCAAAGCTTACCGTTCTAGGCGTGGGAGGAGGTAGCGATCGGATGTACTGTGTTAGGTGCTCGTTGACGGACTGGAGTTTGCTGAGTTGTTCCTGATAGCTCTTTAATAATTCTCCTTGATAAGCAAATGCCGCTTGGAGGTTAGAAACATCCGCTGGATTCATTGTAGGCGAAGTATTCTGTAACGGGGACGCTGAGGCAGAAGTTGAATCCATTTGCGGATGTTTATTAAGGAAAGCAGAGTACACAAAACAGGTAGGACGTCGGTGTCAGAAGGCAGTCTAAGGCAGATGCAACATAAACGTATTCCAGGCAGCGGTGAGATAAAGCAGGCAGAGGGTCAATACCGGGTGATCAGTCCAATTAAACAAACGTAGCAAGAAGGGGAAATCGAGAGAGCAAAAGACAAAGGCAGGCAAAAGGGGTCAAACCATAAAGCAGTCCTCACTGGCAAACAATCCAAAAGGGGCGATCCGTAAACTCGATAATCCAGAGGCAAAACAAGACGGCAACAGGTAATCAGACAGGGTATATGAAAAACGCTCGGTAAGGCAGGTGAAACTGGCAATACTTCGCAAGGTGGAAGCACATGGTGATCGCTTTTAAAGTACCAAACAGGAAGTGGAAGTAGAAGCAGCAGAGGGAGCATGCAGTCAGTATTCAGGTGAGGGCTCCCTCTGCTGGCGTGGCGTTACAGACATCTTGTCTTCCCCTGCACCGGGGTCGACACAATGGTGGTCTAAGGTAAGATGTCAATCAACATCGTGGGTGCAGAACTATGTCATTCTGACAGGGCTCTCAGAACAGCCTGATTTGAGGAAGGGGATATTAAAATAGGGATTTAAAAAAAAAACCCTGGGTGGATTTTTATCATTATAGAATGGATGTGTACACACACTTCCAACACACATTTATGTTCAAACAACTTGTAAAGTGAATTTTGCATCCGATGACCCCTTTAAACATTAATAATTACAGACACGTTTGTTTGCTTTTACATAGTGGATTGTAAAGTTTTCAGTTTTCAATTCAAATTCCTCTGGTCAAAAACCTTTGCAGCAGTGAAGAAACGTCCAGCTGTTTATTTGGAGAGGTCCATGTGTAGATGTAAGGAGAAATTGAAGGCAGTGGCATTACTCAGCTGTGGGTCCTGCAGGGGCATGGCTATTTGGCGTGAAGTAACACCTGCAATCTCTAGAACACTGCTCTCATTTTGTCAGGGTAAAGGTTGGCCATAAGCTTACAGTACATCAATCTGGGGTCGGACTAGGGCCTGGTCTCAATCAGGTTCCGGTGAGAAGGGAAATGCAACGTTTTGTTTGCTGTCAGAGGTTGAGAACTTCACTTACAGGGTAACCAAACTACATAGTACTTGTTGCTTATAGTGTATGTGAGTACAGATTGATTTTAGGTATAAATTATGGTTACATGTTACTGCTTTATGTCTTTTGTACACTTTTATTCATTATTATACAGAGAGATTGCTGCATAGTTATGTAATTTATGTTTTCAAACAGATTTCCCATGCATTTCCCCTCATTTAGCAGACACTTTTATCCAAAGTGACTTATTAATGAGAAACATCACAATCTTTCCAGTATAACATTGCAAACCTTCTAGTATAAGATTGTATGCAAGCTAGAGCAAAAGTGAAAGACTGAAGACTGAAAGATTTATATATTTAGAAATCGTTGCTGTCTTGGACCACTGAAATGCACAGAACATTTTGATAGAGCCACAGGTCAGTCTATGAATAGCTTACTTGTATTTGTCTCTGAGAATTAAGTTGTGAAGTATTTTAACATTTACAGTTATTCATGTAACAAATGCTTTTATCACAAGTGAATGGATGGGAAAAAACAACATTAACTTAACCAATGGCATCTGTTTGCCTGACAGATGTCAGTAAGAGACTTGTTTGAAACCATATTATTGCAGTTCTGTTTTGGTGCCAGAAATGACTTTAACTTACATTTGCGATTTAATACCATATTTCAAAAGTGTGCTGAGATATTTCCATTCTTTTGAAAGAGCCAAAGGTCTGTAAGGCTGCGAGTTAGTTAAGTGTTCCGGCAGTAAGTCCTCAGTTGGTTTCTATAGACTGCAGTGCTATCTTTAGTCTAAAAATGTTAAAATTACACATTGACTTTAAATTTTCAAAAAGCAGTTGTCCCGAGGAAATGACCTTTTTGTAGTACATCCCTATTTGATAATGTCCTTCTCGTTGCTTCTGTCTCTCTCTCTCTCTCATTCCTCATCTCACAATCCTGCTCCACCCGAGAAAGTGATAATCAGCACTTGCTGAAGCAAGGCAGAGAAACATTAAAGTCAAGAGAGGAGCAGGAGATTGCTGGAACTACTGAGGAATAACATGCCAGGCCGCGGTGCTGCTGTCAAATCACAGCAGATTTTCACTAATAGATTCTCCCCCAGACACTCAATACCGTTCAAAGGCGATCCTCCTTTATCCCAAAGCATCAAATATTTAAACACTCGTATTAGTGCTGGTGTCATCTCCTCAACCTGGAGCTTATGGCACCAATCTCTTTAGCACTTTTCCTCGCTCTCTCTCTCTTTTTCTCCTTCCCATTCCCCTTATGATAACCACAATGTTATCTCCAGCAGCCTCCACATATCCTTCTTATCATTTTATATTTGCAATACTTAAATCGTTTCTCCCCCCTCCTTCCTCCTCTTTCCTTTTTTGGGGGGGCTATGCCCCCCTTCCCCACCTTCTTCTTTCTTTTCATTCTTTTTGTCAGCGACTGGGCCTTTCAATTTTGGAGGCGAGGCTTACAGATTGCCGGGGAAAAAGGGAGCCGGCGGGAGAAGGGAGGGCGACGGAGTGAGAGAAAAGCCAGGGCGACAGCGCCGCGCTTGACTGATGCCTTTCAAGAGGGGCAGTCTAGCTTGTCAAATCGCTGGCTGCGGGAAAAAAAATGAATTGGCATATCTATTCGGCTTACCGCGAGATGTCATGCAACACAGTTTCATATTCCTCGATAAGACGCAATAAAGCAATTGTCAGAGAGAGTGCCGGTGAGAGCGCCTCTTTTTTAACACTCATATTCTTTTTGCTCGTGCAGGAGAAAGGGTAGGATGAGACGAATCGACCTGAGGTGGAGGGAAAAGTGCTAGTGATGGGCTGACTGTGACACTTCTGTGTGTGTGTGTGTGTGTGTGTGTGTGTGTGTTTAGATGTGGTTGTCCGGTGTGGACAGAATGCCCTCTTTTGTTAGCTTTGATGAATTTTTGAAGTGCCGACAGTTTGAGACTTTTTACGCCTGGCATGATCTCTGCGGTAGGGGAGGCAACATCGGTAATAGATACAGCTTCCTATATGGCCAAGCTGGGGGAAAAGATGTCTACTGAGGTTAAAAATGGTTAGTTGTCACCATGATGACCACTCTCCGGCTCATTCTTGTGATAACGACCAACCAACTAACTGCCTAACGCAATATTAACCGATTTTTCCTTTTAGTATGTACACGTTTGTTTGATTTCTTGTCTAGGAAGGCACGCTGTAGTCATCAGAACAGGTCTTTTGATGATCCAGCCTATCCCGCGGTGTTTCCGGAGGAATCCCTCTACACGCGTTCCGTCTCAAAGACGGTTTTCCCAGCTACTGATTTGACAGCGCTTGGCTGACATCTTCTTGGTCGCGTTCACCTGGAACAAGTTGGACAAACTTTCGCTATTTACATGTGTCCGTATTTGGACACCTGGCGTCCTCTTTGGCACATATTGCGATAACAAAATATATATTTACATGTTGGGATGAGAGTGGGGAATGATAATGCCTAGCTGTACCCGTCGGCTGCCCGGCTCGTCTGGTTTCCTGTGCCATACGACGGTGTCAGGAGCTGCCACGCGGTGAAGGCCCGTGTCTCTTTTCCCTCAGGGGGATGGCTTGTTTTCTCCCAGATTGGGGGAAGAGGTGGCAGGCCTGCTGCATTCTGACTGGGCGTCCCTGCCAACAGGGCATAATGCTCATCATGGCCCCGCCACGTCACTCACAACTAATAATGAGTCTCTCTCCCTCTCGCTCGATCTCTCGTCATGCTCATCTCCCCTTGACACTCTGCCGCTTTCCTAATTTGTATGCCGTTTCTATCTTTACCATCCTTCTTCGCTGTTAGCCTCTTCTTCTCTGTCTCCATCAGAGTTTTTTCCCGTCCGTTCTCACCAAAAAACAATTTTCCTGCTGCTTCTCTCTTTGTTGCTGCACCATTAGCTTAGTGTCCAGCCAAGTGTGACATGCTGCAGTAATGCTGCTCTCGCATGTGTATAGAGGGGAGCTTTTCCATTAGCACGTCTAATGTTCTGACAAGCTGGCACAGCCTCCCAAAACATTCATACACTGATCGTTGTCCCCCCAAATCATATGGCGCAGACTACGAGCCAGGGAAACGGTGGCATAATCAGCCTGGTCCATGCACTGTCACTCCCGGCTCTCTGATGGACCTTCCGCATGCCACCAGACACGCTGTGCTCCCCGCTCTCTTTTATTGCTTGCAGATGGGGAAGGGCCAGTGTATGACGGATTAGTCATTTTGACCGGACTGTGAAAGACTGAGATATGACTGTCTATTTGTCATATGCATCACCTCTCTTTGTCTTCCCTTTTGTTGCTCGCTGTTTATAAGCTACAGAACCCTTACATGATGTCAAGAAGTGTTGGAGAATTGTACTTTATTGCTACTTCTAAAAACTAACTGTTTTACATCATCAACTACATCCAGGCGCAGTTGATGTGTTATTTTATAGGGTTAGTTCAGCCAAAATCTGCCATCATATACTCATCCTTATGTCGTTCCAGACTTGTACGACTTTCTTTTGTGGAACGCAAAAGATATTTTGAAGAATGTTTCAGTGTTTAAAGTGTTTAAAATGATATATTATTAACAGAAACTTGGTTATAATATAGGTTGGGGGGGTTAAGTTTACATCTTGATTGTATGTTTAAATTGAGTTATATTGTTTTACTATATTAATAATAACATTAATATTTATAATAAAATTTTTGTGGCCCCGTTTGGAAGTTTACTGAGGCCCCCTAGTGGGCCCTGGCCCCCTGGTTAAGAACCACAGCTTTAATGTTATATAAACCATTTGCTATTACAGATAAAAATACATTTCATATTGTCTGAGTTTTTGTCTGATACTTGTTACCTGAAGAATTAATCGCCACATTATTTTAACACGTTACTGATATCACAGGTGCAACATTCTTTTTCAAATTTAGGTGATCTGAAAAACATTTAAAAAAATCCAAAGGAAGTAAAATCAGTATTCAAACATTTGGGAGCAAAACATAAGGTACATTTGATCAGTGTTAGCTTAAGCAGATACCTTTGAAACTGGATCAAATAACACCTTGTTTGCTGTGATCAGACGCCACGTTCAGGATTCCTTTCTTTCTTTTTTTTTTTCTCATGGTGAGCGCTGTCTTTAATTTGACACAGAGAATGCTTGTTAGGTAAGATCACAGCGGTCGATTCAGAGGTTGTCAGCATCACTCAGACTGGGTGCTCCAGGATGCGGCACACACAAAAAAATCAGTCCCAGAGACGGTTAATGGACAACGTGACGGATACGCAGTGTATAAAATAACTTTTTTTGCCAGTGAAATATTACCTACTTAATGAAATGGCCAGCCACTTCCAGAGATAGTGCTTTCACCATGATGGAGGACAGGTCATGGATAAAACACCATGACACCTTAAGTCCTGAACAGCCCAATTTCTCAAAATAATTATTATGCCCCAGTTACTTAAAAAGCATCAGCACATTGGTGGCCTCCCATTTCAACACCGGAACAGAAAGACATATTGCGTCTTAAGTAAGAGGATAATCGGATAAATGTACATCAGGCAGGCCGGAGGCACAAACATAGGCAGCCAAAAGGTAATATATTCCCAACACAGCTCTGCAGAATGTAACAGAGATGAGCAGGAAGAGGACACAGGTAATGATAGTTTTCTTAAACTGTCTGTCAGTGTTTCAGAGGGCAGAGAGCTTGCTAGTTAGCACTTAGCCACTCAGGAAATGCAAAGACTATTGGTTAGACACAGCATGTGTCGTCTTTTAGTAAGAAGTGACCAGATAACAAATTACTAGATATTTCTGAACACAGTAAAAAACAGTAATTTTATGGAAACTGAAGACTGGAGCATCATGTGACTGTCCCTCAGATGTGTTAGCATTGCGCTACTAAAACAAGGAAGAGAGTTGTTGTAAAGTTCACCTGCATTTATCCTTTGGTGTCATGCGATTTCCCTGTTAGTGATGTATGACATGAATGTTGCTGTGCTTGAGGCTTTGGCTTTGAATAAAACACCCCCCATGGCCCTAATGAGTGTTTTTCAATTACATCTGTCACGAGGCAATAATACTATGATATATAGTGTGATATTAAATTCATGCTAATCTATTATTGTTTCCAGAGTAGAGGGAGGTAATGATTCATAGTGCATTGTGTATTTTTTTTTTTTTTTTTATCTTAGTAGTTAATTATCAGTGCCGGAGACCAGTGGCTGGTCAGTAGATCACAATCTTTTTTCTTCTTTTTCCAGGATCCAAATTACATTTCCAAATTATGTTATGGTTTATATATATGTATTTATGGACCCCTTTCATATTTTCGGGGTTCTCAGAAGCAGCAGTCATAGTTGGATAAACTTCTAAAGCGGTGAATGGGAACTATAACTCATATTATTTTTGCGTTCAAATTTGCTCCAATAGCAAAAATAAAAATAATAAAAATATATATTTTTAAATATTGTATAATAATATAAGACTTTTATAATAATTGAATGTTTTAACATTTAAACTTTTAAAATCATATTACATATATGTAAATATTTTTAAAATATAATAATAATAATACAGTTTTTTCCCCCCAAAATTAAATGACCTATAATTGTGGCTAAAACATTTATTTATGCCTCAAGGGGGTAAATGTGGCAATCACATATTGGCACAAGTGATGATAAGGTTGACGTAAGATGTTATTGTGGCCATGTAGATGGGGAAAGAGCCGAGCCGTGATGTTAGCTCTCCACAAGCATGACACTTAGAGTAATAGAGCCGGCTTGATTGGCTTGTTGCATTGTCAGAGCTGTCATGATGGTGTGTTTAAAAGGGCAGTGTGTGAAACCATCATGTTCCCTCCTGCTGAAAATACATCAAGTGGCTTCACGTCAATGCCGCTGAGCTTTGACAATAAGATTCCAATGCAGAACGTGTTGTGAGATCTCTGCGCAGATATTAGCATCCCGCACTATTGCCTTTAAATCCTGTCTTATTTGCCATCCAACACATAAACACACATTTACATAATTTGTGGTTTCATGATCTGTTTTGCTTTTACTTTTTGTTGATTTGATTTGCATAATTGCACGTTTTGATTATGCTGATGGTTTATGTTAAACAGTTCTGAAGCCCCTAGAACACATACTGTATAAATGGCATTTGTATTATTTTTAACTGATAAATCATCCACTCTTTCTATTTAATGTCAAATCTGTAAGCTAATGACTAGAATCTTATTTGTTTTTGTTTATATGAAAGATCCGTTTTCAGTTTTAATGAATCAGCTCCACTTTAAATCATTTTTATGCTTGATTCAAAAAGTATTTGAGGCTAAAATAAGAAGCAGCTGTGGTGCAGTGGTTAGCGCAGTGGGGCCACAGGTTCGAATTTGTCATGTTCGCTAAATTAATGACAGATCACACTCTTATAGTTGCAATATGAACTAGTCAGACAGGTGGAGAGAGTGTGCACGTGTGACTATAAGCGCTAATACATATGTAGATATATATTCCTTCCCTGCTTTTGCTCTTATCCTAATGCAGGTCTGATAAAAGAGTGGCAGGTGGATGGGTGTCGGAGTGTTGGGGGGGTACTGCATGGCCCAGCGGCCCGCCACCCATCTCCACTCACTCTGCCCCTGCTCCCCATTCATCAAGCCCACACAGACTACTGGCCAAGCACGTCTGCCTATCATTACCCCTCTCACAATGCGATCCATGCCGCTAACCCTGCCTTCATTCCCCAGGATTAATAATATCTCTTTCAACCTTCACACAGTGATAAATAGGCACAACGAGAACAAAAGGAGCCAAAGGAGTGCGAGAGAAAAGAGAGAGACAGAGTGAGACGGAAAAAAAGAGGAGAGGTGAGATTTTTACAGAGAATAATTAAAGCCCGAAACACCAGTAGTGTCCAGACTGGAGTGAGACTATATGTCTTGTTAGTCTTTATGTGAGATTATAATTCACACTGCACAGTTCCAGAACTAGAGACATAACCTGCACTCACCTGCTGAAGTATTATAGATTATAAAAAATTGTTTGTTTCCTTGTCTTGGCTTTGTAATAGTGTGTGTTTAATTCAAACGTAATACAATGATAAATACCCCTTACTTAAAATATAATTTATATAAGAGTTTGGCAGCTTTTTGTGAAATTGAATGAATTGAAATAAAAGACAATGTAGTGATTTATTAGTGTGCAAACACAGAGCCGAAATTTACCATTGCTATTATGAATTAATTATGCTAATTCATAGAATCATATACGAGTTTGATATTTGTGTAATTAAAAACTGTCTTATTGTATTTTCTCCCTGTACTTTATGAGTACTTGTGAGTTATTACACATGCTTGAACATTTGAATGTGAGTTTTGTCTTCTATAAAACATGCTGTAACATAACATATCCCAAAAACATGAGCTAATCATTTTTTTTAAAGCTGTAATGCATCAATATGTCTATATTGCGATTATTCTCTGAGTTGTAGGAAAATTCAGCATCTTGAAAAAAAATAAATAAATACTATTGTTTACAAATAATGACAGAATAGTCCATCTCAGCATCCATAATTGTCAAAAAGCACATTTAATTTGTGACAAAACATCATATACTTATCAACATTTGAAATGTGTGTTTTGCCTTCTTTAACCTCTAACACAGTTTAACTGTGTTAATAGTGCTTAAAAATGTCCCTATTACCTAGATTACATTATGGATTTAATTGAACGTGTTCTCTAATTAAACCGCCTTATCTTGGCCTTTTGTTTTGATCAGGATTGCCTGTTGATCTTTGGGAATATGAATTTGTCATTGTGGAAATCTGCCACCAAACATTTGACTCCAGCTTAATGTTGTTGTATCGCTGGTGTAATTTAGCATTCTTGAGAAATTAAATGTGTTACGGTCAGGGAGGGATGACAGGGGGGCGTGGTTATTAAAAACAAAGGCACGGGAGAGCGTTAATGAAAGTTTTAGTGAAAGTGCAGCGGTGGGCGCCTTTGGCCTGACTACGTCTCCTCTCCCTCCTTTCTCTGCCTCTCTTCCTCCGCGTGATTTAAGAGTTGCTCTCTTGACTGTGACAGTGCGGTATTTCTATCACCCGGATTATAACTCGCTGTGATTATTCAACTCCAATAGCGCTGGCCCCCCAACTGCATTTAGCCCAAACGTAATATCCCTCTTGCATACATTATCCATCTTTCTTATTATCCCAAATCATTTCAGAATTAAATTCCAGCCCTTCCAATATGGGCACCGGGAGTTGACTGCTTTATAGTGTAGTCAAAGGTTAACATACCAATCAAAGTATCCTCTGCTATGTAGCCAGACACTTTAATATTTGTAATGCTGATAATTGTGAAAGGACATAATATTTTTCCCTTTGCCCTTATTACCCCAAAGGCAACACACGCTTCGACAACATTGAGAGAAGGGCTGGTGGGAGTGAAGATATTGAAGATCTGGGGTAAAATTAACACATTGATATAACAGGAAACATATTGAAATTGCAGGTGCGAATATCCTCAGAGCTGGACAGAGGAAAATTCAGCATCTTGGAAAAACAAGTCGTTTACAAAAATGACTGCGGGAATAGTCATTCATAGCATCGAAAATAATTGACGCATTATTTATTCGTGAAAAAAACAGCATATTCTGGTCATCAAGTCTTTTTGTTAGTTGAAAAAGAGAGAAAATCCCATCTTGTTTCAAACACTATTTTTTATCTGTCCAGCAGGAAAGAAAAACCTTCCCACAGTTGAGTGATCCCTCACGGAAATAGCCTGATGGACAAGCGTGACAGAGTGCACTGTAAACTGATGTTTTAACTTAACCTATCACGAAATCTTAACATCACTTGCTTACATTCATTAAGATGCACCCAGACTTTAAAGGGAGCCGACGTTGCAGGTTGTTGGGACTGTGTGCATGCTGGGAGCTGTTATGCATCAATCTATCAGAGGACCTCATCTGTATTCAGATTTGCTGAAAGGCCCCGGGAACTTTGGTGTGAAACAGTTGCGTTTGCGACCTTTAAAATGCACCACGGACACTGCGGCGCACAATAAATCCGTTGCTTTTTAGTCCTCTTGATATGTAATTCCTGAGCTGTCAGCCGCACTTCAAATCCTTCAAAGGTCTCTGAAATGTATGTAGATTAGGTTTGTTGTTCAGAAAAGAAGGCCTCGGGCCTGACTCACCTGTTTCATATAAGAGCAGTACAAAGAAAAGGAGGATAAAAGGACTTAATGAAAACTAAAAAGTATGATGTCATGCTTTTTTAATGAAAAATTATGAAGTATTAGATTATAGCTGATTATTCTGTCATCTGCAAATAAGCATTATGACATTTAATGTAATTTATATATATATTACATTACATTAAATGTCATAATTTATACGTATGTGTGTGTTTGGTTGTGTGGGTGGGTCAAAGACAGCCACATCAAAATAAATTTTACTTAAGTGATTTTATATAGAAAGCACATTAAATGCAAGTAAAGAGTCTACTTTCAAGGTTTCAAATAAGTTTAGTTTTAAGAATAAAATGTCAAAATGTGGGTGAAATAATGTTCTTTTGTCATTCAGTGTAACACTTCTATTTATGTAAAAATGTAAACACCGTATTCTGACTTGTATGTATTAAAATATATAAAAGAAAAAGTGAGTATACTAAATTTTATTGCATCTTAAATGAGTAAAACATTCTTGCTGACAAATGGCAAAGTTTAAAAATGTAAAACTTCAAGTAAGTAATATTTGGGGTAAAACTAATTAGTCTTTTAATATGTCATAAACTGATTCTTGTGGTAAATATGCCTAACAAGATTGTGACACTGAATGACATTTTAGTGGCTGTTTTCTGTAAATGCACAAATTTGCACAAAAAAAAAAAACTATTTAATTAAACAAGACACTCTCTAATGTATTGAAAAACAACTACAATTCAAAGCTATACTACACTTATTGTTTTGATGCTTGAAAATCCTTTTATATGTATATACATATACTGTATATATATATATATGAAATATCATTTTGCTGCTCTGATTTGTCTGAGCGTTCTCAGTCTCTGATTATCAGACAAAGCATAAAACACTCCACCCTCTGCTGGATCTCCAGCAGTCACCAGCCGCGCCGGCTGCTCCCTCACGCATGTAAATACAGCTTTGCCTAATTACTCACACCATTAGTTTATTGCTGTTATATATTTGTTGGCTATTAGCTGGTGAGGCTGAGTTAAAGTCCATCCAGTGAGTGCCTAATTACTTCAATCAACACACAAACACACTCTCACACACACTCATAGAGGCACATGGTAATAGCACTGCTCAGCACATGCACGCCTGTGACAGTCAAAAGCCCGGAAAATGTATTTACAAGCTCATAAAACTATGGCGAGTTTACTGTCAGCCTGCTCTGATAGGGTTGCTACAAATAATGATTTGTTGGAGGGTGTTTTTTTTTTTGAGGAGGGTAATGTCAGTGACTAATGGGCTTGTGACACAAGGTGTAATTTGACGTGTAGCTATTAGAAGAATGCTGAGGACGGTTTAATATGGGCAGGAATATGAAATATGGTTGTAAATGCCTGGACTGATGTGTTTATGAAAAATACAATATACAAACTCGAAAAGGACCGGAACGTGTCGGAATTGACATTCTGTAATATATATGTACACCCTTTGTATTTTATAAGCTTGTTTGAACCATTACGTCAGGTCATGAAGCTTAAGGCCATCTAACATACTGTTAATAATCTCAGAAACTCTAAAATGTTTTGAGCTGTCAGTGTGGATAAGCAAGTCTCAGTCGAGTGTGTTCTGTGGAGTATGTGTGTTGTGGGATATGGAGTGGTCACCCCCAGCTGTGACCTTCCTGTATGTTTGTGATGTTATCGTATATTGAGGAGCTGTGCGGCAGTCTTTTCGCTCGTTAAGTGGATTGTCCACCCTTCGTGTTGATCAGCAGAATGCTAATATGTCACTGGGCTCAATTGAATTTCCCCTGGAAGCTGTGGAGGAGGCAAACAGGGTCATTAGTGAGAGACTCGTTCTCAAACTCACTCCACAGCTGACTGAACTTCCAGGAGCTCACAGTTTCAGAGCCATTTTATCCTGATCCCATTCCCTATCTCTCTCCTGTGTGGCAAATCATAATTGTGACATAAAAAGTCTTCTGGGATACTAAGTCATAATTCTGACCTGCATCATCATTGACTTTTTGGTCACTATTTCAACTTAATGTCATTTCGACTTTTTGCCTCATAATTATGACTCAATATCTCATAATTATATAACAATTAGAATCAGAAATTTGACTTTGTCATAATCATGTTTTTTCCTCATAATTTTTTATTTTTGTTACAGTTTCAACTTGTCATTTTGACTTTTTATCTCATAATTATGACTCAGTATCTCATAATTATAACTTGTCATAATTAACTTTGTCATAATTTTCACTTTTTTTGTCATAATGACTTGATGTCTCATACTTTTGTCTATTTATGCCATAAATTCAATCACGACATTTTCATTTTTTTGTATATCATAATGTAGTATCTCATAATTTTGACTTATATCATAATAAATATTATTTACCAAAACATGATTTTCTATCTGTGGTAGAAATGGGCTTGCTTATGATCCTGTATGAGAGTATGTTCCAAAAAGTGTGTGTTGAACCAAATCCAATTACTTATTTGTATAAAAAACTAAATCACATGTAATAAGTGTAGATGTATGCTTTTTCAGTATTTTTACACTATTTTTATACATTTCGCTGCATACTTGTTCATATAGTCTGTTTGGCAGAGCTGTTGTCATGATGGCCATTCTAGAGACAGGCTGTTGAAAGGGCATTGCACCTGCCTGCAGCACCTGTCCACAGATGGCGCAAAACTCATCCACTTGTCTTAACGGCTCCAAAATACTTGCGGTGGAAAAACAGGACCAAAGAGAGAAATAAGAAATCAATTTGTTTGTTCTGACTTGTTTTAGGGCTATTGCTTGAAAACACAGTGATGAAAAGAGTTAATGCTGTGATAAATTAGGAAGATATCAGTGTGGACACTCAGTATGACTCTCAGTGAAGCATTACTCTTGCTGATTTTAATAACATAATGGCAAAGTTTATTTCAGATAGTCATTAATTTGAAAATGCATTCAAATTAGCCTGTGTCCCTTTTGGTTAGCCTGTGTCCCTTAGACATTAAATTTGGGAGAAAGGTTCGAAATATTATCACATTGGTTCCCTGGGTATGAATTGTTTTAAATGGGCTTTCATGCATTTATTAGCATAATTGATCTCATCTAAAACCAGTCCCTGCATTTAAATGACCATTATGAATGTGTGTAATTAATTGGGAATCTTATGAAAGTGTTTGGGATTAAGACAAGGACTAAATATGCTTAAATAGTGTTTGCTGCTGAATGAATTATTTGCAGAAATGTGTTCATACTCATTGGTGCCACTGCAGGCAGGTGAGGTAAAGTGTAGTAGAGATTGTGATAGATTGGGAAAAAAAGTAATGTATGTATTGTAGGGATATTATAAAGGCACATTTATTAAATATGGTACACTTTGAGAGGTCACATTACTTTTTTTAATGGCATTAAAATTAAATAAATATAATAAAAAATGTAAAGGATTTAACATAAAATTAACCTGAAAAGTAGTTTTAAACATCCAAATATCTGTAACGATAAGTTTTTGGCCATTATTTTTTTAACTACTTTCATTTGATCAATTTGGTCATTTTAATTTTATTGTTTATTTAATAGAATCTAGCAGAATAGCAGAATCTCTCTTTAAACAATACATGATTTTTGTAATATTTATAATATTTACATCTGGCATTTTTTATTTATTAATAATTATTTATTTAATGAATATTGCAAACAAATAGCAAAATCTCCTTTTTATCCACTAAATTTGTACAATTTTGCTGACTTATACAGGGTTCTTTTTATTTTGCAGTATAACACTAGAAATACAAAAAGTAGATAGATACTGGCTATTAAGGTTGGTTCATGCTGTTTAGTTAAACCCGTTTTGTGTTTTGGGTTAGTGTGAAAATTGTTTTTATATTTTCCAACATTCATTCACAATTATGATCACTACAAATATTGGTTGGGATTATTCAGCAGTCTATGTAGTCTGCTCTAAGTACAAATGGCAAAACAAAATTGTCAAATTTTTATTGAAATGTCACAGTTCTGTCTCTTGTAGTGGATCTTTGCATAACCTTTCACAGTTATCAACATCATGATACCCATGACCGCCATGGAGTACTGAATTGCAGCACAAATATAACATCAGTGCGGCCCGCAGTAGGCTAATATCAGTCATCTGCAGGTGCTCAAGAGAGGTCTGTGACTGTAGACATGAGTGTGAAATATGAGACATAGGGGAGAGAGAGATAATGCTGTTTTTTTGTGAGAGCTGATAAGAACACAATCAGGGCATTGACACCCAGATTCATAGCGTTTAGCCTAACTATTAGCCCTCATTTAACCCGCTATGACATCCAGATTAAGTAACAGTGGCCCAAGAGATACTGTCAGTTGTGAATAGGGACTTTAATCATGTATCCGTTTACCATGAAAAGCCTTTTTGAGCTGTGCCGGTACAAAACACCATGCTTTGTCATACAGTAGGACAAAAAGCGAATAATTAATTGTATTATTTCTAAGGTTATCAGTTTAATGTTAATTCACAACAGTAAATATATGTAGACTGAAATAATGACTACTGAAAATTCAGCTTTGTCATCACAGGATTCATTTTTTTTAAATGTACTACAATAAATAAAACAGTTATTTTACATTTTAATAACATTTCAGAAAATTACTGTTTTACAGTATTTATGATCAAATAAATGCAGCCTTTGTGAGCAATTCTCAAAAACATTAAACGCACATACACAATTATTAATTATTAAAATACTAAATGAACAATAACATTATATATATATATATATATATATATATATATATATATATATATATATATATAATAGCAACATTTTACAACAAATTGTTCTATTAATTAGATTATTTTAAGTGAAATATAATTAATTTGATTCAAATATTTTGTTTTGTTTAAATGTGTTTAGGATCATTGGTATTGTGGCTAAACACTTAGTGCATGTGTGTTGATATGTTGAGCATTGGTGCTTGTGTAGGCCATGCAAGTTTGAATACGGCTCGCAACATTTCTCAGCTATTTTCTCCTTTTTCTCCCTATCTCTTTCTGTCCTTCCTCTACTAATCTGTGTTGAGCACTGCCTGATGCAAATCCGAGGGTGGCTCTTTTTTTTAGCACAGTATCTGAGCCAGCACCACCAGGTCAGTCAATTAATTTCCAACAAATTAAAAAACTGAATAAGTAAAACAGTACATTAGCTTTTCATAGCCATGCATCACTGTCTGTAACGCTTCTTCTTCTGAGAGAGAACGAGAGAGACTAGAGGAACAGAAGAAAACATGAGCTACGAGCATGGCGACTATCAGCGTGCATGGATATGAACAAACACACACACACACACACACACATTCACATTGATGTCAGAAGAGAGGTATGGAGTCGAATGCTCAGAACACACACGCTGGAAATGGGAGTGTGTTTCAGTTAATTGGGTGACCCCTGGGGCCAGGCTAGTGATTCTCCCTCGTGGACATTAATATTGCATGAACCTTTCAAAGCTGCGGTGTCACCGTGTGTCTCTCTCACCATGCCACCCTTCAGCCAACCGCCCTGGCCAACGTTACCCCTCCCACTGCTACTGACACACACCCTCCCATTAATAGCCCTATGCACACGGACCCTGGCCTTCATTTTCAAAGCTTTTCCCACATGCTAGTCTAGACTAGTCTGAGTTAGCACAACAAAGCCATCCTCTCATTTTACAGCTCAACGCTGGCCTGAGCATCATGGCAGGAGAGGAAAGCCTGTCACAAAGCACGGCTAATAAAACGTTTTGGGGTGCCCATCTATTTGACGCTCTATAAAAATGTTTTTTTATTTGTGTTTTCTGTCTTTCAGACGTTTTGTAGCTCTTTGAAACTCCCAGCTCTATAAATCCAGTGTTTTCCCTGCTCTGGACGGCGAGTGTTTCATGGTTGATCATCCTAGATTTATCTCCAAATATAGTGAGGTGAAATGTACTGTCCCTTCAGACGGCAAGTTGTTTTACCGGGATTTACTCTCTGTTAAGAAGAGTTATGTACATTGTGCATTTTATAGAAACAAAGCTGCTTTCCTCAGAGTTCTGAAGGGCTTTGTGAATCCACCTATCAATCTCGGCGCTGGCGTACAAATTCACTCTGGCACTGAGGGCTGGAGAGATGTGGTTTGCTTTTTTAAACGCCTGGTCGTCCTCCTTCAAAGCACCTGATGGATTTCACTTCCTCAAATGTTTCCTGGCAGACATTTTGCAACAAATGAACATGCTTGTTTTCCCAGTGTCACACATAAACTTTGGAGTCTGGCAACACAGATCTGGCAACACAAATGCCATTTAGAATTAAATTGGTAATGCTTTTTTACATTACAGTTCAGTTGCTGAATTGTAATTTAGGTAACAAACGGGACATAGAATTGCATTTGAAATTTGATTATAAAGAAATATAAAAAAATCTTTGAATGTTGGCTTTACAAAGCCTTGTTTAGAAGTTTTTAACAAGTTTTGAAGTTTGATGATTTATTGGATGGATAGAAAGATTGATAGAAAAATAAATGCCACTTGTAGAATCTGTATTTCGTAATATTTAATAAATTAACATTTTGGATGCAATTTTTTGGATTCATTTATGGGTTGTTAATTTATTTCAATAATTTATAGTTGCACTATTTATTATTGCGTATAATTATACTGTATATGAATATATATATATATATATATTGTATACATATGTAATATTTAGAAAAATTCCAAATTTCAAGTCTTTTTTTTTTTTCTCTCCATACAATGAAATTCAAAGGGGTCCAATTTTGTTTTGGACACCAGTGACTTTCATTATATGGCCAGAAGAAATATGGGTTAGGAACAACATGAAACTGAGTAAACGAGGGATTGAATTTTAATTTTTGGGTGAACTATCCCTTTAAGTAGTTTTTACATTTCATCATATATAATCAATCAAAACTGGAAGACAGCTTCATTTCCCATAATGCATTACCCGTGTTTCTGTGTTGCAAGTCTTTTTATACCAATTCAGCTTCCTGTGGGGTGTGGTCAATTCAGTTCAAATTCACACTCATAAATTGAAATTCATCACTGAATTTTGTCCAACTCTGATTCACCCACATCTGCTTTGACCTTTGGTATTTAACAGGCAAAGGTCAGGAACCACATATAATGGAGGGATGCTGCCGGTGCTGATCTGCAGTGGCCTGAAGCGAGGCATATGTCTCCTAACAGCAGACGACAGATACAGGTGTCAGTATCCAGGGTTTATTCCCCACGGTCATGGGCTACAAGCAGAACATCTAACTCCACCCCACATGCTTGTACGTCCTTATATCACTCTCTCCATTTACCACTTCTGATGGTGTTACGCTTCATTCCTCTGTTTAATTTTTCTGTTTTCTCTTAGACTTTTTCTTTGTCCATCTCGCCAGTTCCCCCCACCCCTTCCCTTTCCTTCCCTCTGTCCCCTCACCCTCCTCTTCTCTTCCGCCTGCGGGCTGCGAGGATGCCAAGACCCATGCTAATCATGGGTGACACATCATTGAGGGGAGCGGGCTGTTTGCTGTCAGCAGTGTTTTTGGTTCATAATTATTTCACGAGTGTCACGTCAGTGTCAGGCTCTGGGCGAGCGGAGAGAGACAGCCGGCCTGCGGAGAGGAAGAGTGGGTGGAGGGGGGAGTGTCACAAGACCTCACTGTTAGCCACTTTCTGCCCAACACCTCCACTGCCTGCATTTGAAGAGAAAGAAAGAGAGCAAGATGAGAGGAAAAGAGAGACACCTTTCAGTGTACGCTTTCAACTTGATAGGTCACATTCACTATGCTCACGTATACTCACATATTTGTTAAAACTGTACGCAAGTGTTTTCACACAAAAATCATGGTTCATCATTGATTACACTGGCATTCAAAAGTTTGGATTTGGTGTTTTGTCTTTAAATAAGAAGTCTCGCATGTTCACCAAGGCTGCATTTATTTGATCAGACATAAAGTAAACAGTAATACTGTGAAATATTATTACAATTTAAAATAGCTGTTTTCCATTTTGTTATTTTTGAAAATGTAATTTATGCCTGTGATTGCAAAGCTGAATTGTAGCAGGCATTACTTTAGTGTCACATGATCCTTCAGAAAACATTCTATTATGCTGATTTGGTGCTCATTATCAGTGTTGACATTATCATTTTTTTAAAGATAAATATATATTATATATCCAATTATATATCTTTAATGTTTATTTTGATAAAAACATGTGCACTAGTGTAAGGACAAAATGTTCTTAGTGCACATTTATAAGTTGTTTTTTTATCTTATAGCTTTAAAAAGGGATCAATTATTGCAGTGAGTTGAAGTCAAAAATGAGATCAGTCTGATTTATAAATGAATCATTCATACCAAATTTGTGAACTGGATCAACTGTTCCATCCCCTGACAAATCAGATTTTGCTACTATGGAAGTTATACTTATTACCTGTTCATACTTTCTACAGTTTTTTTTTTTTGACCGACCCAGTTTATTTTCAATATATTGAAAGATGTTTATACATAAAATAGATTTAAAAAAAGTTTATAATAAAAATAATGTTTAAAAAACATGTTGTGCTCCACAGAGATGCAGTCATACAGATTTGAAATGACATGACACAAAGTGAGTATTTGATTCTTGTGTGCTTTAAGCATAGCAAAAATGTAGGAGTGTTTTAAATAGATTTTTTAAATGTTGGAATAACTATAATTTTGTAATTTATATATTTGATCAGAAGTCTCCTCTGACCATAACACCTTCAGACCCAACGGCCGCTTTATCAAATGCACTACAAACACGCCAATGAAGTGGAGAAAGAAAAGAAGCAGCGGCAAAAAAGCAAGTGAAGACAAACCCCAACTGATGGTTAGGACAAAGACGGCAGGTATACGGTGCATCCAGTGGAAATGAGGAAGAACAAAGGGGAAGAGGAGGAGGAGGTTTTGCACTCTGTTTTTTCAGCCCTCTCTCTGGTGTCACACACGTCACAGGCTGAGGAGGAGGGAAGCAATCAATGATTTAAACAATAATGCAGCTCTCTGTATTCCCTGTCACACTCTCGCCTGCTTGCCGCTTCGAGGACTGTCACACACTGTCTCCGCCTCGACAGCTTATCTCCCGCATGCTGCTACTCCATCTTGTAGCTGTCCGCCAGTGTCCTCACTCACTCTCTCCAATCCCTTTCTCCCTCTCTCTCTCCCACATCCTCTCCATCGTTCTTCCTACTTCTTGTTCTCGCTCCCTTCCCAACTGTGTTACTCACATGATGCCTTCACTCCTGGTTAATACACTGTGTCCCTATCTCACGCTGTCGCTCCATTCCCTCTCGCACTCCTTGTGGAGTGGCAGGGCCGGCAGCCCGGCACAGTTTTAATGGATTGTTTTCAGAAGGTAAATGTGGAAGTTCTTTGGCTGATGCAGCTGGCCTTCTGTAAGACGTATACACTAGAAGCCAAAAAGACAAGTGGACAGGGACTCTCTCTCTCTTTCTTTTCCACTGTCCCCGTATCCATTTCCTTCAGCCATTTCACACACTGCGGCTCTAGTTTAAAGGTATCAGCTTAAATTAAACCAACGGGACAAACAAATTACATCTGTCACCTCTGGTTTGCATGGACTTGACAGGAATTCAATGAAGGCCGCCATGTTTGTTTGGTGGAGTTCTAATCACACTTCAGTGATGGCTGCTCCAATCAGGCACTTGGATAACAGACTTGTTCTTCCACTGCTAAAGTTCAAAGGTTACACCAAGAATCGGTCTGTAACCTATGTGTGGAAAAAATAGGAGCGTTCGTGAATCGATGTCACAGTAGCGAATCTGTGGCCAGACGTGTGGCGGCGTGTCTCCGGGGAGCGCTAATCTCGGCGTCATCAGTCAGGACACTGAAGTTCGGCTGAGCTAGGGGTCAAGGGTCAAGCCCATCGGCCTGCTGACAGCCCATCCCTGCAGCTCCCAGCATGCAGCTGGTTTAAGGCTATCAGTGGGACAGCTGGAGTGAGAGCAGCTCATTATGGGCTTTTGACTGCAGATGCCTGAACCACTGGGAGCAGATGCGCAGAATAACGCTGAAGCTGCGGCAGGCCCGTAATGGAGCCGAGACACCGGGCGCAGGTGATACATGTCCTGTGAACTCAGGGGGTGTAGGACGGTATTGGAAGCCCACCGCTGCTGCTCCAGAGATCTGCCCAGATCACAGGCTTCTTTTTAACATGAGTCCCACACGACAGGGAATCCCAAAACCTGGCTCTAATTGGCATGCTGATTCATTTCCAATTCAGATTGTTGTTTTGCTGCTATTCTGTTCTTTTTCTTACAGATCTGAAATAGTTGGACCTCGACGTATCCAGCCCTGTTTTGCTCTCCAATGCTGATAGTGAATTGAAGAATTTGGCATCTGCCAGCTGGGGTGCAGGATGGACCTGTCATGGCTGCCGTGAGCTATAATAACATGCTGGACTGGCAGGTGCAACAGATTGTCTCTCTTTAATCTCTCGCAAAACAGACCGAATGCTCTCTGCATTGGTTCCGCCCTATTCTGAAGGTCATATGTCAAAAGGTTACCACTTTATAAAAATAATTGTTTTAGCATTGCCTGTCTTTGACGTGTGCTGATTATCTCCTTTATTTAAACGTAATGGAACTATAAATACCGAATTTGCTTTCGGCTTGAATGGAAACATTAGACAAAAGAGCTGTTTAAACTGGATTAAAACAAAGATGGACTAGAATGCGGTTGAAGCAGTTAGAATTGATTATTGAAGAATGGTAATAGGTGATCAATAGTTAATATGCAATTTTATGCTTTAATAAGGGACATTAATAACATGGAAGAAAGGTGTGTGTCAGTATTAATGAAGCTCAATGACCTGCATTGACTGCCCCTGTTTGGCCATTTCTTACCCGGAGATCCTCTTTAGCACCACTGCTTCCTACTTTCTAGGGTCAAGCTATGTTTACACATCTAGCGCTGCAGATGCCCTCTTTAAAAATACATGGACAATAAACATCCCTTTCTTCTCTGTCTTTATCGCTCAGATGCTCATTCATGGTGTCCAGCTCCATCTGCCCTTGTTTGATGAGGCCAGTTAAACGGTGGGAGAGGAAATGGAAATTTGGGACAAAGCCCCCAGTTTTTCCAGGGGGACTAATATGTTGTGTGTCAACATCAAGGCTTGGTTCACAGCGTTGTCTTTATCTCAGGCAGTTGGACCCATGGTGCAGTGCCTAATAACAGGCCCCCATGACGCAGCTCCATAATGAAGCCCATTTTGACCACTCCTCCTAAATGGCTTTATTACTGTGATGGTCATCAGTTCAGGTTTTGTTTACACAGTGGTCAACATGACCGCTGCACTATCATTCAATAGCTGGGAGGTTGTCCACATATTGTAATGCCACTTTTGGATGGAAGCACTAAACTGTGAAAAAAAATAAAAATCATTGGAAACTTTTTTTCCAGACTATTTCCGAACTAAATTGTCAGATATGGTGTTGCTCCCAAAGACAAAACAATTGCTAGCAAACATAAAATTCATCTGATCATTTTGTTTATGCTCTTAACCTCAATTAACGGAATACATTTATAAAATGGCTGCCATTTCCATTTCACACAAATTTTGGAAGTGACAATTTTGTTCACCTAAACTAATGGTGACAGAATTGCAACTTTATTTTAATTTTTTTTTGATGTTATAATTTTAATGGAAACATAGCTATTTTCTACATTCAAATTTTGAATTGTATCATATAAGTTTATTGTTCACCAAATCATTTGCATATTTCCTAATTGTACAGATATCATGAATTAGGCTGATATATTCATGCCTATGCAGTTACAAACATATAAAACAACTGACAATTTGTCAGATTTAAGGTCTAAGTAACTTAAAACATTTATTCTGTTCGAAGGTTTTCTTTAGGACTAATTAAACCCAAATTTAAATAACTTGAGGTTTGTTCAATGTGACATTACACAGAAATTACAAAATGAGATACAATTGCATCATTAAACAAACGAGCCCTCAGGATTACAGCAAAAACACTAGCACAAGGACAAACCCTTAAACAGGACATCCATCAATCTAACAGGATCAATTTTCCAAAGGTCTCTGGATCAGGGATAAAGGAACGAGGGGTTAATCTCCAGAAATCATGTCCTTATTAATAACAATTTTTCAAATATCTAAAGCCTGTGAAAGAGTAACTAAAAAACTAATCAAAAGCGATGGCAGATCCTGCCTTTTTTTTTCCAAATGCAACTATAAAGTCTTGGTTGCTTTGAGTGTTAACTTATGTTCATGTGGGCTTGTTTTTTGATCTACTAATATTTCTGCACATGTTTTTCTTTCAATGCGATCTCCTCATGGCCACGATCAACAAATTATACATCCGAATCATAAAAACCCCTTGCTTTGAACGTCAAACTAAGAAAGCAACAGCATCTGATATTTCTGGAACAATTCAATATGCAATTACTGTTAATGTGAAAGCACTTGTCTGCTGAACTTAACGCTGTATGAGAATATTCATGTCTTTGACTTTCCACACTTAGAAGATAATTATTGTTATTACCATCACGGTTGAGATCACTCCACAAGGACATGTCAAGACAGTTAAAATCCACACAAGCAGACGCATGCTACACAACACAGCAAAACTCAAAATGTCTCGTTATCACCTTCAAAATGATAATCAATTATGTCCTGGCGTGTTTCCCGCCGAGAACACGGTTTTATTTGTATAATTACTCCCCCCTCTGCTGTCGTTTAGATTCATAAATTTATAACCCGTGCAACTTTATTGATTTTACCATAAGGCTGCATCATTTCTGCACCATAAACAGATCCGAGCTTTCTAAACAGAACAACAGGGTTTAGTGTAAAACACAGCCGTGTTGACAGGATGTATGATTAGCTGTGCAGGGGTTGGAAAGGGCCGCTTGGTAGACATAAAAGACAAGCTTTTCCTTTCAGAAGCAAATAAAGGGACTCAAAGCGGACATCACATTGAATCATGCTCACAGTCAGAGGTGGCGGCTCGGCATGCCATTGACCAATCTCACTCGCTCAGAGCGGACTTATAATCCTACAGGAAACCACTGGAGCTGATGTGACATATATGCTGGACGCACACAAACACAAAGCCCCCTATTTCATTCTTGGATGTGGTTAAGAGAGATATAAGAGGGCTGGAAATTCACTCTTCAACGTTGCACCCGGCCACTTTTTTTTTTTTTATTGCAGACTGTTATTCAAATAGAGTTTCGCCTGAGTTATTCAAGGACGGCCCTGTGTATGAATCTAGCTTCAACACCCTTTGCAAGGGACCTTAAAGCATCCGAGACAGCCATCTGATAAGGCAATTAGTGTAATATATTGTCTTGATTTGATTCATATTAGCCTCACTTGATTTACTGAGCACGGTCAGTAGAAGAGCTAAGATCCAGACAGCATGTCCCATGCCAGAGTTGATTTAAATGTCTATGGATGCTGGGAGTGTATCCCAGAGTACTGGGGTTGTTGGCGCTGGGGCGGCCCCATAAACAACCATCTAAAGTGGCAGTTGATAATCTAAATTCAAAGTGACGGCAAACCAAAGAAGCGTCTTGTCAGATAAAGCATCTGTTTTTGCTCTTTTAACTCAGAGCCTGTGATGACGGTCGGTGTTGGGAGCATGTGAATTTGGGCTTTAGTTTTCTTTTTTTGACTTCATAATAATTTATGTTTATTTTTGGATTATCACATCAAATAAATTGTATTTAGATTTTAGTCAACCACAGAATGATAATAATGACAGCAAACTTCGTTCCTTATCCAACAGGGTTGACTCAGATTTACATTGCACTGTCATATAAATTATTTATGGAAGGGTGAATTTATGGCCCTGTCTGGGCAGGCTGCTAAATCTAAATGGCCAAATATTGAGATTTTAGCGCTATGCTTTTAAATCACCCCTTGATTTGTCTCTGCTTGCATGTCAGTGGCTTTGTGCTTCAGGTCATGAGTGGCATTTGCTTGTGTGGCCCCTAATTGCTGAGTCCAAGTCAGACAGATGAGTGTTGAAGCCTGGCAATGAGAAAAGAGTTGGTATATGTGTGTGTGTGTGTGTGTGTGTGTGTGTGTGTGTGAGAGAGAGAGAGATAGAGAGAGAGAGAGATAGAGATGATAACACCCCTGATAAAATATTGTTACCAGTACAAGACCATTGAGTACTCTAGATTATAACTTAAGCTATGAATAGACTCACTGGATCCCTTCAGACCCTTTCATAAGGATAATATAATATAATATAAAAGTTATGTAATATAAAATGTATAAAAAATAATATAATGTCATGATTTAAATTGTTAAAATATTATATAATTTTGTAATGACTTAAAAACCTATATTAGTCAAATAGCTTTTACATTTTAATTTCTGTTGTTGAATTTAAGATGGTACAAAAAAAAGCTTCACAGAAAACAAACAAATCAATGAACAAATTAATTTTCTGAAGTTATAAATTAAGATTATTGGAGTATTTTTTTTACAGGATAATACTATTTCCGTCTTTCTACTTCTTCAAAATTTCACAATCAGTTCAATGTGCTACTGGCCATTTATTTGTAATAATTTGTACAAATTTGCTAGAAATTTTGGTAACACTTGACTCAAAGTAAAATTGATATGTAATGCATTATAAACAGTTATTAAAGGCTAAAATGCATTATAATTATTCATAATGTGCATTGTAATTCATAATATGTTGTAAATAATTATAACCAAATTTAAAATGCATAGTGTAACAATGAACTTATAAGTGTTATAATGTAAAGTGTTACCAAAATTTCTAAGTGAAAATTAAGTAAATCCTACACCAAATTATTTTCAGTGTTTTTTTATAGAGATCCCAGCCAGGCCTGTATGGAAATATATAAACTTGCTGTCTTTCTTAATAAACTGTCATCTGACGTAAATTCGTGTTTATGACATCAGCTGGTGTGCATTCTGTTTGTTCATTGACAATCAGAACAACGTCACTTATTTCCGTCGTTGAATGGCCAGACCGAACGTTCAGTTTCTTAACAACGCTGGGCTGTATCATTTCCCAACTAATGGAGCAGCAAATGGGATAACAAGGCCCTCTAGATTTGTTGGCTGTCTCTGAAATTAGCACATTTACGAGCTCTGTCTAAATTAAACAAATCATTGATTTTATGTAGGGGAGTTATAGCACCATATTCTGGAGCGGAGTCTCTGAGAAACTTGAGAGCAGTCGGGTTTCCCTGCTTGCGTTGTCTCACTTTCCCTTCATTCCTGATGCTGTTTCCTGTTAAGAGAGAAGAGAAACAATCTCTCACCCCCAGGTACTTGGTGCCACACCACCAAGAGGAAACAAAGCCTCCGCTCCTCAAACGAGCGAAAGCTGCGTGTCCCCCTGTTGGAGTGTGACACACGCCGGGCCCTGCCTTTAGTTAAATATGAAAGAGCAGAGCGTGCATGTGTGTGTGTGTGTATTTGGAGAGAGTGACTGCCAGGACTCACAGAATCAGCTGCAGAACCATTTTTAGAGCTCTCGTTTCCCCTTCTCTCCCCGTCGCCTTTGATCATGTAGCACTGTCTACAGTATGAATGCTTATGTGCTTGCTCTCCCCCTCAGTCTTTCACTCTCTCTGTTCTTTTGTGTGTGTTTGTGCATGTGTGTATAGAGTCGTCGCAATATATCCATTGAGAGTGATGGGTGTCCTCGGGTTCAGATTTTGATAAGAAGAGAGGCCTTGTGTAATTTTGGTTAAAAAAAAAGCCAAGCGGCCCACATCAGCTTTCGTGGTGGGGCGAATCTCTTCTTGACACCTAGAGTACAGGAAATGATTGAGAAAAAGAGTGAAAGAGAAATGTAATGGCTGTTTTTTGGGTTTTTTTTTTTTGCAGGAATGTCAGTGTGACATATTCATCTGCCATTTCTATCTTTGTTTCTAATTTATATTCATTTCTACTTAGAAGTGTTTAAAGGGCTAGTTAACCCAAAAAATTAACACTTTGAGAAATATCTTAATGTTTTTTTGTTCATACAATGAAAGATAAAAAAACAATTAGAAGATATTAAAATATCTTCGTTTATCTTTGACAGAAGAAAGCCATACAGGTTTGGAACAACATAAAGGTGAGTAAATGATAACAGAATTTTCTTTTTTGGTGAACTATCCCTTTAAATTTCAGACTGGGTGAAACATCTAATTTCTGAATCCTATTTATACTTGTATCTACTGAAAAGTGTTTAAAGTGATAGTTCACCTAAAAATGAAAAAAAAAGATATTTTGAAAATGTTTTTGTTCATATAATGAAAGTAAAAAACTCTGGACCCCAGTGTTCTTTAAAATAACTTATTTTATGTTCACAGAAATCTGTCAGTCATATAGGTTTGGAACGAGATGAGGGTGTGTAAATGATAACAGAATTTTCATTTTTGGGTGAACTATCCCTTTCATTTTCATATCAGGGTGTAACATGTTTGTTTTTCCTTACATGTCCTTTTTTTTTAATATTTTTAAAAAGTAATCTACTCGCGGAGACAGGCTCAGTGACAACGGCGTAATCTTAGGTTACAGTGCAGGAATACAGCATTTAATTTACCAGCTCTTAGCATGAGCACTTCCAAGTGCTAAGTGACAGAAATGAATAGCCATCTGAAGCACATGGCTGACATATGCTAATGAGGAATCTGTGCCGAGGCTCCATTGTGCGGGACATCTCGCAATAGGTCCTCTGGTTCCCGTTTCACTGCAACCACAGTTGTAAAGGTAATAATTAAGACCTGACTGGTATGTTGAAGAGATGTCTCTGTTATTACTGCGGCCATCCTGCCTCAACACGGGTCCCTCAATTATCACTGTGCTCTGCATTAAAGGGACATCTGAGAAGTCAAAATCACTCAATATTAACTGAACGTGTGATGTTTAACTTCCCTTTTGAACGGTGATGATTTTTACTCCTCTTCTGTGTTCACATGGATGTGGCAAGAATGACAAACGAGAACTGAAAGCAATAAAAAGAGCAATTATCAGGCCAGATTAACAACATTAAGTATATTTTTATAACAAAAATACTTGATTAAGCTGTAAATATCTTTTATCTAAGTTTAAACATTTTCTGCATTGGTAAACAAAAGTAGGATGCCTCTATATCACAAAGAGAAAGCGGATAATTTACACTCGGATGAAGCTCTCTGGCTACCTCAACTTTTATATCGACTGAAGTGTAGATTTATAAATGTCCCAGCTTTGCTTGTAATGGATTCAATCAAGTCATAGTAATATGTTTTGTTATTTGATACAGTCCAGAGAGAATGTGAAATAATTTCAATCGAATCAAAGGGCTCTGGAAATGGAGGAGGGGATTTGTGCTTAAGCCTGGTAAAAAGAGCTGTCATCAAAGCACTTCACCAATCCACACCAGTCCATTTAGAGACATGTTAAGAGACTGAGGCCTGAAATTTGATTTTGAATGGAAAGGGACCTTGGACATGGATGGGTTTTTTCCTCCTCTGTTTCACTGATGCTTTAACGGAGGTCATTAACAATACAACAGAGTGCTAATGTAATGCAGCAATGCACATATGTATGGCTACAGCCCTCCCATCACACCAACATTGCAGTCCCTCCTATTACTCTGGCCTGAGAACACACACAACAAACTTGCTTTACTGACTTCTTATATAAAATGAAATAAAATACCGCATTATTTACAAAGCGAGACATTTGTAAACTTGCTCTTTATTCTCTCTACTCGAGGCTGAAACAAAAGTGTAATTCCATCTCCGTCCAGCAGGTGGATTTCTGCGTGGTCGAATCATATGAGTCTGTTACTGTTTGAAAATGTTTACTAATATACTGTAATTTAGTTTAAGTAAAGCTGCAGAAATAATATCACAGCAGCTTATATATGATCGCTTTCATTTTGTTTAATTAACAAAAAGACGAGTAAAACGCATGTTTTCCGTGTTTTGCAGACTGACAAATGTTCTCAAGAGGAATTCGTCGTACTTATTCAACTTCAGTAGCAGGTATGTGCAAAAATAAGCAACAAGTAGACTAGAATTACTTTTTACAGCATGGAAAAACACTTAAATGTACACAAAACAGCTGAAGATAAACTCGCGAGCAACGGTGCGCGCGATGGGACGCTGCACTCTTACCTATTTCTGTAAAGACCTGGCGCATTGTTGAAACATCTTTTGTTTTGCCGTGGACTTAATTTTCCTGGTCTTCTAAATGGCGAGGAGAGACGATAATTCATTCCGTGCTCACAAAACAGCCCCTGAGATCCCCCACGGGAGCGTGGATAAGGGGGGTCAGGGTCCTCAGCGCGCGAGGAGGAGAGAATGAATGTCAGTCAATGAGCGAACCTGGCGCTGAGCGGCAGCACTGCACCTCCAACACTGTTTCCACCTCTGAGCAAATTTCTGCCTATCGTCTCTACTTTGCTACTGAACGCAGACTCGATCTCATCGGTACATGCAACTGATACAACTCTCAACGCACGACACGACCCGGGAAACTCTGTCTGACGCGCGGCGACCGTCTCGCGTTCTTTCCTCGAGGTGCGACTCTACTTTGCTTCTCATGCTTCGCGGTGATCTTCGCTCTGCTGTTTCGAAAAGTTTCAGTAGTGGGGATAAAAGGACAGCTAAACCTTCTAAGGGATTTTTTTTTAACAACGTAAGTGCTCTGAATGTCTTGACAGAGATTGTTTTTATGATCCCGTGGGAACGCGTCTAATGTTTCTGTGAAGAAATCTAGTTTTATCTGACTGATTAATGAGTGACCTCGAGTCTGATTTTAACGCACCCTATCGTGGCTGTGTCTTGCTCCGGGATAGCACGGCATTTGTTATTGTTGTTGTTTGTTTTTTGTTGTGTGGAAATTGAGTTAAGGTGATGATGCGCAACTTTATTATTTCATATCAACAGATCTCCTATCAGATACCATGTTTCGCTCGCGCGTAATGGTTTGATTGCGGCAATCATTTTAGTGACTCTTTATGGAGCACCTTAGCTTTTATCGTGGAAATGTTACTGAACTCCTGAAACATTTGAGCAGCTAACTTTGCTTTGACTTTAACATCAGTTCCTGGTGTTAAAGTTTGCTGAAATTGACCTCTGGTTAACTGACTGGAATGCCAGACATCTGAGTGAGAAATGTGAGAAACACTTATTTATTACGCTTAAAAATATGTCTACATATTATTAACAAATAAATAATTATGACCCTAAACAATCTTGTTTAGCACGGCGTAACGTTTCAAAAATGCCGGTTCACATAAACACTCATTTTATAGTTGCTCTCTTGCACGAGCGCTTTCTAGTGTCGTGGGAAATTAGGCAGGTCATTGAAAAACTAGTGTTTTTGGTTGATGGAGCTAAAGGGGAACTTGTTCTAATGATACCCGTGATGATGAGCGCGTGTCTGCGGCCACCCACGAGCATAACATGCTTGTATGTGATGTTCAGTGGGTTAACCTTTAATAACTAAACGTTATCAGTGCAGACCGGGCTTTAAAACCAGCTTCTTGGGTAGTTCAGTTACGCTCCCAACTAATTTGTGACTGGTATAGTGGACTTGAGAACTGCTCCTGTGAGTGAAGATTTTACTATTCCATTTATAGTCCTCTCCATTTATAGTCTGTAATCAGAGCGGGAATTAATGCGCTCGAGACCAATGTTGCGGATAATTTATATTTTGTTCTCAAGCCACAATAGACTGTTGGCCTGCGTTACACTCTTTATTTTTCTCTGTAAGTGCGCATGTGTGGTAATTGAAAAATAAATGTTTAGTTTTAAATTAATCTGTCAACAATGGTGGTTAAATAAGAAGACTATAGGCCTACTCGGAGCAGTAAGTTGGATAGCACTTATAAAGGGATCGAATCCGTGCAGTAAGGAAACAAGGTGCAAGGAAACACCTGTTTACTATGGGTCACTACAATTTACACAACACATACGGGAGTGTTTCCGCTGTGCTCATGAGTTGTTAATAGAATTTCCAAGGAAAATTCTGGGCAAAGTTCTCAAGCTAAGACTTGTTATCTACGACTTAGTCTTTTAATGTATATTCTCCACAATGTTACAAAAACATTCTAGCGTTTCTTACGTAGATGATTTTTTTGATTATTTGCAGTTTGCAATAATTTGAATAATTCTACTTACGCATTATTTGTTGTCTGTTTTTAACAACAGCATTGTTTTAAATCTATTTTTAACAACAAAAATAAATATTAGAAAAAGAAAAATAAGCAAACACAAAAAACACTTGTCTTCAATTCTACAACTTAAAAGGAGCATTTACATTAATAGGTCTATTTAATCTATTTAATATTTTCAGTGCTAGGACAGAGCTACATATAAACAGCCTGTAAATCTCCTTGATCTTTTTTTTTCTTCACAGTCACATCAATTATTTATATTTAGGGTGACAGAATACATTCGTTGTTAAGTAAATAGCCTCATTAATTTAACATATTTCATTTGTGAATTTTCATTTGTAAGAGGGAGTTTATTAGCTAATTTAATTTATTCCAGAATTAATTTACGGCCTTGTGCAGTAAATATGAAACTATTTTGCACTTTACAACTGTGAATATATTGCAACTGACTTGGATTATTATTTATAACTTTATATTTTCTTTTTACAAAAAAAATAAAAATAAATAAATAATAATAATACCTGGTACTCCCAAATCTATATTAAATGATTTTATTCGTTGTTTATTTTTAAAAGGTTATACAGGACAGGAACGCGCTTTATTTACGCGCTATCATTTAGACCGGCCGAATCATTTTTCACTATTACACGCTTAATTTGCCCGATATTTTTAGTCATAAATCTTTATTATTACACTTAATATTTCATTTGGCCGTGTTTGATGATTACATAGATATTTAAATAATAGCATCATGTTTATGTTTTTGAATCTCGGGAATAGCATTACATAATGAAATTATGGTCCTCAAAGATTACAGTGTCTTTTAAGATAAGTGTGTTGATATTTGTACTGGAGCAAGCAGGGCCAAAATCATCTAAATTAGATTATATGACAAATATAAGTAATAGACAGTGAGATACGGAGCCTTGTGAAATAAACTATATTAACTTCAGTGTTCATTTTATTATTATAATTTTTTTATTAATTTTTATTCTAATTATAGGCCTACATGGAGGATTATGCAAAACATCGGTTGAGACATTTAGATTTCTTATATAGTCTAAATTTGATTTGTATGTTTTTAATCCGTTTTTATCAAAATTACGAATAAAAGTAAATTAACCAAATTAAATCACTGCACCCTGTTGCGCTCCTGCATCCAAAACTTCTACGTCGCATTTCTGTTCATTCGTGCTGATTTAAAGTTTTTATCCCATAAACGTGTGAGTCTATTAATTTATTTGCCCCGAATTATTTAACACAATAGTTCGGTTCGAGTCCCAATGAGACAGCGGGATGGAAGAAAATAGATGCAAAGATGGAAGAAAAGTAGCAGATGATTTATTCGTCAGCGTTTCGATTTTAAGCCCTGCCTTTTCTGTTCTGTCTTTTTCAGCGCCGATGTCAGTTGTTATTGCTTCTCATTGATCGCCGTGGAAAGTGAGAAGTGAACTAAAATTAATGTCGATTCCAGTGGCCGGATCAATGGCCAGTTATTTTAATCTGGATTTGTAGCATTAAAAAAGAGCAAGCGCAATCAAACGTTTTCATTCTTGTCAACAATTAGGAGGAGAGGAGAGCATCCTTCCCCACAGACAGCGAGGATGGAGACAGCAAGAAGTTCTGCGGCTCTAACTTACAATAATATGTGACTAAGAAAGTCTTTCTGGTCTGGATTCATAAGAAAATTCCACCCGGAACCGCGCACTGAAAGTAAATTAAGCATGCATTTCTCAAATGCAGCGGCTTGATTGGCCTTTTGTCTATTCCATGTTATCGACAAGCGTGCTGTTTCCCAAAGAATTAAACTAGAATTAACCCCGTTAACTCGTACCCACCCGCCCTCGTGCATGTTTATGTTTTCACGTGCTAATAAACACTTCACAGAAAGCTCATTTGTCATGCAGATGGTGGCATAGTATGGTAATTAAAATAATCTACAAATAATACCACAGTTTGAGCACAGGGAAAGGTCTTGGTCCTTAAAGGATTCTTTTGAATTTGTGGAGAAATATTTAAGATGCGCGTGCGTGACAAGCGTTTGGACGGTTGTATAAAGATGAAAATAATCAGGTGTAGTCCTTAGATTGCCTAACTTCACCATGTCCCCTTCCATTATGTTTTGAAGCGTGCAGACACGCCTATTCATGTACCTTTTTATTTAGTGCCGAGGCGGAACATTTGAAATTTTATGGTGAATGAGATACTTTGTTTGTTAAGGTAAAACGCCCCAACCGCAGCAAAGCCTCTGAATAAAATCTGCTGCTGCTCGAAGTTTTTTTTTAAACACTGGTTATCGCTTTCATCCTCTTTTACTCACTTGTATGCTGTAACTATATATAGTTTCTTTCTTATTAAGAGTTATAATATTGTTCTATTGTTGTGGTTTTATTTATATTTAATTGCTTTTAATGTTTACAGTTTTGCTCATTGCAGATGTTTTCATCATGTCTTTTGAACTTATATTAATTATTCAATTACTAAATTAAATTGATAACTAGTATATCAACTAGTATATCTAATTTAATTAGAATAAATTGCCGCGCATTGGCCTTATGATAAACTGTAGTCTCAGTCATTGCAGTGACACTCAACGGGGCGTTGGCTGTGCTTGCACTCTTTATTTTGTAGTGCAAAATAACATGCAGATTTTCAATTTTTACAATTTAGATATTATATATATATATAACTAATAGTGTAATAAATAAGTAATCTGTGAATAAATATAAAACTTATGGCAAACAAACAAAACGGCATTTTAAAATCAGAGATTTCTGTTAGAGCTGCAGCTGACTGATTCATTTGCTCTGCTAGTTTTTGTAGTTTGTTCTTTTTTGGTTTACCTAGCTGTCCATTATTTAGATCTGAGTTTTAGAGCTGTAGAATAAGTTAATTTTACACCCTCTCTCATAAGGCATTACCAGTGCATTTGCCTGGGATCAATAGGAGTCCTATATCTCTCTGCTTGTCTGAATGTTGCTGGTATCTTCCCACTGAACATTAGTCTAGGAGTGAGACACAGCTCTTCCCACCAGTTTAGAAATGCATATAAATGCCTTTTACATTAGTTATTGTGTTTTCTTCTTACAGCGAGCAAATGCATTTATTTTTTATGCCCAAGTTTGTGGAAGGATGAGCATGAAATTCATTCTGTTTTTTTACTCGGTGGAAAATGTTGTGGAACTGAACTTGGAATAAGAGGCCAACCGTGCTAGTTAAATTAAATTTTATAACACAGGCCAGCCAACAAGTTCTGGCGGTTTAGTGGCAGACTGCTCTCGCATTGTGCTTCGTTATCTATTATTGACGAGCCCCTGTGTGCTCAAACCAGGCGAAATCAAAACAGTGTACAAGTCTCTCTTTCTCTCTCTCTCTTGCTCTGTCTCGGTACACAGTGGCAGGCAGCAGTGGACAGCTGTAAGGGCGGTGAGGTGGGTGGGTGTCGCCGTGGCTTCTTTGCAGTCCAGTCCAGGCTCTGAGCGCAGACGATCCAGACACCTTGCAAATAATCTGGGTTTAGTGAGGAATTAGTTGGCTCAGGTGGGTGGGATGAGACAAACAGTCCATCAACCCCTGAAATGAATAGGGCAGGCAGGACAGGAAACTTTGAAAATCATTTTGTTCACAATGAATCAATGTTCCCCGGTGCCCGCCGCAAAGCTTTATTTGAAAAGCAAATCCTCACTTATTCTGACAGCTCATGCCGAGTGGCACGTTTTCTACGCCGAGAGTAAATTGTGCAAATTTTGTCTGGGGAAAAAAAAAAGTTGCGAAAGTTTAGAGGCAGGCCCTCGGTATACTTATGCAGGCGATAAGATCCAATAAAGCAGTGATTGATTACCACTATTTATTGCTGGGTTTTATTGTGTGTCATACACTGTGGGGAATTTATTTGTTGATAGTGAACTGGAGTGTTGAGGCACAGCTTGTACTATCATTATTGATTTAGTTAGCTGTATGTCCAAGTGTCATTATCCTTCACTGCATTCTCAGTCTGTCATTAAATCTCACTTTCACGTCTTCGGGATGCGGGTGTTCATTTTTTTATGTCTCATACCGCAGCTGCTGCACGTTATTGAATTGTTCCGTGGAAGATTTCATATCACGAGGGCTTTGATTCTAATTCAGCAGGATATATTATCTGCGTGGTCCTAAGATGCAGGCCAGGCGATAGTGAATGACTGTATTTTCAATAATATCGACTGTCCTCCAGTCCAAACGCGCTTCCTTGCGGAATACTAAGTGAGCTGTCCTCTGCCGAGCAAATGCGGCCTGGGCGATCCGCGCGTCACCTTTTACCCTCCTCACCGCAAATATTTAACACCGCTTCCCTGATTGACAAGCCGAGGGGAGACTGGAGTGGTATGTTTGTGTCAGTGGCGGCAGCCATTTCGAATGGATGCTTAAGAAGTCTGTTGTGGATAAACATAAGTTTACCCTCCAGGGTGATTAAAAAAACGTAACGAGTGCTGGAGTGCTGATGAGACCCTTCAGACAAAGGCGTTTGGGAAGTTTTCAAGAGCGAAGTAGTTAAAATGTGCTTCGTACTGCGCCAGTGTCATTTCCTACAATGTTGTTTGAGGGCTCTCCATTTTAGCAGCTGCACGCATAACAGCCTTCACACCACATCATATTTTTTGACACCGCTTGAAGCTGCTCAATGAAAGTTAAAAAAGCGTGAGAAATCATTGGCATGGCTTAATTTGGAGCAGCAATTAGCATGAAATCCCTTCGTCGTCCGCATTCTTGTAACTGTTGCCGTTTTTGTCTTCGCACATGGTGTCTCAGACAGTTTTCAGGTGGGTTTGAATGTGTGTCTGAGGGTATTGAATGACAGTGTCTGCCCTGTCCTGTAATAAAATGTAAGAGTGGCACTTTCACGGTTGTCAACAATCTCTAAATATACTGACAGACAGGCAGAGGAGCAGGAGCTGCGGTTTGAGTGACAACCTCCGCCGAAACTTTTGCATTTTCTCTCAGCAGTCAAATTTGACAGTCGTTTGTTTTCGATGAAATTGAATTCATTTGCTCTGCTCCCCAGAGCTGTGCTGAGAAAATGTGTCGTTGACAACTTCTTATTTGTCTTTGTTGTACTCTTTCTTTTTTCTTACATCACTAACTTTCTGAGAGAGACACATAGCACATCAGGGCAACTGACACTGCAATATCATAACAATGTAATTTGTAAAGGAAATGCAATGCTAGATTTATGCTGGATCACTTTAACAATGACAGATTTATTTACTTTTTCCCCTGGATAATCAATCTCAATTTTTAACTTGGGACAAATATAACATAAAGAAACTTAAATGTAGGTTCCTAGGGGAGTTAATTATTATTACTATTAAATTAAATGTAAAACTAATAACGTATTTATTTTTACTTGTTTAATTTAGTCTCTGTAGTTATTTTATATCAACACCAGCTTTTGTGCTTTGTCATTCAAGTCTGCTTTTTAATAATCCTTGCAATACAGAGATGAATTACAATGTTGAGCACTTTGTAATGGATTTTATTTAGCCTCATTTAAGATGGTTCCTTGAATCTTGGATTTCGGATAGACGGAGGGAAAGAAGCGTGACAAGAGTTATGGTGGACATTGCAGTCCTTTACCCCCCTTTTGACCTCTCTCTCTCTCTCTCTGTCTCTGTTTCTCAATCACACACACACACACACACACACACACACACACACACTCACAAACACACACGCGCACACTCTTTGGTGTGTCAGTGTGTGTCAGGCTGACTCACTGCTCTCTTTGGTAGCTCTGGGACACTGGGCTCTCAGTTTGTGCATGCTTTTGTGCGTGTGTGTAGCTGGGGCACCAGGCAGACCGGCCGCAGCCACAGAAATGATTAGCACATCTGTACAACACTCAGCCTAGTTATGCCCCCTCTTTCTCTCTCTCTGGTGCGCCATTGGGGGGATATCCTGTGTCCTTTTATTGGATTGTCAGTTTCACACTGCCTGACTGCGCTGATGGTAATGATAATAAAATTGAAATATCCAGGTACTTATCACTGTATTACCTTGCTATCAACAGCCACCCGCACTCATTTTTTAGAGGTTTTCCGAGGGGAGAGATTCGATACAGAGACGAGGCCCTGATGAGTGTGAGAGTAGAAAAAAAGAGGGGGCTTTCGATACTGGTACATTTTCAAGGTGCTATTTTCCCAGCTAGGCCAAGTGAGAAGACAGAACGTAATGCGATTCTTGGGCTTCTCGCCAGCATCAAGCGGTGTAGTGTAACCCATTTTCTACAGACAGGAAACGGCACACATTCCCCTGCCATGTATGTGATAATGTAAAGCTCTTTTTACTGGGCCGCAGAGTGTGTGTGTGCAGATCGAGTTTTAAAATTGATTCAAATGAGTTTTCTGGACAGCTGATATCTGTAAAAATGCCCTGATAAATTCCCCAGGAGTTTCTTTGATGCAGTCTGATATTCTGTGTGGCATTTGAAATGGCCTCGCCGTGACACAAGTCTAAAGGCCCATCTATTTGAATTACTCTGAAAAAGAGGACTTGTTCTCCAGATGCACAGATTAAATTCTGTTTTCCGTACACACACACATGACATCTCACAATGTACATTACCTTTTAAAAGTTTGTGGTTAGTAAGTTTTTTAAAATGTTTTTAAAAGAAGATTCGTATGCTCACCAAGGCTGCATTTATTAAATTAAAAATATATATTTTGTTAAATGTTGTGAAATAATATTACAATTTAAAGTAACTGCTTTCTATTTTGCTGTATTTTAAAATGTAATGTATTCCTATAATGGCAAAGCTGAATTTTTATCAGCCATCACTTTTATCAGTTTTCAGTGTCACGTGATCCTTAAAAAAAGTATCTTGTTGCTTCTCAACAAACATCTCTTGTCTTTATTAATTTTGAAAATATTATTTAATATTTTTGTGTCAACCATGATACATTTTTCCATTTTTTTGATGAATAGAAAGTTCAAAAGAACAGCATTTATTTGAAATAGAAATCTTTTGCAACATTATAAATGACTTGATGTCAGTTTTAATTAGATTAATGCATACTTGCTGAAAAAAATCACTGACCTCAAACATTTGAACAGCAGTGTAGTTTGCTTTTATGTCCTCAAATAAGTAACATTAATCAAAATAAAAAAAAGTAATCTTTTTTATACACTTTTTAACCCCTTTTCATTAATGGTCGATGATAAAAATAAATAATTTTAATGCTGTTAAACAGAATGATTTTGATTTGTATTTGAGTGAGCGGTTTGAGCAGTACAATAATTTCTGAATTTCATGTATGTTAAATGTCCATTTAACTTGTAATAGATCACTTTCGGGTCACCCTCAAGGGATTGGCCATGATGGACAGACGCACACGCGCACAAATAGACACAGATTCGCTAAAACGCTTCTCATTAAACCCACTCACACTTTTGCCAATCAGTGAATGTTATCCTCCAGGGCTTCTTCTCAGGCTGTTTGGCTGCAGCAGGGGTCAAGGGGTGAAGTGTGGCTAATTTATTCATTCAGTCAAATTTCCTGTGCAGATGGCAGGCTGATATGATATCAGTATGAGAATCCCATCGGAGGCAGAGGACCAGGGTGTTCACACGAGCAGGGCCGTGCCTCTTATCTGATCAGCGCACTGCTCTTATCTGCCTCAGACGCCATTCTGCTCCGCAGACAGGGAGATGGAATAAGAGGCTTATATGTGATCTGAACCTCAGATCTGCAGGGGGAAACTTTCTACTTCGGAAAAGGGAAAAGTAGGCAAGAGTTTCAGAGTGTTTTTAAGTGGTTTAACTCCTCCTCTGTTCAACTTTCTTCAGGTGGAGGACCGTCGAGGATGAGCCGCCAGTGAGAGCGACCCACGATTCTGCCAGAGACAGCGCAAAAGTTTGCACCATTCTGCCCATACCGTTTACCCCGTCTCTCTTCTCTCCACCCCTCCCCCACACCCCTCTGCTCTCGCCCCTAACCCTCCCTCCACCCAGTCCAGTCTCCAAAATGGACTTGCACCGGGCGGCTTTCAAAATGGAGAGCTCCTCCTACCTGCCCAATCCGTTAGCATCCCCGGCGCTAATGGTGTTAGCATCAACGGCAGAAGCCAGCCGCGATGCCTCCATCCCCTGCCAGCAGCCTCGCCCATTCGGCGTGCCAGTTTCTGTGGAGAAGGACGTTCACCTCCCCTTCAACAATGGTTCCTACACGTTCGCCTCCATGTACCACCGGCAGGGCACTGTACCACCAGGCTTCCCCAACAGGGACTTCCCTCCTTCCCTCCTACACCTCCATCATCAGTTTGCCCCACCAAATCTGGACTGCTCCCCCATAAGCATGCTCAACCACAGCGGCGTTGGGGCCTTCCGGCCCTTCGCTTCTCCTCCGGAGGACCGTGATGGAGCGGGAGGTGGATACCAGTCCGCCTTCACCCCAGCCAAGCGGCTAAAGGGCTGCCTGGAGGCCGAGGCTTCTCCGCACCTGCGCTACTCGGACGCAGAAGGGAAAGAGTATGACTTTGGCGGTGCTCAGATCCCCTCCAGCTCGCCTAGTGCTCTCAAAGCCGTGGAAGATGCAGGGAAGAAGATCTTTGCAGTGTCAGGCCTGCTGTCAGACCGAGAAACCTCGTCCAGTCCGGAGGATCGTATTGAACGCTGTGAGTACACTCTTTTTTCTTTTTTTTTTTTTAAATGAAGTGCACTATTACTGTCCGTAACTGTGTTACAACTGTACAAATTACTAAAATACTTAAGAGTCTACTACTACTTTTAGATCACAAAATGAATTTTTTGGTTGTGTAGTGATAAGGTCCACACTTGCACACATTTGTTTGATAAATTTTGTTTTGTTTCACATATGGATTTTCTTGTTGTCTCTTTTTATGTATGCTAGCTACTCTCAGATGTGTCTCAAACATGATTAATAAACAGTTGAAGATAACAATAAACATAACCATTTAAATGAACCCAAAGAGCAATGAATATGTGTGAAGTGACGTACTGCCAAGTATGGTGACCCATACTCGGAATTCGTGCTCTGCAGTTAACCAATCCAACGTGCACACACACACAGCAGTGAACACACACACACACCGTGAACACACACCCGGAGCAGTGGGCAGCCATTTATGCTGCGGCGCCCGGGGAGCAGTTGGGGGTTCGGTGCCTTGCTCAAGGGCACCTCAGTTGCGGTATTGAGGGTGGAGAGAGCGCTGTACATTCACTCCCCCCACTTACAATCCCTGCCGGCCCGAGGCCACGACTTCCCCATGTGTGTGGGAATATATATATATATATATGGGTGTGTGTGTAACAGTGCTTAACTATAATGTAGAAAGTGTGTCCCGCTTCACAAGTCAAACTTCTTGGGAATGTTTAGAGAGTGTGCCCTACCGGTCTTACAGAGCAGATAAATTCCACAGATAAAACTCATAAATGAAATGGAAGTTTCTCTTGGGTGAGAGTGTGAGTGAATGAGTGTGTATGTGTGCGTTTGGGAGGTGAGGAAATGTGAAATGTGTGCACAGATTCATAAGACCTCTGCAGAGTGGAAGCCCTGTGGTATTACTGTAGTAATCTAAGCTGACCACTCTTACTCAAATACATTAGAAGTCCCAGTGAAAACATAGGCACACACACACACACACACACACACACAGTTCTACTAACTCTTTCTTATCTGCTTTCATTCTCAAGATATTTACTAGTGAAAAGAAGTAATTGTTTTTCTAAATAAATCTGATTTGAGAAGAATATTTGTTATGTTATGAGACACACATTGACGTAATTAATTTTAAAGTTATTATTAAAACTATTTAACAATATTTACTAAACACACAAATAATTGTATTTTTAAAAATTTAATTCAAAGATTGTAAATGCAGTTGCAGGTCTTGCTAGATGCCAACTATTTTTATTTTATTTTATTTATTTATTTTTTGTTGGTATTTGTTCTCTGTTTCTGGTAATACTTTTCTATCTTTTCTAATACTTAACTATATTAATTGACTTGAACTAAAAATAAACAATTCTTCAACAGCATTTATTAGTTTTACTTGACGTGACATTAACTAATACATTTATAAAATCAGGGGAAAGAGCGAGAGAGGGATACAGAAAGAGAGGAAGAGATGGAAGCACCCTTGATCGAACAGATGGGAGACAAGGGCGGCGAGCTGAGACTGATCCGATAAAAACAGCAGCACGCAGGCTGGGAGGAGCGTGAATGACACCCAACAAGAAACGAGAGAGCAAAGCAGGAGTGTGAGGGAGGAAGAGAGACAGACTAGAGGAAACTGTGTTCAGTATCTCATCTAGAATTTCTCCTCTGAGGGGGTCTCGTTTGAAAGCGCTCTTTAAGACATTCACCGTAGCGCTTTTGAACTGGCAGCAGCACAGGAAGCAGCGATACAGTGCCGGTCCGTTCAACTAGAAGGATTATAACACCTTCACCCTCGGCTCAGATTAAGCGCAGATAGCGGCTCTCGAGGGCCAATCCAGGTATAATCCAAGTCCCTCAATGGACTGTAATCTGACATTCATACTATCAGATAAGAGCAACGGCTTCTCTTGCTGAAATGAGAGGGCATTAGGGTGGTGGAAGGGATAGGAAAGCCTCAGCCTTCTCTCTGTGGAGAAAAAACAGTGAGAGAGTTTTAAAATACAATGATTTGGAGAGTGGGAGACAGTTTTGCCTTTTCACTCTCTGCCTCTCTCCTTCTCCTCCTCTCTTTTGAAGCTGAATCTAATTAGATTAAACCTTAGGCCCACCAAGGGCTCTAATGCAATTGAATTTCCAGCAGTGTTGTAGAAGAGACTTAAATTGGGTTCCCCTTGACTGGCTACCGTGCTACTGGCTGTCACTTCAGGAGCCATGTCCTCTCTCTGGGCATTAAGCCCCAAATCTGCACTGTACTGCAGCCGGTGTGATTCTCAGCCTCTACGCTAGTGAGCAGGAATAAGATACAGTCCTATCATGACAATTCCTGCAGATAGAGTTCCTCAAGAATTACAACATGTCACAGCTTCACAGTATGACATTTTAATTATTTTTGACATGTGAATGGAATGTGTCCCTTATAAAAAAAATGTTTTTAACCATATTTCTCACTAATTTACATTTGAAAGTACTGTATAGTATTGCAGTGATTGTTTTATATTATTGCCAGTGCCTCTATATATACACACAAATAACATCTGGTAACTTTGTTTCTTGTATATATCATTTATAATATAAAATGTAAAAAAAAAAAAAATCTGAACAACAAAAATTACAATTTAGTTTATATATTAGTGCTGTCAAATGATTAATCAAATTCAAAATAAAAGTTTTTGTTTGCATAATATATGTATGTGTACTGTGTATATTTATTATGTATATATAAATACACACACATACAGTATATATTTTGAAAATATTTACATGTATATACATTTATATATTTATAGTCTTGTATTTTATAATATATATAAATATATTTAATATATAGACATAACATATTTTTCTTAAATATATACATGCATGTGTTTGTATTTATATGTACATTATAAATATACACAGTATACACATATATTATGTAAACAAAAACTTTTATTTTGGATGTGATTAATTGTTTGACAGCACTAATAAATATATTTATATATATATATATAAATATTAATGTATTTCAATTACATTTGAAATTACTATATTGCATTTGCATGATTGTTTTACATATACTATTGCCAAAGTAGCTATTTATACACACAAATATTTTTCCCTGTGACCCTGTTTTGTGTGTTTGTATAGAATGTGTGTTACATTATTTTTTTAAATTAATATTTAAATTTTCCTTAAATTGTACAATTATATCAAATATAATATATTAAAAAATAATTAAATATTAAAAAATAATTATTATAGTCCAATGGGTCATGTAGTTTAATATTAACGGGATCATTATTATTATAATTCATTATTATGAATGACTAACTGTGTTATTTTGGCAGAAATTAGTCACTATGGAATTTTGTCTCTAGCATTTAATGTGTTCATTTCCCAGTGTGAATGTGTTACATCTGGAGCATGTTTGTTTGCCTTCTTCCTGCACACATTAGCACGGCAGAGCCGAACAGTGAACCTGACCCAGGACAGCTATCCCAGCTTCACATCCAGAGGGAAAATGTATGTGTGTGATAAACAGAGAGACTGATATAGTGTAACCTGCTTCCAAACTCAGTGTGAGTCACAGAAAAAATAAGACATGAGACGTAGTCTTAGAAAGAGAGAAGGCGAGGACTGAGGGAGAGCGAGATGAAAGAAAGATAAAAAATAATAAAAGGCAGGGGATGAGCAATCAGCAGCGCCGTGAGCTGAAACGCAGACTGCAGCTGCCTTCCTGAGCAGCTGAAATAAAAGGGAAAAAATCCTTAAGACAACAGAGCGCAGCCACACGGGCTTCCTTCCTGACGTGACCAGCCCGTGAGCCGTGTGGGCCTGTCTCCATAAATCCCCACTGATTTACGGGGAACCGGGCGACTGGCAGCTCCGTGCTTAACCCCCACCACCCCAGTAGCGAGCCGCTGGCCGCCTGTCCTTCCCCGTGGAGCTTCCACACACTCATTCTGAACTTCAAATGATTTCAGCTTGGGTCGATATATAGCACAGATTATAGCACACATCAATACATGTTAAAATATTCTCCCATGTCCTCCCGAACACGTCAGAGCGTCATTCACGAGGATATATTGTTACAGAGGCAAACCTGGCGGGGACTCGTCCTCTAATTTACACGGCTCCTGAGCAGTAGCGCCGAGATGCATTGTGTTAGCAAGCATAGTTATTTTTGCATTGCTTCTCCCTGTCGCTCTCTGGCTTTGTAGTTACCAGTCAGCCACTGGGTTTGAGCCTTTAATTATTTGCTGGTGCTCTTTCTCTGTCTCTTTTTCATTCTCCTGCTCTCTCTTTCTCCTGACTCCCTACTCTGTCTGCGTGATTGATTCTTGTTTTCATGTTTTTCGATTGGGCTGCACAGATCTGCCAGAGTGTGTAGTTATTCCGCCGTCTTTTCCCTTTCAAAAGCTCTGAAGAGCAGTGTGCACTGACAGCTGTTAAAACACACAGTTGTTGTTTTTTTACCTCTTTTTTTGTCAGAGCAGATGTCAGTGGCATGTTTGTGTGTGTGTTTTTCTTCCGGATGTATTGAAAACTTTGGGGAACAGTTGCAGCAGAAGTGGAAAATGCGCCAGGATACATCATAATAATGGAAATCTGTTATTACCAAACAATGAAAAATGGTTGGAGTTGGAGAGAAATGTTTTAAGGCTTCATTTTTCTCAAGCCGGCACTATTGTTGCTCGTCTCCGGCAGGTGAAGAGTTAAGGAGATCAACATTGTCATCCCAGCAAAAATCCCCCCTCCCTCGGTCTCTCCCTCCCTACCTCCCTCATCTGTCCTCCTGCTCTGGTTCCTGCTCCCTCCCTCTCTCTGTCACGGTCTAGTGGCGAGGTTAAGTTTAGTAAGAGTGTTCTAATAATTAGGCTGCAGAGCGGCCGCTCATCTGTGCTTACCCAGATGTTAAAAGGCTTGTCCTCTCATGTTGCCTCCCTGTCGGTGCCCCCTCCACCCTTCATCCATCCCTCCCTTCCAGCTTCTCCCTCTCTCTTTCTCTATCCTCAGTCTCTCTTGCTCTTGCCGCCACCTTGGAGATCTTTCTTTCTATCAATATATGTCTATCCATCTATGTCTTTCCATCTATGTCTTTCCGTCTATCTATCTATCTATCTATCTATCTATCTATCTATCTATCTATCTATCTATCTATCTATCTATCTATCTATCTATCTATCTATCTATCTATCTATCTATCTATCTATCTATCTATCTATCTATCTATCTATCTATCGTACATTCGTTCTAGCATTGTAGCATTCTAGCTACCTATCATTCTATCTATTCATCCTTCTATCTATCATTCTGTCTCTCTGTATCTTCACAATTGCTTAACAGAGCAATAAAACTGGGCGGTTTTATAACAAACATTTGTTTGCAACCAACCTTAGGGGATTTAGCTTTCATCTCTATTTGAAACTCTGCCTCTCAGAGGCATTTGAGAGTGATGAGAATTACTTTATTGCAGATCAGAAGAGCAAAGTGTGTGATCCGTTTTGTTTTCTCCTCTGGTTACTCTTGGCAAAAGACAGCAGGTGTCAGTGCAGCAGGCCATGGTCTCACCGCTCTGTGCGGTGTGACGGAGTGCCGGGCCGAGCCATTGTTGCAGCATGATGCAGATCAAGGATTAGCGCTTCCTGCCTGAGCTTTGTTGGCAGGCCCACTTGAATTGGACACAGACTGGTGTGTGCGGACCGCTGGAGCCACTGTTAGGGAAATGAACAGGGGAAATGAGATGAGAGCATGCATCCTCTGCAGACAAACAGCTGGGATCAGAGTGAATTGACGTAGAACGTGAAGGTCTTACACCGCAGCACAATCCTCATGAATATACAGTAGCTTACAAACATACTTGTTTGTTATGAAATTGCATATTACTTGTGATTTATTTATGGTTTAAAAGATTGTTAGTATGCATCGTGATTTAAATTATTTCCATTCATAGATTCAAGCTCTTGGCAAATGTTTACATGCAGCTGTATGGAGGTTCTTTCAAGCACACACATGCACCCAGGATTTAGGTCAGGCTTGTTCCCATGGCCTGGATGTGGGCCTTGTGGTGATGCCGAAAGCGGTCCGCTGAGTCCTGTAGAACCGCACAGCTGGCATCAGTATCCGTTCTGCTCATGCACCCGGGGTCAGGGAGCCGGTCATGGTACCACAGCGGGCCGTCCGTCAACCCTGAGTTTAGTTCCGGGCCACCGGCAACCAGGAACAGCCCTTAGATCAGGCTCAAACTCCCCTCCTCCCCATCCTGGACTAATGCAGATGTGCTGAAAAGCCCTGTCCCCCTGAGTCCCTTAAAGAGGTAGGGGATGAAACTTCACTCTCGCTAACAGGTTCACCACCCAGAGCACAGCAGACCCATTCGCAACCACCACCTCTTTATCCTTCTCTCTCTTTTCCTTCACCCCTCCTCGCTGTTTCCCCCAGTAATCTAATCTCCTCTTCGTGTGCGGGTGCAGTCTTCTGTGACAGACTTGTTTCCAAAAAGCCGGCTTGGCTAAAGGACACACATATTATATATATTTATTGCATCCCTTAAATGTGAATTATTGAACACGAGTGATTACTGAGCAGGATGCGTTGGGGGGCTTTTTGGGAGTTTCAGATGACTGTCGCGGATTAAAACAACAGCATCTAGAGCGACATCTTGCATGAGAAATGTCTTTAATGTAAGCTGGGCTTTCTTCCGAACATTAGCATTAGCTAGAGGTGCTCCATAAGCCCTTACACCTGTAGCAGTTTGTAGCTTGTTTTCGGGTGCTAACAAAGCTTCCAGCTCTGCTTTATTGCTTCTGAGAGGGCTGCGTGTGTGTGATCATTGCTCATTACCAGTTGGTGAGACCTGAGGCGGAAAGGCGGCTCAGGAGAATCTGCATGGAGACACGCACACTCCTCCAGAATGCCAATAGCCCACGCACATTAGAAAGTGTTGCCATTTTGTACCTTCTTCCCGTCACTCTCTGTCCAGGCGCTCGTAGGGGCCTGATTAATTATTTAGCAGCATGTATCATCTATTTACCTTAGTAATCCATCTGTCAGCACGCCTATTGATCCAATCCTGCATTCTAATTGTGCATCCTCTCGCAGCAGCTAGCTCATATTTAAATTCAATGCCTGTCACTGCGCCTGACTGTCTGTGCGCTGTCGACTTTCGCGTCTATCGCTGCGGTTGTGTTTCAGAGACCGTGTTAAACTACAGCTGTGCTGGAGAAAGTGAGAGTGTATCTTTCACCCCTCTCAGGTGTGACCGCATTGTTGTTTTTGAAGTGACACGTGGAAGGGGGTTTTTATTTGGAAAGACGTGGTCAGGAACGAAAGAGATGTGGGAGGAATGTGAGAAGAAATCATGAAACAAATATATGTCTTTGATCACACTGTCCATTTAGTCCCCCTTAGTTTCATTCCTATTTCCTCTTTTTTCTTTGGTGTCTGTAACCTAGAACAGCTGCTACCTCACTGCACAGTCTATCTATCTATCTATCTATCTATCTATCTATCTATCTATCTATCTATCTATCTATCTATCTATCTATCTATCTATCTATCTATCTATCTATCTATCTATCTATCTATCTATCTATCTATCTATCGTCTTAGAAACTATCATTAGTCTGAAATTTAAGTAAATTTACTAATGTCAAGTCATCAAGACACCATTTTTATTTGTTCTACCAAATGCCATATTGCATGAACAGGATTGTGGGATGTCACAGACAGTGAAGTTGCCTTGTTGTCCTCCCGCCTCTGTTTACTGCTTGCAAAGGTTGCAATTTTCATTTTTCGGACCGCGTTAGTCTTACCTGGTCTCTCCTTCTCTAGCGCTTTCACTTTCTTCCCCCTCTCGTTCTCTGTGGGTGGTTGTGTGGTGGCAGTAGGGGCTTGTTTGTTGTGGTGACAGGGAGGCGGCCCACTGATAAGAGCACCGTGGCAGCTGGTAGCCATGGCGGTGTGCGGTTAGTGAAAGGGCCAGAGTGCGGGGCGGTCAGGAAGCTGAAACGCTCCTGCAGTTGTCAGGCTGGTCTGTCTGGCCAAGCCCATGAAGCTGGGCTTTTACATGCCAATAAAGAGGGCCGTTTTGGGGGTGGGCTGGTAGCCAGGCAGCCTGGGAGAAAACAGTTAAAATAGGCACTTAAGAACTCCCTCCCCCCTCTCCTATCACGATAGGTTACACCGTCGTTCTCAGTTGTGTTCTAACAAGGCTTTTGACATAATTTAATACAGTAGCCCTGAGTAGATAAGCGTTCCGTGTGCCAGCCACTATGCGTCTGAGAATTCTGGCTGTGTGCGCATGCAGGAACTGTATGTGTGTGTGTTTTATTAATTTGTGTGTATGCTAATTCTGCGTGTGTGTGTGTCCACACGCTCACTGCCAGCTGGACGTGTGTGAGCTTATATCCTTTCTTTGATGGCCCACTCCTCTTCAGGGCTAATCAGAACAGATGCACGAGCGCCCAGCATGAGTGATCGTGCAAATGCAGCAATCAGTAAACACTCGCTGAGTTAATGACACCAATCAATGGCCTTTTAAAACAGCTATTTGATAATTGCAATCATCAATGCCTCCTGTAGTATACATTACAAATGGGCCTCTCCTCTTCTTCTCCACTCCCTCCCTCCCTCTTTCTCTGTCTCTCTTTCCTTCTTCCTTTTTTACTCTTCCTTTCATTTTGTGATCATGGATCCATGGTCATATTATCCTATCACCCAGTGCGGTGCTGTAATTGAACCACATGCATCTCAGGCTATCATTGAACCAGCGTTGTTAGCATTGTAGCACACTTATTTCAGAATTGTTTTTATTATTTTATTGAAAATAATTGAAAACACCCAAATATAAAAAAAAGTTGTAAGAGTTTTAAATACAAAAAACACATTTAATTGATTGACCCACATGTTCTTTGAGACCACTTAAGACCAAGCCCTAATGGCTTAAAATATGAAAAATAAGCAAGTACCTATTCAAGGTTGATACTTGTTTTTTTTTTAAACAAATGTTCAACTTGATAATGCTTTAAACATGCTCCAATGAAAATTTGAATCATTTTTAATAAATAAAAATAAAATATTTTATAAATATTTAAAATATTTCAGACATAAAACATCTTTTAACATAAATCTTAAAATATTTAAGACATAAAACTTGAATTAATGCAGTGCATATTCCATAAAATATGTGTTGTGCAAGTCTAAACATATTATAGCTTAATTCTTAAAAAATAAAAAGTAAATAAATAAAAAGCTTCAATAATTTTTGTTACTTGACCAGGTTAGATGAATGTGTTAAAACAATGTAAAGAGAAAATAAGAGGTTATTTTTTATCATTTGAGTCTCAAACAAAAAGCAAGTCTCAACAGAGGCTGAGCGTTAAAAAAACAAGATTTTGCAATCAACAAGGCTGAAGCAATCCTCAATTTAATCGTATTTCGTAGAAGGGATATTGATTTATTCGCTTTTCATTACTGTTCTTTGTTCCTTTTTGTGTCCACTCAGTGTGAGCAATACAGTATCGGACAGAGAAGACACAACGGTTATGAGTGATCTCATGTGCCGAGTGCTCTTCCTGTCTGTGTTTTCTGCAAGTCGAGAGCGAGTTTATTTTTGTGACACATCAAAGAACATGGATGCTCTTTGACCACGTCTCCTCCCAGGGGGTCAAAAATCTTCTTAAGCAGAGACCCCCTCCACTTCACCCCTATCAAATCCCATAACTGCCCCCCTTCGGTCGGCCATTTTCAGGCCGCGGCTGTGCGCCTGCAGGCCCGAGACCCCAACAATTTCAGCACTGCAGAGCTGAAAATTGTCGCAATTGAAAATGGAACGTAAAAGTGGCTAATCTGAACTCCCTCTATATCGAGCCCCCCCTTCTTGTGTATATGTGTGCTTTTGTGAGTTAAGCTGCGATTCACACCTGCTGCTGTGTAATCCTGTAGTCATGTTGGCCCCTGGCTTCTGTGCTTGCGCGGCTCTGCGGGTGCCATTTGTATACGGGCTGTCTAATACCACATCCCCACGGCAGAATGCACGGCATCCGCCTCTGGGGAAACGTGGGTGGAGGGGGGGCACAGTCGAGCCAACGAATGGGGTCTGGAGGAGGAGGGGGTGGGCTTAGAGAGCAAAAGAGAGCAAATCTGTCACTTTTCCCAAAGCAGTCACCCCTGTGACCTCCATTCAAAGATATATTGATTTTCCAGTGCTCTGTCTAACAAGCGGCAGGCTGAGTGGGGTTTAGTGATAGTGGTCGTATGGCTTGGACACAGCGTGATGCTCTCTTCTAGAAGTTAAACACATCTCCTTTCTGTCCTTTTTGTGGGGACATCAAACAGGTGCAAATAATCAAAAGGCACCGGCTCTCCTTCTGCTCCTCCTTTGCAGATCTCTCCATATGAGACCATTTTTCTGCACACATATGACAGCGTGTTTGCTCCTCGTGTGGGGCCTTTTGCTTAAACTTTGCTCCTTTTTTTTGGGCCTGCGTGTGTGTCCAGTTTGCTTTGTGGGGCTTAGGAGGGCTCATGCAGGCCCTCCATGCATGACTCCTTTAACTTTTTGTTTACTGGTCTCCTATGATACACACAGAGTCTGGCGAGATGCAAAGATCTGTGGAGCAGAGAGGAGGGAAACAAAGCGAGCATGTACAAACAAACAGTATCGGGGGAGAACGGCCTACGCATCTCAGAGCGTGTCTATCCTTCAGTACATCAGCCTAAGCCTTGAGAGAGAGAAAAGTAGACGGGAGGAAAGAGAAGACGGCTGCGTTCACACAGCAGTAGAATTCCGATGTCACTCCAGTTTCCTATTTATGTTTATGTTAACACACTGTTTGTTTATAAATCTTTTTTTTTTTTTTTTACTGAATATGGCACATTTAAGTCTTCATGGCTAAAAAAATATATTTAAAATGTATAAAATTAAATATACTTTAAAAATTATTATAAATAAAATTTAATCCTGATAATGCTTTAAGTGTGCTCTGTGAAAATTGTAGATTTTAAATAGTGTTTTATATCTTTTATATCCTTGAAACATTTGATTTGACATATTTGTATGAAATAACATGTTAGTTGTTGTAGTTGTATTGTTACATATGTTTCATAAGAACAGAAAAGGACTTAATTTAATCATTCTTACAGACCGTATTAAAGCTTCCTCTGAAAGTTGTTGAATGAGTAGGCCAATCTGAGAATCACATCTGCTTATAAATGACCATGTGAACATAGCCAAAGGGAAACAGAAAGAATGAGAGAAATAGAGTGAACGGGTTTACTTGCAGCACCAGAGAAGAGAGGCTTGTTTTTGAGACAAGACTGTTTGTTCAGTCAGGCTTCAACAAACCTGCCACCAATGGCTTGCCGAGCTGGGGTGAACACAGAGGAATGTTTCACTTCGTTTTCTCAGACGTGTTTGTATTTTACGGAATGATGCACAAAGAAATACAAGATTTGTTTTTTGCCTCGCCAGAAAGCCAGTTTTATTTTTCTTCTTGTTTTTTTTCCCTTGATAGATTTTCAGGCAATCTGTTCCAAACTGTTACGACTCCAGCTGAATTCTCATAATGACAGCGCAAGGCTGTTAGCATCAGCAGCGGATGTAGACGGTGGCATATACAGTGTGAATAGCAGAAGGGCCTGTAAAGTGAAGGTTTTAAAACTGCCTGTCTTTGCAGCAATGTCACAGTAACAACTGGAGAGATGTTATGAGCCCGCTCCAGTGGCAGGTGTCTGGGGAAAAACGGCCTCACGCAGAAACCTGGTGTTATATCCGTGGTAACAGGGCAATTGGCGGGGTCGGGGCAGACGCCCTGGTGGGCCGGGACGTCTGTGTTCCTTAGGCAGATTGCATGGTGAGAAATGCTTTGGTAGGGTTCTGGGTTTGCTGTGTGCTGTAATGGCAGGGCATGGAGCACAGGGAGAGGTTTACCTGTGGCTGTGAGAACAGCACTGACATGACCCTCACCCCAAGCAACATGCTGCCGAAAGGTGTTGAAAGGGGTTACACAAAAAGTAAAAATCATGAAAAAGAAAAATGGTTAATAAACTATTTGCCCTACAAATGTATTTTGTGAGGTTTCAACTTTATTGAAATAAGAGTAAAATTAATGTCAGGTTGGAGTCATGGCTTAGTTGTTTAGGGTGCTCATTTGAGTTATGTGAGTTTGAATGTGGCTTTCAACAACTGCCAATCTTCCACCATCATTTCCTGCCATCCTGCTAGCTTTCTACTTTCCATACGGTCTAGAAACACTGCAATGAAATAAAATAAATAGCAATGTGTTTGTGTGTGTATACAGTATATATATACTGTATATATATATATATTTTATAATGAGTTATATACCATACTTATTATATTAGGGCTGGGCAAGTTAACGTGTTATTAATGTGTTAATGCATTAATTGATTAACGCCGACAATTATTGTATCACGCATTAATGCAGTTTTTTATTATTATGAAAGTCCATTGCTCACTGGCTCTGAATACACATACAGACAAACCATGGGCCACAGGAGGATGGGATGTTGATCAGTACTGGCTTGGGATGGGTGTTATCACGCGTCTCAACCAATAAGAACATTTGGGGTGGGCCTAAGACTGCAACAGCTAAGCATCAACATTCACAAACCACTGTTCACTGTTATTTTTAACAGAAAAGAATACAACGTGCTCATAATCACGACTTCATAAGTGGGAAATAGGAAGTTTCCGATAGCAATTGAAGACAGCAGAGAAGCGCTCTCACTCAGCACAGTGGAGTGCATCGTTTTGTTAACTTTGTGGTTTATTATTTTGAGTCGTTTGGGACGCGGTAACATACGGCCCTCTCACAATATATTGCTTTACAGATCACTTTTGCCGCTCAGAAATGTTCACGCAGTCATGCTGCATGTAGCATATCAGATGTTCCGCGCACTGGCGCGGTTAGCGCTCACACATGTGTACCGTGCCTGAGCCCAACTGAACCGTGCTCTGGCCCACCTCTTCCAACCGAGCTAGGCTAAACGAATCGCACCCGAGAGCGGCACGGAGCGGTCACACTAGTCAAACGAACCGGACTTTGGGGATCAAACACGCTCGGGCATGGTTAAGATTGCCTAGTGAGAGTACACCCTTCTCCCGCATCCCGCACATATGAGTCTCTACCTGCCTGCACTCGCCCATTAAGTGTTGTCCCGTGCCGCACTCTGTTGCGTTGGGTCCCATGGGAGTGCAGGTCTTTACTCCGAAGGTGCCTGTTATAATGTTATAATCGAGGCTCTGAGCATAACTTGTTTTTCTATATGAAACTATAAAATATTTTCTATAACATTAATGCCCTGGCAGTGGCAAATAGCTTTGGTTTTATATTTAACTTGATTACATTAATGTTATAAGTTTACAAGAAATATTTTAACTGCTATTATCTATTAAGGAATACTGCTGTAAAAAAGCACCTTATTTGATTAAAGTGTTTGCAAACCAAATGTGATTGCACTTTTGTTCATATAATAGTACTTTTAAATGAAAAAAGTGCACAATACACTACTTTTGAATTCATTATTGAATTTTGTGCGTAACAATGCGATTAATCTCAGAAAATTATGTGATTAATCGCGATTAAAAATTTTAATCGTTGCCCAGCATATATATATATATATATATATATACAGGTCCTTCTCAAAAAATTAGCATATTGTGATAAAGTTCATTATTTTTTGTAATGTACTGATAAACATTAGACTTTCATATATTTTAGATTCATTACAACACAACTGAAGTAGTTCAAGCCTTTTATTGTTTTAATATTGATGATTTTGGCATACAGCTCATGAAAACCCAAAATTCCTATCTCAAAAAATTAGCATATCATGAAAAGGTTCTCTAAACGAGCTATTAACCTAATCATCTGAATCAACTAATTAACTCTAAACACCTGCAAAAGATTCCTGAGGCTTTTAAAAACTCCCAGCCTGGTTCATTACTCAAAACCGCAATCATGGGTAAGACTGCCAACCTGACTGCTGTCTAGAAGGCCATCATTGACACCCTCAACAAGAGGGTAAGACACAGAAAGAAATTTCTGAACGAATAGGCTGTTCCCAGAGTGCTGTATCAAGGCACCTCAGTGGGAAGTCTGTGGGAAGGAAAAAGTGTGGCAGAAAACGCAGCACAACGAGAAGAGGTGACCGGACCCTGAGGAAGATTGTGGAGAAGGACCGATTCCAGACCTTGGGGGACCTGCGGAAGCAGTGGACTGAGTCTGGAGTAGAAACATCCAGAGCCACCGTGTACAGGCGTGTGCAGGAAATGGGCTACAGGTGCCGCATTCCCCAGGTCAAGCCACTTTTGAACCAGAAACAGCGGCAGAAGCGCCTGACCTGGGCTACAGAGAAGCAGCACTGGACTGTTGCTCAGTGGTCCAAAGTACTTTTTTCGGATGAAAGCAAATTTTGCATGTCATTCGGAAATCAAGGTGCCAGAGTCTGGAGGAAGACTGGGGAGAGGGAAATGTCAAAATGCCTGAAGTCCAGTGTCAAGTACCCACAGTCAGTGATGGTCTGGGGTGCCACGTCAGCTGCTGGTGTTGGTCCACTGTTTTATCAAGGGCAGGGTCAATGCAGCTAGCTATCAGGAGATTTTGGAGCACTTCATGCTTCCATCTGCTGAAAAGCTTTATGGAGATGAAGATTTAATTTTTCAGCACGACCTGGCACCTGCTCACAGTGCCAAAACCACTGGTAAATGGTTTACTGACCATGGTATTACTGTGCTCAATTGGCCTGCCAACTCTCCTGACCTGAACCCCATAGAGAATCTGTGGGATATTGTGAAGAGAAAGTTGAGAGACGCAAGACCCAACACTCTGGATGAGCTTAAGGCCGCTATCGAAGCATCCTGGGCCTCCATAACACCTCAGCAGTGCCACAGGCTGATTGCCTCCATGCCACGCCGCATTGAAGCAGCCATTTCTGCAAAAGGATTCCCGACCAAGTATTGAGTGCATAAATGAACATAATTATTTGAAGGTTGACTTTTTTTGTATTAAAAACACTTTTCTTTTATTGGTCGGATGAAATATGCAAATTGTTTGAGATAGGAATTTTGGGTTTTCATGAGCTGTATGCCAAAATCATCAATATTAAAACAATAAAAGGCTTGAACTACTTCAGTTGTGTTGTAATGAATCTAAAATATATGAAAGTCTAATGTTTATCAGTACATTACAGAAAATAATGAACTTTATCACAATATGCTAATTTTTTGAGAAGGACCTGTATATATATATATATATCTCATATAATCTGTATGTAAGAATAGTAGTGTAGTGTAGTGAGTGTAAATTGTAGTGAGTGTAAATTTTTAAGCTTTCAGTGAGTATGTGTAGAAATGTGTGTTAGTGTGTCCACCTTCGAGGGTCTTTTCTAGCCCTTATACCTGATGTAGCACACTCTGCTGCTGTTTTAATAATATTCTGTCGATACAGCGACGTGATGAGCCGGCTGTCTGGTTTGGGCTGTTCTACATCCATCATCCCCGCTTCCAGCCTCTACCCGTCAATATCGGGGCCCAATGCTAATGGTGGCATTTAACCAGCGAGCCTGACAAATTAACCACTGCCCGTCTACAAGGGTTAAATATTCATCATCCCAGCTTTAACCAGTCCTAGCCCCCCTCACTGTGCACCTTCGGAGCGGTCACACAAGCACAGAGCTCTCAGCACTACATCACTCACATTTGCCCTGAACAAGACCCAGAGCACCAGCAGGGAACTGAGGTTAAACATACTGTCCTCTTATGGCCAGGAGCTGTGAAAAATGGTGACAGTCCTCTTATTTATATTATTTTTTTAAGCCTGCTACATTCGTACCGACGAGTGGACAGGCAAGACGTGTACATATGCTCCACACCGCATATCCTTCGTGTTCTCTGAAGCTTGCACCCTTATGTTGGGGGTTTGTTACAATCAAAGCATCCCATCACCCTATACCTCTCCGGCCAGCCTCACACAACAGCTTGTGGTGTGTATGTGCATCTGTCTGTCTGTGTGAGTATATATGTGTGTGCAAAGCATGAAAGAGTCCCGGGTTTCTACTGTCCACCCCTCCCCTCCACTGATCCTTATGTCTCCCCCCCCTTTTTCTGTGTCTCTTATTCAGCCTGTCCATCAGTGGCCTCATAAATAATTCATTGCACTCTCCCTGATGTCTTGTCACCTTCCCTTCTCATTCGCCACCTTGGCTCCCTTCTCTCACTTCCCCTGTGCTGTCCTCAGTGTAGTGGAACACCCCGGGAGCCAGCGAGGCCCGGACCACACACACCCTCTCTCTGTCTCTCTCTTTTCTCATCCCTGGCTCCTCCTTCTTCCCCTGTCCCAGTCAGTGGTCATTCAATCAGAAATGGCTTCCTTTAGTGTGCTCCATTTGTGGGTAGCATTTGTAGCCCAACAATTAATAGCATCTCCTTTTAGACGGTCTTCTTCCTTTAAGATTCATGCACTCTGTACTGAGGCTTTGACTCAACACTGAGAAATAGTATTAGAGCCCTTTGTTTATACGTTATATGTCATTATGCCTTTTTCTATTTACATATTATAAATTTGTGTTGTGGTTTTAGCACCTAACAATTCATAACTTTTTTGTTGTTATATATTTGTATCAAACTACCATTAAAAATAGTTTTGTTTTGTTTTTTCCTAAAAAAGAAGTGCTTTTTTTCACCAAGGCTGCATTTTTTTGATCAAAAAATAAAATAAATAAATTGTGAAATATTACTACAATTTAAAATAATAACCTGTTGTCATATATTTTAACATGTAATTTATTCCTGTGATGGCAAAGCCGAATTTTCTGCAGCCATTACTTCAGTCGTCAGTGTCACATGATCATTCAGAAATCATTCTAATATGCTGATTTGGAGCTCAAGAAACATTTCTTATTATGATTTTTGAAAACACTTTTTTTTTTCTTTGAGGAATAGAAATGTAAAAACCCAGCATTTATTTAAAAAAAATCTAAACTTTTGTGACATTATAAATGTATTTCCTGTCATTTCCTCATCAGTTGTTTATTTATCAATATAAAAATATTCATTAAAAAAATTACTGACTTTAAAAAAAAAACCCGCCTCTAAACTGAGGGAATGAAGTTAATATCATTTTACATGCTTCTCAGTGGTAGGTCAGGGAGTTGATTTGGTTAATCCACCACCAGTTGCACGGCATGTAACCACAAACGTCTTAAACAGAGACGTCAGTTACCCATAGAGCCCAGCTCTGATGTAGCATAACCACAATAGCAAACCCTTCTGTTTAAATGGGGCTGAAAACACAGCACCTTATGGTTCGCCTTGCAATTCTCTCATTGCTATTCCTCCCTGCATCCCTCCACAATTAACGACTGAATTGTATGTGCACAAAAAAAACCCTAAAAAAGACAGGCAGCCGAGAAAAGTGAAATAACGGTGCCATTATAATGTATTAATCATGTAGCTTTGAGGGCAATACAAATAACATCACAAAGGAAGAAAAAAACATAACTATGACAAATTGGTTTTCCTTCATGGAGCTTGTTTAACGTTCAGGGAATTGCTGATATCGAGGCCCGATTACAATCATCAGAGAGCTGTGTACTCTTTCATGCATGCTGCTTGCGAGCATGTGTTTGATTTCGTATGTGTGTGTGTGTGTGTGTGTGTGCATTATTCACAGAAGAGAAGGATTCAGCCGTGTTTGTAGGCGTGAGTAGCAGCCCTTTTGAGACTTGCGCGGTCCTATAGACCATCTCTCTCACGCTCGCCCTGACAGGGCCTGTCTGCAGCACTCAGGGCCTGATCAGGCAGGGCGATTAATACGTTTTAAAAAATGTCCCCTCCACTCTCGCAGCCAGCCACACAACTGCTACTCTTTATTCTGCCAGCCGTCTACATGCGCTCTGCAGCATCAGCAGTGGCAGAGCGGCTCATGAGAAGCAGATCAATCAGGCAGCCCGCTGATGAATTAAAGCCTTTAGCAGCCAGAAGGGAGGAAGCTGAAACTTGGCTGAGCTGCACACACACTGCTTGAGTAACTCCAAAACACATCTTTGTGAGTAATTTTTTTAGCCAGTCATACAACAGCATGTATATAGTGAGCTGTGATGGCTTAGAAATCGAAAAAGAAACAAGTAGAACAAATAAAGATGAGTCATTCAGCGTGGAATGTCTGGTGCCGACATTCTTCTTAGTTCTTTTTTTATTCCTGTCAATCGGCCTAGCTTTCAATTCACTTTGTTACAGCCACTAGCCTTCCTTTGCCAAATTAGCTCTCTCGCTTTCTCTCCCTGTCCCATGATAAATTAATTTTAACAGTGACAGCTTGGTTACAGAGCCACCCGCCTTGTTTCGGGGTAATTCTGGCGACAGCTTTAAGACTTGTTGTATTTAAGGTGGCCTGTAATTACATGGCTTTAGCATATGTAGCGCGAAAGATATGATTCATCTGCCAAGTGGGAGCTGGGGAGAGTGGGAGGGAGCAAGCGTGAAAGAGAGATACGGTTCAGCAAATAAAAAAAGAGCAGCGTGTTGCTACGAAATGTCCCCCTTATTATGTCTCATTAAAGCTGAGACCGCAATAAGGCAATGCGGCCCATGAATAAGATCTATGATCGGTGTGCTAAAAGCCACAGAAAGGGGAAGGCTGATATCTCCTAGGCCGTAAGGGGGCTTTTGTGTGTGTGTGGGTGTGCTGCCCATAGAAAACGAGAGGAAAAATGTGCTTCTTTTTTTCAGCTATAACCCTGCGGTGTATCTGAGCGATAGCAGATAGCAGCGAAGCCCCTCTGCGCTAATTAGAGGAGCTTTTAACGAGGACAAAAAGATCTGTAGTGTGGGGGAAACTGACAGGCCGCGTTAATCCCAACCCTATTGTCAGAGCTACAGGAAAGCCGTGTTGGACAATCACCCAGGGAGAGCGTGATAAATCCGACGCAGGGCCCTGGCTACCTCCCCACACTCAGGCTAATGGGTTATGAGCTACTGCGCTACCGCTAGTGTTTCACACCCACAAATCAACAGCGGTTCCGTGTTAACGCAAACATGTGCGTGAATGCACATAATCATGCACGCACGCTCCCTTGCTCCGACACCGACGTGATCATTAGTGGTAATTATCCTGAGTGCTAAATTACTACCTGCAGTTAGTGCTTGATTATTGTGAAGGAGAGCGCTAATCTATAAGCACGGAGTTAGCGGCGGTATGGAGTGCCACTGCTAGCCCCTCAAACGCCTATATCGGTAAATTAGAGTAACAAGATGCTATTAGGTCTTAATGAGACCACAATGTAATTTACAGTGTGTTGAGTGCTAATCTGCACCCCACATATGATGTCAGGAGATTAGAAGGGGAATATCATGCTGTTCCCGGACTGCGGTGACTTAATATATTTATAACCTGGAGAATAGGTTCTGTCAGGGAACCAGTTCTATTTTTGTGGCAACGTACAAATTAACTACTTTAATTCAAGTCAGATGTATCATTTAGTGTCACTAAATCAACCTGATTAGTTTACCCCAAAAAATTAAAATTCTGTCATGATGTGATCTTTTACTCACCCTTATGTTGTTCCAAACCTGTCTGAATTTGATGTTTTGAAACATGTTTCTGTCCATGCAATGAAAGTCAAGGGGTTCTAAACAACACTGGACCCCATTGACTTTTATTGTATGGATTAAAATGAAATGAAATAAAATAATAAAATTAAATAAAATTAATTAAAAAAATTAAATAATAAAATTGAATTATTAAATCAAATTAAATGAATACACACACAAACATACATACATACTTTACATACATTTTGTGGTCTACAGATGAAATAAAGCAATACGGGTTTAGACATGAGGGTGATCAAATAATCGCATAATATTTGGTGGTGATCTATCTCAAGTTGACTTTAAACACCTCTAACAGCAGTTCTCGCACAGATGAGCAACGTGAACACTTCAAACTCAAAGTCAGGTGTAGTTCTGCTTGAGTGAGTAAATGACTAGCTGTGGCCTATTGACTATTTGCACAATGAAGTCCAGGTCAGTGTCCAGTAGATTAGAGCACAGGGAGCGCTGAAGTATCTGCACCTCCTCAGCTCTGATAAATAACTCGCCATCCATATGATTCACTAGGGTGGCCTCCTGCCGATTGGTAATTTGCTGAAATTAAAACTTAATCAAGCATACTGCAGGACTGCTTGTGAATAATTTAGAAAGGATGTGAGGGAGAGCCAGGCACCAGGGACACAAGATTGGAGAAGTGAGAGAGCAATAAGAACATTAAGAAGAAGAGAGTTTAAGTTGAGGGGAAAACCACTTTTATTTTGTGGGGTAATTTTTCCTCCCATTGGAAATTATACCACAATGATCTCATAACTGGAGATTTTGTAGTAAGAGCTGTTACTCAAGCATTTGTATTTTTGGGAGGGGCATCATCTCTCGCCTTAACTCTAACAATCAGCAGGATTCATCTTAGTCAAACAATTTTCAGCCGCAATTCCTGTAGCTGAATAACTTTTAATACCTTATTTCAGTTGTCTCTTCTTTGATTAATTCCTTAGCTCTGCAAGTGTTTCATTAATACAAAAGCCATTAGTCATGTGTAATGAAACACATATTTGCGCAATTTTAACAAATTGAATTTTTAATCGCGCAATGATGGGATATTTTAAGTAAACACTATTTGTCTTTTAGTCCCAGCCAGGCTTTGGCAGGTTGACTTTCCCTCATATTGACCCAATTTAAAGGTAACTTCAATCAGATTAAAATTCACAGGCATGACTAAAGATTAAAAGAAAATTATCAAATTTATTTAAAAAGAAAAAAAGAAAAGAACCAAAATTTATAGATAAAGACAATTTAAGATCTGTCATTAAAGGTGTATTCAGTCATTTCCTCATTAAAAAGTGTTTATATTTATTTATATTTATATAAATACTGTATATTTATTAAGTAATTTGTATAGTATAATGTTGATTGCACCATTAATCGATTGATTGATTTTTGGGTAACACTAAAGTGACTGTCACTGTATATCTGTTTTAGCCCATTCATCTTGTCTTGAAAGTGCTTTCTTCTTCATTCCACATTTTTAAAGATAATGAGTAAAAAATTGTGCTTTGTAACTGGGGCAGTACCAACCTGTTGTTGGGCCACTCTGCAAGAATGAACTGCAGGTCCAGACGTTAGTGTGAGACCCGGGAGGCCTCTCTAATGGAAATGAAGCTGCTCTGAGGCGCTGCGCCTTTGTTGCATTCCGCAGACTCACATTTTATTAAGTACCCTTTAGAGAGAGAGAGAAACACAAGAGGCAAAAAGTCACCCTGCTGCATGTCAATTAGCCCGCTGGAAGGCTGACAGAAGAGAGGGGAGTTTGTTAAAGGAGAGAAGGGAGACTTTCTTGAGCCCACTCAAAGAGGAGGAGAAAACTTTACTCACAAACAAAACACAGCTTTTCTCTGGTACGCTTTCAGAGGAGATGGAGAGAATAGGGGAGAGAACTGGTTACCTCACTGCGCCTTGTAAGACACTGTCACCCTCTGCACACGGTTCTCTCACCTCACATGCCATCTAAATAATGTCACGTCTCTGTAATGTGTGACAGATGATGAGACATTATGGATGGTGCTTAAGTTATAAGTAGGCCTACATGGAGCTCCACAGAAAGCTCAGCAGATTCACAGTGTTCCTCTGTATTTATTAAACATTTGCCTAAATTATGCCTTCAGCTTCCAAAAAACAACATTGTAAAAAATGTTTTGTAAAGAAACCAAAAAAATAGTGCTGTCAAACGATTAATTGCGATTAATCGCATCCAAAATAAAAGTTTTATTAGTGCTGTCAAACGATTAATCGTGATTAATTGCATCCAAAATAAAAGTTTTTGTTTACATGATATATGTATGTGTACTGTGTTTATTTATTATATATATATAAATACACACACATACTGTATACTCTATATTTTGAAAATATATGTATGTATATATGTATCACATTTATATATTTATATTATTATATTTATATAATTTATAATATAGTTTAACATATTTTTCTTAAATATGTACATGCATGTGTTTGTATTTATATTTACATAGTACACACTCATATATTTTTAAGCAAAAAAAATATTTTGGATACAATTAATCTCGATTAATTATTTGACAGCAGTACTTTTTATTTACATAATATATCTGTCTTAAGTGTCAATTTTTCAAAATTGAGATTTATACATCATAAATAGCTGAATAAATAAGCTTTCCATTGATGTGTGGTTTGTTAGGATCGGACAATATTTGGCCTAGATACAACTATTTGAAAATCTGGTGTCCAAAAAAATCTAAATACAGAGAAAATCGCTTTTAAAATCGTCCAAATTAAGTTCTTAGCAATGCATATTACTTATCAAAAATTAAGTTTTGATAGATTTATGGTAAGAAATTTACTAAATATCTTCAATGGAACATGATCTTTATTTAATGTCCTAATGATTTTTGGCATAAAAGAAAAATTTTAATAATTTTGACCCATACAGTGTATTTTTGGCTATTGCTAAATATACCCCAGAGACTTAAGACTGGTTTTGTGGTCCAGGGTCACATATAAATACACACATATACAGTATATATTTTGAAAATATTTACATGTATTTACGTGTATATATTTGAGTTTGGTTCCAAAACGCGATAAACGCCATTTAAAAAAAAAAAAAAAATGTTTCCACCAAAATCAATATTGTATCTGGTCGATATTGAAAAGACTATTTTTAATTTTATTGAAAATGCGATATTTGTCATGTTATTCTGTCATGTTTTCTCCCTTTTTTTCCAAACCGCGACAAACGGCAGTCTCCTTTCTCTACAGAATGCGATATATCCGCTCAACCAATCACAGCACTGTAGACAGTACCTGTAATGGCGGCGCTTTGAATACAACCGGCATCCTAGTTTTCCTCATCTACTTTGTACTTTGTGATCAACAAACAAACAAACATTAGGGCTGCACGATAAATCACATGTGATTGTCACGTGCATCTCGTCAGTAAAGCCGGTTCTGTGATCTCCATCATGTGCTTTCAGATGGAGCAATATCGTGTTCATAATCGCAGATGAATCGCATTCAATTATGAACGTGATATCGCGTAGCTTATCAGTGTAAGTGTTTTATTAATGCCATTAATGTTTTTGTTATATAGCCTACAGTGTATAGCACTATTCAACTAAATGAATATAACATGACAAAGATTGATTGAATGTATTTTTAGTCCAGTGCCTTTATATAAGGTTAGTATTGACCAAGTTCAGAGGCTGTCATATGTGGATCAACTTACTTTGTTGTGTATTTTCAATATTTTCAATATGAAAAAATAAACTTTTATATTGATTCAGTGCATTTTGAAGAAAAATGGGGAAAAAAGATTAGTTTTTATAATAAATCTTTGAAAATCAAAATCTGGATTTGAATTTTCTATGTTATTATTACCTAAAGATTCTATGTGAAAGTTTGAAACAGAAAATAGTGGTTTTCATCTTGCCACTTTCTTGGTAAAGAAAACACATTTTTACTCAAATAAATCAAATGTTTTGGAACCAAACTCTTCATTTATATTAATATAATTTCAATTATATATAAATATATTTAACATATAAACACATTTTTCTTAAATGTATACATGCATAGGTGTGTATTTATATATACATAATAAATATACACCGTACACACAAATATACTATGTAAACAAAAACTTTTATTTTGGATGTGATTAATCGCGATTAATCGTTTGACAGCACTAAAAATATGTTTCTTGTGGCAACATATAATATGAAAATAATTTGTCACATCTATCTATCTATCTATCTATCTATCTATCTATCTATCTATCTATCTATCTATCTATCTATCTATCTATCTATCTATCTATCTATCTGTCTGTCTGTCTGTCTGTCTGTCTGTCTGTCTGTCTGTCTGTCTGTCTGTCTGTCTGTCTGTCTGTCTGTCTGTATGTCTGTCTGTCTGTCTTCAAATTTAAGTATTAAATGTTAAATTTTTTAACAATATGTTTTTGAAATGGTATATATACTGTGTATATAAACTCCACAGACTATTCCACAAATATTACAGAAAATTCTATAGATTTTTTCCCTAAAATCAGTGCAGAAAAAGTCTGATAGATTGAACATTGAAATCTTTAGACAGAGTGTGAGAAACCATGATATGATGGTGCTGTATGACAGGGCAAGGTCATGGTAGTGCATGGGTGAGAATGTTGGAGCGTGTGTGTGAGGCTTACGGGGTTTGCATGCATGTCTGCGTGTGTAGTTGTTGTGGGATGAGGTAGCGGGTGGGGGTTTTGTAGTCTAAAAGGCTGAAAGAGAGCATGATGACTGCTCAATGGCACCACCCAGCCTGCCGTGAAATCAGAGAGTCCTGCCAACAACCAGGCTGGAACTACCCCCTGTCAACATGTGTGTGTGTGTGTGTGTGCTGGGAGTGGGGCAGTCATGCAGGTCAGACCTGATCCTTCGTTACCCTGTCTAGTCCGTTTTCTCTTTCGACTGCTGAAGATGTGTCTGCTGTGAGAATATGGCAGGAGTGTTTCGGCGCGGTTTGCTAGTAGTTAGGAGTAGTCTGCCGACACGCTTTACTGATCAGGCCAAAAGGGTGCTTTAATCTGTTAATGGCAACTGTAGACCACTTTTAAAACCCCCTACACACCCATCCATTAGGGGATGTTTTGTTTACCACTCTCCTCCGCTGTTTATTTTTCTCTCACACTGTCTCTTCCTACGCCCTCACAAAGTACTAATGTGTCAAGGCCAGCACTTTTGAATATTTATAATAGGTATGGCAACATCAGCTTTTCTCTCTTTTTGCCCTGTTTTAGTTTTTTGTAATACCACTGAATGCAGTATATGTCCCGTAAAAGTGTTTGCCTATGTGTGTCTATGCGTTTTAATAGTGAATATATGGGAGAATATAGGTGGGAGGTCCTGTCATTTCTGGTGTGCACCACGAGGAACCGAGATTCTGGGAGGTCAAGAGACTAGCCGTCAACCCTATTCTCCTCCTCCTCCCTTTCACCCCAAACTTAGGCCACTCTTGGGTCAGGCCGCAGGCTGATCTCTGCTCTCCTTCCTTTCTCACCTATTCACTACATTGTTATTGCTGAGAATTTAGTGCTAGGCAAACTCCCCCTGGTCAATAAGAGTCCTGTGCTCTTGCCTAACTGACTTCATCATGCAGCTCATCCTAGCAGTGAGAGATGAACCGCTGCATCATTACATTTACAGCTAATGTCATCCCTTCAGTATCCACCACTGACATCAGCTCATTCCAACTAAGGCATGGGTTAATCACCATCTGGAAATTCGTCTTCAGTTTATTAGCTTGCTTCACCTATAGGTTAGATTCAACCCAACACTCTTATTGTGCCAAGCACTGTAACCCTTTAAGCTGTAAAATGAGCATATTAAGAACCTTCGGTTTAGATGTGGTTCAGTATTAGAAGATGGACAAAATATATTTAATATGTTAAATCTGACATTCATACTTGTCTGGATACACTGCAATTCCGGAATAAATTAAATGTTTCAATAAATTGCTTGAAATGTATGTTTAAATTATTAGCCTTAATTATTTCTATGTGTAAAAGGCATGACGCAGGTAGTAGAGCAAATTGCACACATTCTCTCTTTTTCTTAAAGGTCCCATGGCATGAAAATGTCACTTTATGAGGTTTTTTAACATTAATATGAGTTCCCCTAGCCTGACTATGGTCCCCCAGTGGCTAGAAATGGCAATAGGTATAAACCGAGCCCTGGGTATCCTGCTTCGCCTTTGAGAAAATGAAAGCTCAGATGGCCCGATCTGGAATCTTCCTCTTATGTCGTCATACGGGGAAAGGTTACCTCCCCTTTCTCTGCTTTGCCCGCCCATGAGAAAATGAGCTACGACCGTGCAAGGCGAGTGCAATATTTTTTGTCCTCGAGAGACTTGCAAACGAGCAAAGCACTGTTTTGCGTCTGAGTAATAAACTGCGCATATTAACAGACAAATTATGTTCATATTTAAAAGTCCAAACAGTCAGTAAGCGACAGATGCTTGTAAATGCTGTTTCACGAGTTCACACTTACATATATTTAGCACGAGTTACGTAATGCGTATTTGGCGAGTATGGTAATACGTAGTTGGCGTGCTGTCCTGGGGAAGGGCTCGGAGCTCGGGAATGGCCCGAACCCAGAGAATCCCCCCGTGGTATGGTGAGAACTTAGTGATATTGGTGGAGAAGGGGTGGTGGAGGGATGCTGATAGACCGTCAAATGAGTGGAGGTATGTCAGCTGTATTTATGTCCGTGAGTTGATTGACTTGATTGCGTACCACTTGTGTTTAATTAGGCTAAGTATCTGACGTGCTCCTCCCGAACTTTGTTAATAAAACATCATTTTGTAAATGATTTATTGATGAGTCTGCTGTTTTAAGGCAAACTGAAAGCGTTGCTTCTCTGCCGCTCGCTGCTCAGACCAGACGCTGAGAGAGGCGACACTGCGCCGGGAGAGAGACCTCGTGCTCGCGGGGCAGTACTGGAGACATCTTCCAACTGAATAAGGTTTTTTTTTTTTTTTAAGTCGCTAGGTTTGTTAGTATGTACCCGTTATGGGAAAAAAGCCGCCTAAAGGGTCTGAAAGTTACTAAATATTGTGCTAAAGTCGCGCTCGTGTGTGTGAGACGCGGGAGCTGATGGCAGCGGGTGATGGATATTGTTGCGGTCCGCCCAGGTAAAGTCTATGGGCCTCATTCATGAAACACGAGCAGAACGAATTTTTGTGTAAATCGTTCGTAAAGCCGTTCTGACGTAAATTTTCGGATTCATAAAAATGTTCGTATTTTCAAAACGTTAGTTGCTACGAAAGAAATTTACACCTGCTCCCTACCAGGTGTAAATGGTGCGTAAAACATCCGAATGTTTTGCTCACTGCTGGAGAGATGGCGCTACATTTTAATAAAAATATTTAGGCCTACCTTACATAATCACGTATGTATCACGCAGCATTTTTGTAAAATAATATACAGTAATTATATACAGTATGTTGTGTTTTTGATTTTACTATTATTATGAACACCAGTAATAGAATCTGCAAACGTAACACTTAAGCCTAATTAAATAATTAATTACTTCTGTTAGGGATGTATAATTAGACTTACAATTATTACAAAAATGGTTTTCTATAAAATCGTCAGAATCAGGCATAACAGTAAACATTTGCTATAGCTGATATAGCGCTATTGCTTGATTTGGCAGACAGAACGCTGCATAAAAGACGTATTTTTAGAGACCGTGCAGACTTGCTTGCAGAGAATGATGACTGGTTGATTAGTCGTTTCAGACTACCCAGACCACTTCTTTTGTATTTATGCAATATATTGGAGGCCAAACTCAGAAGGGAAACCAGAAGATCCCACAGCATTCCTGCACACTTGCAGGTGCTGTCCGTGCTTGGTTTTTTGGCAACAGGAACATTCCAGCGGGAGATTGCAGACAGGTCAGGAATATCTCAGTCATCCATGAGTCGCATCATCCCAGATGTTCTTGATGGCCTAATACGGCTACTGCCTCAATATATAAAATTCCCCTATAATCTGGTTCATCAGTTGGAGGTGAAGCAGAGATTCTTTGCAATTGCAAACCTGCCAAATGTCATCGGGGCAATTGACTGCACACATATTCGCATCAAGGCGCCATAAAATGATGCATTTGCATTTCTAAATAGGAAAAACTATCATTCCATCAATGTGCAACTAATTTGTGATGCTAAATGCGCATTACTTAATGTAGTGGCCCGCTGGCCGGGTGGAACCCATGATAGTTTCATCCTTCGGAGCAGCTCAATTTGCAGACATTTGGACAGTGGTGCAGTTGAAGATGGATGGCTAATTGGTATGTAAACCCTGTTTTTATAAATAACTGTTGGCCTGTTTTAATTTTTCCCTCCCCCCCTCACACTTAGGTGACAGTGGTTATCCCCTGACACCATGGCTTATGACCCCTTTGATAAATCCCCAAAGCCGGCAGGAGCAGGCATACAATGAAGCACACGCAAAAACCCGGTCAGTTGTTGAACGCACAAACGGGATCTTAAAGGGACGCTGACGGTGTTTGGACACATCAGGTGGTACACTATTATACAGACCAGAAAAAGTTTGCAAAATAATACTGGCCTGCTGCGTTCTACACAACATTGCCATGGAACATCTGCCAGACCCAGAGGATATACTTAAACCCGAGCGTGGTATGGTGCCTCCAAGGTCGCCTATCCGAAACATGGTCATACCTGTGGCTGCAGTTGCAAAGCGACAGGAACTAATTCTACATTTCCAGGGGTGTATGTATGCGATTTAAAACAAGCACACAAAATAGTTTCTGTAAAGTTATTTTTTATGTTTAATTACGTCACATATTTCTCGGATGATTGCATTTATTTCCTTTAACGTGTTATTTATTGCCAACACAGCTTCACAAATTTTGTCTTGCTTATCCAGCACTTCTTGACTTAAAACCGTCTGTGCAGAGCCAACACTGCGGGATGGTGCGGAATAGGCTACCGGTCCAGGTGCCGTAGAAGTTATGGGTCTGGTTATCGCTTCAGTGGTCTCATGGCCGGACACAATTGGCATTTGTCTGTCTTTACAAAGAATAAAAAAAATAAAAATCAGCTGAAAAGTGCATTTCCTCAAATTATTATATCTCTTAGTTTTAACACTTTCAAATTGACCTAAATAGTTTAATAAAACTGTAGCCTTACCACCTGACTGTGGCGAAGTGTTTTCCTGCAAGGGAGGTTCATCACTGTCACCATCGGGAATTATACCTGACAGAGAGGGTTCACCGAGTATACTGATGATGCGTTCATCGCATGCAGATACGTTCGATGATGATGATGGTGGTCCTCCTCCTGTTTGTATACGATTTTGTCGAAATGAAGTAATGCGTTTTTTGCAGTCAAGCTTCATGTCGAACCATTTCCTTTTAACTTCCGGGACAGTTCGATTAACAGATGAAACTGCAATAACAGCATCTGTAATGTGCTGCCAAGATTCCTTTTTTTTTTAGGACCTGATAGTCCAGTATGTACACTTGAAAATAAAATGTTGCGTTTTGAATGCACTTCTGATATTAAAACTTCAATTTCTGCATCTGAGAAATTCTTCTTTTTCATTCGCTTTTGAGAGGACATGATGAAATCCTTATTTTCGTTTCATAATATGATGCCCATATATAGTTGACAGTCGTAATTCATAGGCGGGGATTATGCTAATTGTGAATGAGCGTGCACGAGCGCCCTATTTACCAATGATTGGAATTCATTAACATACGCATGTTTAACTATCAAATCGGACGTTTACGAAGCGTTTGTGAATCCAGAGGAGAGTTTTCGGGAAGGTCTGTTTTACGTGCAAATTACTCGGAATTTACTCCTATATTTACGAATGTTTCATGAATGAGGCCCTATGTGTGGGAAACACTGACCGTATCCAGACACAATATTTTAAACTAACCATTCGGAGACGTCCTGCTGTAGCCACTGAGTTGCAGCTTCTTCATCCGGTGCTTCTCCATCCGAATCAGATTCTGGGTCAAACTGAAAAGCTTGAAGGACTGCGTGTCTACGAGCCATTGCGATACATCCACTGTCAACATTAGCGCATGGTACCGTGGCGCAAGCTGCAGGACACACACCCACCCTCCACCTTGCCCCGCCTCTCTCCTCCTCATTAGCATTTAAAGCTACAGACACAGAAATGGTTCGTCCTAAGGAAAGCTCATTTTGGGACAGGCTCATAGTGGCTGAAATTCTGCACCAAGGCTGAATTTCGGGAACGAGACTTCAGATACAGTACTAGGGACCACTTAGGCCTATATAAAAGCATCCAAAAAACAGCATGTCATGGGACCTTTAACTTTTTTAGTTTTTCTTCTTTTTTAGTAATTCAAATCTTTTAATAATAAATTTAGATGTGTTTTTATGGGACTATTAATAAATCGCTGCTAAGTTTATTCTGTTTAATTATACAAAAGTAAACGGCCAGCAATCAAATCCTAAATTAAACCCTCGGTTGAGGCATATAAAAAGTTCATTCACGTTTTTAAAGGATGATTTTTTGTCCTCTAGAGCAGTTGTCTCAGGCTACCCTGTGATTTAATGCCGTCCACAAACCTCTTAGCTGCAGAATTGGTGTCTTGAATTTAGCTTTACACAATAAAATACTGTCCGCAGTGTCTGTCTGCAATTAAGCTTCTTATGCCCCACTTTTAGTCATTAACCTTCTATGATGCTTTTTCGAATTGAGTCATAAAATTGTATTTTTAATGGGTACAAATCAAAGATGTACCGTGAGTTAATTTAATTAAACTGCCATGAATGTGTTCGGCACCCGTCCAAAATTTGAGGATAGCAATACTTTTGAAGTTGATTAAAATATGTGATATTTCACATTATTTTACTTTATGGAGAGAGAAGTAATTCATTGCCTCGGTTGAGCTCCATGTAGACGTGTTTAATGAGTGATGCTTTTAGAGAAGTCTATTATTTTGCTTTAATGTCTAGTAATGTATACAAAGCTATTATGTGCTTAATTTCCTAATTGACCAAATAAACTTTTGCAGGTCTGATTTAATCAGGAGTCACTTTTACAATGACATTAATAACAGGATTAATAATAATAATCCTCTTTTTCGTATTCTTATTATTATTTAAAAAAATATAATAGTATATCAAATATTATAATTAATCATTTTCCACTTGTTTTAATGATTTCTAAGTTTATTACTCTATACTTTAGATAATACTTTAACTAAACTGAGAGAGGTTTAGTATATTGATAGTGTTTAGCTTTGCCTCTTGCTTAACGCACCTTTATCTGAATTATTCTAAAATAAAAATAAGTTTTAGCACTTTGGATTGAGTGAATGATTTCATTTACATACAATTCGTGTCAATCACTTAAGGTGTTCTCTTCATTAATAAACAGTTATTAGCTTGAGATAATTAAGCATGAGTAATTCTGTATCACAGGTCGTTTTAATTTTCTTTAAGGTTGTATGGTAACATGAATTTAAATTAGAATGAGCATGATTAATTTTATTATTATCAACAATAATAACAATATTTTTGCCACTGATAATATTAGGAAGAATAAACCACAAGAAAAAAAACCCTAATGATAATTAGAACGAATGATTATAGTTATTTTTCATCTTATTCAATCTGTATTACAGCCTGTGTAATCACTGTTAGTATTTTCCGATTATTTCACACATTTTTACTAGCATCTTGTGAATTAAATGCCATTTTGTTTATACGTTTATTCATAATTCTTCCAAGGTTAATTCCCGATTTCATAGTTTTTTGTTATTTTAAAGGCTGTGTCGAGGCATCTCGCCCCGTATAATTTGTCCTGTGAGGAAGCACGAAGGGCTCTTTTTTCACATTTATTTGTTTATGGCCTTTTTAAGTTACTGATTGGTTTCTGTCCATTCAGCGCTGGATAAGGAAAAACTCAGCACTCAAAACACTCATCCATTTCAAATCACAGATGGTCTTTTGAATGGCTCAGCTCTCCTTTCTCCGTGTCCCGCATTTTGCTCCTCGTTGTTTCTTTGTGTCTAACTTTCTCTTTCCATTGCCTTTGTAAAAGTGCCCCCTCCTGCTCATCTGCCCCTCTTTTCACCTCCGCCTCCTCCCGCCTTTATTCCTCCGCCTCCCTCTCTGCTGTCTGGTGCATCTGTAACCGCAAACAGCAGAAGATCAGCTGCGTATCACTAACACAAATAGGAAGCTGACTGGCCAAGTGTCAACTTGTTATTATGGTATTTGAGGTGCAAATATACTGTGTCATGTTTTAGATTTACTTTGCTGAACGTGTGAATACCATTCAGTTTTTTGGGGGGGGTTTTTGACAACATTTTTGATTGACATAGACTATGTCTCAGTGTATGCAGTTTTTATTGGTTGAAATTTGTGCTCCCACACTTTAAAAAACACATTCAATTGAAAAATATTAATAAAACATCTAACGTTAATATAATTAAAATGTTTAATTGCTGCATTAATTTTTAAAAGTAAAATCAAAGTTATGCCAAAGTGAAAACTGGCATATCATTACTCTTTCATTGTACTTCATTAAAATTTTGAAACTCGTAAAATAGAGTAGAAATAACATAAATTAAGTCAAATTGATAGAAAGAAAGATGTTTGGATGCAAATCAGATTACACACAGAAGATCAGTTTATTTATAGGCTTTTAATTAATTTTATTTATCCACGTATTTTTATAGATTTTTTGTGAGTAATATACCACTGTTATAAAAATATTTGTTTATTGCTAAATATATAAATATTTAGCTAGACAGGCAGGCGGATGTGGACATGTCACTTCCTGGAAGCCTGCAGGCGTTTTTGGTATTTAATAAATGTGTCATCGGTGAGGAAAAAAGGTAGAGTTTTATACTAAGGCTTTGGATGTAGTTCGAAGACTTTCTTGCTCTCTCTTTCTCTTTGAAGGTGTAATAAACTCACGGACTGTCTCTTTCAGTGGCAGGTTCTGGCTTACTTAAGTAGGTGAAGCCACCTCTCTTTTTTAAGTCCTATTGTATGTGGGCATTGTTGGGGAGTGTAGCCATGTTAATGTCTTGTACCGTAAAAATCGCTGCTTCCATGGCTATTAGGTGCGCTGGTGAAGTACAGGGCAAGTAGAGAAGAGCAGAAGCCACACTACAAAAGCCAGCAGCGGCGGCCGCCGGCATCAAATGCTGCGATAATTGCATTGCTGTGAAGGGCTGGCCCTTTCTCCTCTCTCCATTTTTTTCCCCTTTTTTTTGTGTGTGCGATTTGTCTCTTAAGCCGGCGTAACGTCTCGGACGGGGCTGCAGAATGTGGAAAGCAAATTGGAGGCAGAGCGTGAACAATGCAACATGGAACACTGCTGGGGTGTTCTTTAGTGAAAATCACCCCTGCTGGATGAAGAGAGAGAGAGAGGGTAAAGTGAGAAAGAGATTTAGAGAACGGGAGAAAATAAAAACAGAGTAAATAAGCAGGCAAAGAAAGAAAAACAGACGGAAATAAGACAAACTATTTACCCACTGCAGCATTCAGGCTCTCAAGAGTTTCCTCTCAAAAGTGATAATTTTAAAGCACTTCAGACTAAACCACACAGACTTGCCATGCCCTTTCGCCCTCTGTTGTGTGGACAGCTTTACAGTGACAGGAACAGACTTGCATTTTAGTGCCAAGCTTGTGAAGAAACCGTTTGTGATTGTGAATATATAGTTGACTGAAAGTAAACAGATTAGAGGAGAGGAAGCTTAACTGTTCAAGGCCCCTTTTTGATGTTTAAGAGCCTAATTTGATTTTTCACCTCCCATTGTTTCAGTGTTTTGCTCCTCTAATCCACTTTAAAGTGGAGGCAGCTTTCATCCTGGCAGGGGGGTTCAGGGTAGGAGGGGGTGAGGGAAAGAGTCGCTAGCTACCGTTTCCCTTCTCCTTCCCAAATGCACTAGCAGAGAATTTTTTTTTTTTTTTTTGAGAGGTAAAGGTAGCTAACCAACAACCCCCTTCGCCACTTTCCTCTCTTGTTTTTAAACACTCCAGTGTCTCAATAAAGCCCCCATGGCCGCACAGCAATAGAGGCCTATTAGACCCTGGTGCTGTATTAGAAAGGAAAGAAAGGGTGAAGGAGGGGGGCACAGAGACAGAGAAAGGGAAAGAGGGAGGTGGAAATTGCCAGCAGAAGTAGCAGTGAAATGACCAACTTGGTGATACTGACTTAATGTGCCCTCCTCTGTGACCCTGAAAACGAACACACAAAACAGAGGACGGACATTATCCTCCCGTAGCCCTGAAAAGAGCTGCGATGAAGCCGACCCTTTGTGTTCCACGGCCCTATCCACACCATTGACTGCAGCGTTTTTCTTAAGTCTGTTCAAGGGAGAGAGAAAGAGAGTGGGCAAGAGAGTATTTGTGTCCAATTCTTATGAACCATCTGTGACTAAGTTTGTATTCATTGGACCAGCCAAACAGATTTGGTACGTTTGTTTTTATGTGGTTAGAAAAGTTTTGTTTCCCAAAGGACAGTGTATTGAAAACCTTTTTCATAATGCCAATTTTAACTGACCTGATAATTGCAAATTTTTATTTAATATGCTGCACATTGTTTAAGGCAAACATTTATCTGTTCATATGTTTAAATGTTACAAATTTAATTAATGTAGTTAAGACGTAGATTAATGTGTTTTCTATAAGACTTTTTTTCTTTGACATCAAATACAAGCACACAAGCAACCAAAAATATACACTGTGTGCTCAATAAATAGATTTTGTGCTCTGTGTCTGTATATATTATATAGAAGAAAACAAAGAAGGAAGAAAAAAGAGCCTGGTCCTCTGGGGACAAATGGTCATGTAACCTTCTCCCACTACAGTCTCCTTTTCTCTATCTATTTGCCTCCCACAAATGTGTGTGTTTGTGCATTTTTTGCCCATGTATGCACATGTGTTTGTGTGTAATAAAGCAAGCTCAGCAGTACTCTGATAACTTTGCTCTTTACTCAAGGGGAAGCTGTGGGTGGAGGCCAGGATATATATTGATATATATATATTACCACACTGTGTCACTTATTAATTTTGCTGTCTTTTTCTTTTAGACTCATAAGTACAGAAGGAAAGAATGGTAGAAAAAGCAACAAAAAATATATAGAAACGGATGAAAAAAATGGAAGTAGGAAGAAGGGAAGAAGAAAAAAGGTAGAAAGAAAGAAAAGAAGAAAGCAATGAATGATAAGAGAATTGAGGATGGAAAGAAAAGGGGAGGAAGAAGGAAAAGGAGGAAAAAGAAAAAAAGGAAGAAAAAGTGAAAAGTACAGAATGAAAAAAAGATTAAATTAAGGAAAAAAAGGAAGAAGAAGAAAAAAGCAAAATGAACTAACAAATTGAGAAAGGAATAAGAAAATACAGGAAGGAAGAACAAAAATAAATAATAAAGAATTACGACAGAAAAAAGAAGGAAGAAGATAAACGGATGAAAGGGGGAAAAAATAGGAAGTACAGATGTATGGAATAGAAAAAAGAAAGTAGGAAATAAATAACGAAAAAGTACGAAGGAACGAAAGAAAAATAAGGTATGAGAGAATGAAGGGAAAAAAAGAAGACAGAAAGCTGTAGAAAAAAAGTAGCAGCCCAGCAGCAGTGAGACAGTATCAGTCTGCTTGGCTGGGCAGACATCACAGTGCCAGAGACCTTATTGCTTTTAAGTGGCCACCAGGCAGAATCTGTGGCTTGAGCCTGCTACCTTTCAAAGTCACTTAATCCCACTCCAGTGCCTCCGATAGCCCTAATGATCCACACAGGAGACTCTCCACACTGCGCACCTGAACGCTCATTGCTTTGCAGCCATTCACACTGACTGCACTGTCACTGCTTTAGTGCATGTGAGTGTGTGTACTCATACACAAAGCTCTCCTTTCCTGATCACTGGCCAAACGGTCTCGGCCCCACAGGAGACCCTAGTCTTAGCCAGCTGGCTCAAGCTTTGACGCTCACAAAAGTAAGAGTTCTGGAAAGACACTGTTTCCTTCAGTCATATATAACAAGGGACAACTCACAGAGTACTTTTGTTAAATAGTTTGGGTTAACACTCACTACACCTGTGGAATTTTAGTGATGATCACTCGAGTAAATGATCATTCAGAGGTTAAACCGATTTATTCATGGTTTTCCGAGGCCATGTGTTCAGGGTCCAGAGAACTGTAACAGGTGGTAGTCCTCATGCCCCCCCCCCCCCCCCCCCGGATCAAGCCCAGCTGGAGTGGTGCATGTGTGAGAGGGTGGCTGGGTGGATTTGGGGTGTGTATTGGGGTACTGATGCGAGCCGAGAGGAGAAGGGAGGGAGACCTAGGTGGAGGTTGAAGAAACAAGGCCTTTCGGGTTGAGGGGCGTTTGCGGAAAGGGCAGAGGATGACATCATCCGGAAGGAGAGTTCTTATGCTCTTTCATCTCTCTGGGTGACCACTGGGGACTCACAAATGTAATACACAGGACAATTCATCCGGTATCTGTGAACTGAGTCGTGCCAGCCAAGCATGTTAAAATGCAGTCTGGAGGATAGTTGAAGAATACCCGGACGGTAACACGCACACACCTCGCCACTCATCCTCCTACCCGCTCGCATACCACCATCTCCCATACTTTAATGGCCATTTCCTTTTCAATTCAGTGCACACAATACAAACATCAGTCAGGCCCCCAAACGCCTGTCAGAGTCGCTGAAGTGCCAGGAACGGATAGAGGCAAATGAAAAAGAAAAGAGCGGCCGATGGTGACTTAGCACCCAGCTCTCGCCCTCCTGTCTGACGGCTGGAAAGAGAGGGAGAGAGAGGGTGATGGGCGCCGGTTTAACAATCTGCCTGCTTCGGGCTGTCCTGATGGAGCAAAAATGTGTTCAGATTATAGGGCTTGGAGAAAGGGGGCGGGCCGCTTGAGAGGCACAGCCACTGACATGATGGAAGCCTAATGGCAATAATTGCCGGTGCTTTGACAGGGCCTATATGATAGCGCACAATAAACACCCTGTGTTTTTCAGGTCAAATTTACACCAAATTGCAGTGCTGCGCTGAAACCGGCTGTTTTGCTGCCCTCCGTTCGCTTGCCGACATCTCACTCTCTGATTTACTCAATCAAAGCTGTCTTTATTTATCCTAGATAAACAGAGCAGAGCCGGGGCTTTGGAAAGCTTGACAGGTGTAAAAAAAGGGGTAGTTAAACAGGATATCCTCCCCCCGACTTTCTCTTGTTTTTTTCCCTCCCTTTTCATATTATTATTTTGGTTTCATTTGTCAGGAGTAAAAATGTCAAAGTTTTGTTTTTCTCAGCGTGGAAGTTTGGCACCTTAATTGAAGACAAGGAATCACAACCCAGGCACTATTCAATTAGACCACTTCTGCAACCTCCTTTCCCTTGACTCTAGACAAAACCACCCTCCTCTTCATTCCGTCTGTCCTCCTGAACCCTTAAGATGCAGTGCACTTGTTATTTCCGAGAAGCTATGGAATTTGCCACTGCGCAGTTCTGTTCCTTCGAGTTTTTACGAGGTCACTTCTCAAGCCATCGACTTTTATATCATCACTTCCTTATAAGTAAGAGTCTCCTTCAAGTGCCGGCGAGGGGAAAGAGATCTCAGCCCAGGCGGGGATTAAGCCCCTAAAAGAGGTTCCACTCGTGAGTTCCCAGGCAAGGCTTTGGGGTTAGTGTGGACTCTGAGCTCCTCCCTCAGAGATCCTAAGTGCCCCCCCTTCTCCTAGATGAAGCCTCTGGACCCATGTTCCCAAACTGCCCTTACTTTGTTCTCTTTGTACAAGAAGTAATTGCATGGCGTGGGGTGAAAGAAATCCAAGGGGGCCGTAATGATTTTGAAAAGGAGAGGAGAGACACGGGAGGGGTACAAGGAAGAGCACTGGAAGACGAAGGTTCAGAAGGAGGGGGGGTTACATTATTAAAACAACAGACCACTCAAAAGGAGGCTATCCCTGCACCTGATCGACCAGCATCATGTGTGCCAAAATGTTTCTTTCTGATCTCAGTTCAAAGACAGCAGGGAAGAGACTCAAAGCATTCAGAAGAGGGAGGGAAGAGGGGGGTTTGGATTGTTGGCTTACTACAAAAAGGCACATCCCTAGTCCCTGGAGTCCACAAATCATTCAAGCAAATACTGAGTAGTGGACATGCAGTGCTAAAGCTGGTTTTAAAGAAAGGGGAAAGGGATGCCCTGCTATTAAGCACAGGACCCACATGTTCAGCCAGGGCAAGTGTGTGTAGATGACAGAGTTGCCTTCATGTGCACATCTGTCAATGTGATTATGCCTGGGTTGATATCATCGCATGTTGTTTGGGTCCTTGTATACCCGTTCAGGCCCGTTCGGTGTCTCCGTATGTGTGTGTGAACCAGGGTGCCGGTGGCTTGTCCTTGGGCTCCATACTTTATAGTATTGGAAACATTCTGTAGAGCCGCCTGAACAAAGCGTTCAGGGCTGATTGCCTTACCAGTAAAACTAATAGTCGAGGAGTTCTTACGCAGCTCCTGTGCTCCGGTAAGAAGCCAGCTGCTTTCAAAGGCTCAGCCGGCAGGCCTCACTGAAGTCCGCTAGCTCCCATAAGCCTAAGAAACTCTTAAAGTTCAGCTCGAGGAATCTCAGAGGATAGTGTTGAAAAGCTAAAGAGCTTGATGTACAGTCACAATGAAGATAATGGAATGAAGGCATTGCAAGTCTCCTGTGTTGTAAATAGGTGTTTTGCCATATCCCTTTTCTGTTTTTTTAGTCTTAAGTTGAGCAATCTGTCCCTGGATGCTGCAAGATTTGTTTAGCCAAAAGGAAAAAATAGCTGCATTTGTAGAAATTTATGTCCTGGTTTGGCGGAAGATACAGTAATGGAATGTTTTATGGCACACTCTCAGCCTCAATTTCCTCCTGCAGTATAGCAGGCTCGCTGAGGAGAATGCCCGGGCCGAACTGCAGCCATGTTTCCATTATGTCCCTGTGATGTGGGCGCAGTGTAATTGTAGTTTCATGGTGACGCCATCACCACAACATGAGAGCACCTCTCCAAACATTATGATCTGTATTTTTGAGAGGAGGGATGCAGTGAACTTTCCACCAACACTTCTGGCTGACTCACAAATACACAAAGGCTTAGGTCATCTCTCAGAAAGCAAACCAGGGATTGCATTTAATATATTTCCATTGATAAACTCCAATTCTTTAGAAGTTTCCCATATTTCCAAAAATGACTGGAACAACTTATCTCCTGATCGTCTCCTTATTGACTCAGGTTGCTAAGGTTTTGTTTTTCTTGAAGGTGAAGTGAGGAGCTTTCAGGCTATGTTTGTTTGTATTTGATTTGGTCTTTTTTGACCCCTTGAGCACTTCCTGTTTGACCTGTCCCATCTGGGAAAGTCGTTTTAGCCTTTCCTTCCTCTGTGCTGCCCACTCTAATGAGTCGTGATGCTGTAGTCAATGGTCAGCCCCTAATGACCCATCGAGCCTGAGTCAGACAGCAGACACGACACTGCAGAGCAGACCGAACCTCGCACACCTACAGATAAATTAAACATTCTCTTTCTATGTGTCTGGCTGACTTTCTCTCTTTTGCATGTTGTCTTTGTCAGACATCTTTCTTCTTTCATCATTCTTTGCCCACCCGTCATTCTCTCTCCCGCACAGCCGTTGTTTATGAAGAGGGATTTATTGGTCTGTGTAGGCCTGTTAGGTGGTGGTGGGATTCATTGCTCAAGTGGTCCACTGGAGTAAGCTCGGGGACTGCTTGAATACACCTCAGTGGTCCGAGAGCTATCCTAGCTTCCTTAAAACATGTGTCTTTACCTTGCCGCTCTAGTAAAGGTCAGAATGAGGTCAAGAACATGGTGTTTCTCTCAAGGAGGTGGTGTTCTGTAAATGTCTTTATATATATATATATATATATATATATATATAGATATATAGATATATATAGATATATAGATATATATATATATATATATATATATATATATATATATACATATATATATATATATATATATATATATATATAGATATATATATAGATAGATAGATATCAGTCTGTGCATTTAATTTTAGATTTTTAAATTGTAATTTTTTGAAGATATTATCTTTGTTTCTTTTTCTTGGTAATAATCCACTTTATTTAGGTGTGCATATAGATAAGATGATGCAGACATAGCTGTCTGTTTTATAGACCCTGGTGTTTTTTCGGCTGGGTTGTATCTTAGGCCCAGGCAGACAGACAGGTGTCTGGGGTTGGTAGTTAGTCAGGGTAATTAGCAGGCTGTGCTGAGCTGTAAACCTTCATTACTTTCCGGAAGAGCCAGCACTTTTATGAAGGACGGACGAGAGGACAGGGGAGGTGGGTGGGCTAGGATGAGCCCTCCCATCCCCGAAGCACGTCTGTAAATCTACACCATTTCACACAATAAGACGATAGGAAAACAGAAAAAACCTTTAGGAGGAAACATGTGTTTTCACTTGTTGTCATTAAATGAATTTACCATTTACTTAATGAACATTCCTGGTCTAATTGTAAATGGTTCATCGGTGGATGAACGAAAAATAGTTTGGCTATATAAAAATTAACCAAAATGTAGCAACTTTCTTTTCCTCTAAAATGACTTTACTTTTTCACAGACATCTCCATGCAGGTTATTGTTTAGCTACCGTTTTAGCAAATTACAAGTTCCTTCCTACATTTGTTCTCATTGAATATTCAGTTTCTTTTGAAAATACTTATTTTAATATAAAATGGTTATAAAATGTAAGTAACAGACTTCATAGTTTTTTAAGCTTTATTACTTTTGGATCATTATCATTAATGCTAGACTACAAAAACTGCTCAAGGGCTAGTTTATATTTAAAGACCATTAAGCTTGCATTTAAAATTCCCGCATCTCCACACAAATACATCCTCATACCAGAAGTGTCGCCAGGACTACCCTGGAGCCAGTGAGGTCACAGCTGTGCTTACTCCTTTGTAAAGTGCAAATCTCTTCACCTTTTCCAATAAGAACAGATTACAGCACTTAGCTTACCAGCATCCGTCTATTCATTCTCACCACTCTCCTTCCTCACAATTCTTTTATGTGCCTAAGATCTTTAATACTGCCAGGATCGAGTTGCTTTATCACTGCAAAAGTCTGAGACCACAATGAAAATTTGTGAGTAAACAAAAAGGGATTTTTTTTTTTGTAAATTTGAAACAAAGAAAAGTATACTAAAAACACTTAATGTTATTACAATGTAATTACAATGTAATTGATCTTCTAAAAATGTAATTTATTAAATTAAAAAAAAAAGCTAAATAAATGCACTTTCACTTGTGATCTCATACTTTTATATCCCAATGTATATGTTTGTACAAACATGCATATGCACGTCACACACTACACCTCTATTCATTACTTGCATCAGGGCTCTTCAATATTTCATTTGAGCATGTTAATCGTATTACCTGACTTGACGTTTTGCAGATAGGGAGTAATGGGCACAGATTTGTGGAATTATTGGCTGATGGTAATGTATGTGAGTGTCAGGATGTGTTTAGCACTCTTACTAACTCAAGGAGTTAAACAAAGACTGTCTCTTTCTCTGTGTGAGAGAGTGAAGGAGAGCAAGAGGATGTGTATGACACCGTCACAGAGATTGAGGGCAAATTGTGTGGTTTGTGTGTGTGTGCGAGAGAAGCTGTGTCGGCAAAAGAGAGAGATTGCTGATAAAGATCCGTGTTAACCCTGCGTAGCAGCAGACTGAATGGAGGGGAAAATTAGGCCTGATATAATACTCATGAACAGGACTCGTGCGGAGAGGGAGATGTGTGTCACCAGCGGTGCGCAGAGAACGTTTGAGGACTTGAAACTAAAATCCCTGCACTCACATTTCAATTCTGTCTATTAGCCGTTCCACAGCCCTCCGTGAAGTTGTGTGATGAGATATATATTTCTCAAGCTGCGTGTTATTAAAAACCATGTTCATTTCGGAATGATTTTTAATCATTATTTTGGAGCTAAGCAACAACGAGCCATGTGCTCTGCTAGAGATGTTTCCCACAGATCAGTCGGCATGAATGTAATGTAATTTTCGCTTGTAATTCAGAAAAACAGAATCTGCCATATCTCTCTCCATTTTGAACAAAACCGCTGTTAGAAAACGTCAAAATTAGTCATTGTGTCTGCCTTTGCTGGTGTGTGTGTGTGTGTGTTTGGCTGTGGTGGTTGCTACGTGTGTGAGAGTTTGGCCACAGAAGACATTGTGGGGATTAAATGCAGGTTAATGGGCTGTTTGGAATGGTTAAGACTGAGTGAGAGTGAGAATGGTTGGAAATGGCTGCCCCAATGTGATTGATTCCCCAGTTAAAGAAGGCCTGGGGACAGGAACCATTAGCACCGCTGAGAGGAGAAAGAAGACAACGCTAACAAAGGTGTTCTGCCCTGTTTAGTCACTCCACAGTAAGAAAGCCAGGAAGAGACAGAAACAAACTCCAGCCAATAGTGAAAAAGAAAGGTTAGCTTTCTTTTTGTTATGCACCGCAAAAAGTACTTAAAAGGATAGTTCACCCAAAAATGAAAATTATGTCATTAATTACTCGCCCTCATGTTGTTCCAAACCTGTAAGACCTCCGTTCATCTTCGGAACACAAATTAAGATATTTTTATGAAATCTGAGTGTTCTCAGACCCTCCATAGACAGCAAGGGTCCTTACATGATCAAGGTCCAGAAACGTAGCAAGGAGATCTGTAAAATAATCCATGTGACATCAGGGGTTCAATCGTAATTTTACGAAGCTACGAGAATACTTTTTTGCGCAAAATAATTTATTCAAATTCGTCTCCTCTGCGTCACCCTAGCGCCATTTTGGAGAATCTGCTGGATGGAAACTGCGTACACTCTTCTGTGTTAGCTGCATTCTCCAAAATGGCACTACGCTGATGAGTTATTTTTGTTTTCTTTGCATACAAAAAGTATTATCGTAGCTTTGTAAAATTACGGTTGAAAATTACTCCTTGCTAAGTTTCTGGACCTTGATTGTGTAAGGACCCTTGCGGTCTATGGAGGGTCTGAGAGCTCTCAAATTCCATAAAAAATAGCTTAATTTGTGTTCATAAAATATGTTAATTTGGGTCTCACAGGTTTGAAACGTAATGAGGGTGAGTAATTAATGACAGAATTTCCATTTTTGGGTGAACTAACTCTTTATATAGATTTTAAAGATCCTATTTTGACATGTTTTCTAGTAAATATATTTAAAATCCTTAAATCTTAAAATGGTTTTCTTAATTCTTAGAAATAGGTAACTAACTGTCTGTTCCCATATGTGCCAATGTCGCGGTTCCTATTTATCTTAATGCTTCATAAGACATTTGGACATTTCATAGACTGTATCTTAAATGTAAGTGTATTTTGTCTTGAAATAAAAATAAGACAAACATGATGTTGAAATATGTTGTATATTTGTTGCACGTAACATCTTTTAGTTTTTGTGTGTATGTGTATGTGCTTGTGTTCTGTTTCACTGATATCAAATCTTCTATTATAAAGTTAAGAGTAAAGACTCCCCACAGCATTTTTCAGGCAAATCAGCAGAGCTGTGAAAGAGATCTATAAAACAGGCCCCCAGTGGCCGGCAAGAAGAGAGGAGGTAAAAAAAAAAAACATGGCTGAGCACACACACTCTTACTGCCTGACCCCTACTATCCATCTGGCTGAGCTATGACACATACAATTGCCTCATCCTTCTTTCACGCCAAGGAAAGTCTAAGGAGTGACAAAAACAAAGAGCTTTTTTAAAGGAAGTAAAGGAGATGGCAGAGATAGTGTCAGGTGTATAAGAATGACTGCGGGTAGCCTATATATCTGTATGTGTGTGCGTCAATGTGTGAGGCTTGTTACACCAGTTAACAGTGCAGAATAACATGATGATTTGCCATCTGAGTCAGGCTGTTATGTGGTCCTCCCATCAGAAAACCTAAGTCTATTGTTACCTTTCACTTCTGCCACCACACTAAGCTCAGTGTGTGTTTGACATATGTATGCATGTGTCATGTACATGTGTGTGAAATGTTCCTGGGTTCCTCGGAGATCTGGGTGCTCTCTGATAGTAAATCAGTAGCTGTGTTAATTGGTACGAAAACAACACTTTGGCAGTATATAATGTTTTATGTGTCTTTCATGTCCTTAATTGTAATACTAATGAGGGGTTGTATATCAGGGGAGGGCCCTGCTCTGCTCGGCTTGCTGTTTTGGATAAGCTCCTTAGTGGCATCACCGGAATATTCTGCCACCACAGCGACTCAGGCAGAACATAATCGGCACCCCCTCTCATTTGCAATCAGTAATTAGTATGCAAATTAGCCCAGGAGACCACCCAAGTACTAGTGTATTACAAGGGTCTGATTATGACTCCTCAGGGTCCTCAGGGAAGACAGCGGAGTACTGAGGAGCACTTCGCCTCCCCACGATTCAGTGGCTTCCGAGTGTTGCCTGTTTATACGGCCCTCTCATTGGTGTCTGTGCCAATCAGCGTATGCCCAATATGTGCCATTTCCTGTGAATTAAAATGCCATGGGGTTGAGCGTGACAAAATATGCATGGCATTACGACCTGCTGTTTATGAGTTAGCCGTTTTTTGTGCATCCAGCTGAAGGCGTCTGTGCCGGTAATCCTAGTAAAGCTTCCTTGTGAGTGCCATGAATAAACGTGGTTATTCATGGCATGACTATATCACACAGGAAATAAATTTGGTTAGATTTGTTCGTGCTTCCTTGGTGAATTTTAGTCTGTGCATTCTGAGAGCTTCATACCCCGCCAATAAACCCAGATGAAAGCAAGACAGTTGGCAGGGAGAATTGGTTGTCCATAATGGACATGCTGGTCTTTGACCTCCGTAGCCCGTCTGATTTTGGTTCCTAGCTAAATGTTGCCCTTGTGTCTGATTTTCCATGTGACCTGACATAGGGAGAATAGAAAGATGCAGGATCTATAACACCTTCCCTTTGTTCATTTGCACAGGCAGCCTGAGATATTGGCTGGGGAGATTATTGGCATATTGATGGCTTTACATCAGGCACAGGAGATGCACAGTGGGCTCTGCCTAGACATAGTCAGGGTAAGGAGAATAAGTACTCTAGTGCAAGCCAGCGGATGGTCAATTGGTTTAGGGTTTGGTGTGCACAAGGGCAACGTTTGGTAAGATCTTTGAGGTCATTCTTTCTCTTCTTTCGTCTCATCAGCCTCCTTATAATAGTATAGATGCTCCTGCAGTCCAAATGCTCCACTGGGGGCCCGTTCGACAAAGCAAATATTATTGCACACCCAAATAATTTATGAGAAGCATTCGCCCCCCCACTGGCAATTTCCCCCGTATCCCTCTTGTGATGAAGCTGCTCTCTGATGGCTCTCATAGAGAGGGTATTTATGACAGAAGGTTTTGTTCCCTGCCTCCATATTTCACACACTGAAAGGGGAAGGGAGGGTGGTAATGAAACAAACTATGCCGAGACTTGTGCTGTGACAGCTATAATTGTGGAGCACATTAAAAGGAGAGTGAGGAACACCTACTCCACCTTATTTTTTTCCTAAAAGGACAATGTGTCGAGAGAGAAACTGTCAGATGGCCCTGCACATTTGATAAGCCTTGTTGTGTTCAATATGAGATTTTTTTTTTCTGATGCACTGATTATAGGTGTTGGCTTGAAGAGCTACATCGTGAGTTTAATGTACGGTCAAAGACGTCTCCCCACAAACCCTGGTAGGGGGTCAGATTAATGCATGTATGCACTGAATTTGGATTGAGAGGTTTCCCAAGACTAGGTTTGAGGGGGTCAACTTATATATGTCACATGAATATCAATTAATCATCTCCTAAATTGGTTAAAGGTGCCATTAGTTTGGAAGGGTCAAGCAACCACCAATTTTTTACTCAATTAGCAGTGACCGTCGTATCATTGGGTAATCCATGGAAACACTTTGGGGAGGGAGTTTATTATACGTTCTTCATTAAGTGGTTCCTGGCCCTCTCGCTCCCCTCACAACTAAGTATTGTTTCTATCCAGCCTGAGACTCTCTCCTGATCTAGTCCCTTCAGGGAAAGAGAACAAACCCACTATCCGGCAGTAAATCTATGTGAGGCATCACCACTATCAGTGTCCTGGCACTCACTGTGAGGTTAGTGAAGCTTAATGATGCTATTCTGCCACCCAGCAGCAGCTCAATGGCCTTTTCAAGGTGGACAGCTCTCCCTAAAAGGGTTAAAGCCCAAGGAGCTAGGCGCATACCCCCCTGGGAGTACCCCCCACCCCGCCCCTTCGAGGTGGCATTGTTTCCTTGGACAAACATTCCCACAGAAAGGGGAAAAAGCCATTTGGCTCCCCCAGCTTGTGCTGCTTTCACTGGCTGAGGGGTCTTCCCAGTCAACAGCTGGACATGACGTGACAAATTGGGGCCTTTGTCTCGAGGAGGTAGGGGGAACGGAGGAGAAAGTGTTGTGAGAGGGTGGGGGGGATTGTGATATTGAAAGGATGTGGGAGCCGTAGAATGCATTGTGAATTGCACAGTTTAAAGGGAAAATATGTTGATGCTTTGTTTCAGATTGAAACGCTCAACTTCATCGAAGGAGGTCTGAAAGAGACATTTTCCACAGGTCAGCCGTGCTTCTTAGTAGAGTTGTTCAGACCACAGGTAAACTGGAATGCTGATTCACAGGAAAAAAAAAATTCTAACTCAGACTGGTTTTATGGAAGCGGATTTGGTTACAAATGAATTTCGACAAACCTTGTAAACCAACCCGGAATAGCTGAACATCTCACCACTGTAATTATTTTCGGGATTCTGAGAGGCTGTAAAAGAGCATCTGAATTCAGGCACCAGTAGACACCAATTAAATTGTAGGATGAACTGAATTGGCTCTGAATCGCATATTTCAATTTCAGTTATGTCATATTTCAGTTGGGCTTAAGCAGTAATTTGTCTTTTTTTAAATGTCATTCAAATGCACTATCCCTACTAAAATAATACCAGTTCTTTTTTTCTACAACACGGACTACAATTGGACTTGCCATTGGTACACTTCCTCCAAAAGACAAAAGTCACGTCTGATGCATAATAATCCTTTTAAGCAATGTCTTCATGCATTGCGTCATGTATACTTATATATAACTGAGAACTTAGAGATGCACTGAAGCCTCAGTCATGCTGGGCTCAGCAACTCTTCAGCGGCCATTTTATGAAGCGCCCCTCCCAGAATGGGGACAGCGATTCCCCCCGCTGATGACCCTGGGGTGAAAAAGCTCTGCATTTGACAGAGTCCACCTCTTAACTTGTTAACTTGCTAATTGGACCGCAGTCACTTCATGAGCTGAACAATAGACTGCTAGCTGAGCGATGAGGCTCTCTCTTTGAGAGGCTGGGCGAAGGGGGCCAGGTGGCAGTACTGGGGAGCAGAAAAGGGGGTGGCTACCCTAGAGTGTTGTGTGTGGGGTCTGGCTGGGTTGCCAAGGGGACAGCAGGCTGATATATTATCTAGAAGAGTATCAGCCTGAGGTGGGTGGGGGTGGGTGTGGCACGATAGGCTGCGTATCCCCAGTTACCACCCCCAACCGTCCCCTTTCTGCCCTCTCTTCTTACTCTCTTTGACCCCCCACTTGCATTGGAAAGTGGGACTTGTTTGCCCAGTGCAGGCCTGGCAGTGTGGAGCCCTGAAAAAGGGACTAAACGGCAGGCTGCTTAGACACAGAGCATGTTAGGTAATTAGGAAGAGCTTACAGGGCCATTTCGCCGACAGCTGCTCCCAGTGCAAACATGGGGCCGGCCAGAGGGAGCTAGTGCATTGTGATCTGTTTGTGGGAACAAGGTTGCCAAGTACAATAGGCCAGCATGTGCAGCGGGGATGCCAGGCGCCCAGAGTGTGTCTGTCTGTGGCAATGGCAGCACAAACATTCATTACAACTGAAAACAACAGAGACCGGTTGATTTGAACAATCTGTCATGTATATGTAGCACAGTGTCTTTTAGGGGCAACATACCTCTCGTTCTTGCATGCCACGTGGCATTCTGATATGCTGCATACTTCCACATTTTAACGATTTAGCTTTTGTTGAAAAAAAAAATGTCTCTTCTGTGTGGACGGGGAGCTCCTGTTGACTCCTTTTGGATCTTAGTACCACATGAGGCTCAGTTAGACGACTGAAATTAAATAAATGGCCACGGAGCTCTCGCATGTGTTCACCATGTTACAATAACAGCTTCTACGTGGCCTGTCCCGCCAGTTCTTAGCTTGGTGTGGCACTGCAGAGCCAGGGCAGGTGAACTCATGCCTAACCGAGTGCTCTTCCTATGGTTTGGCTCCTCAGGCGAGACCCAGGCCTTACCCCGGACCTTGTATATTTTCCTGGCTTCTTTCTGTTTATTCACAGCTACTCCATCTGGTATACAATCAAAGGAAAAATATCCCCTCCCTTTATTCTACCGAAAACCACCAAGGTTGCAAGAAAAAAGGACAATTTTTTTTCTCTCTCTCTCTAGCATGTTTACCTCTGGTCCTCCAACTTTCATTTACTGTTCCAAAATGTGTGTCTGCATGTTTATATTTCTGTATCACCCCATTTCTGACTATCCCAAGCTGTCTGCCTGGAGCTACTAAAGCTCAATTTTGTCAGCTCTAATGCTGTCCTAGAAACCCTGTAGAATTCCTGGTTACATAGTACGTCTTCTTTGTGTTAACTATTCTGTTTTATGCAGGTTTCAAGCTAGACCTGAGAACTGCTGATTATAGAAACGGTTTAATTTTCCCAGTTGCATACTGTGTCATAGCTTATTGTCTTTGTGAGTGTTAACCAAACTGTTTCATCTTAGCACAGCAGGTTGCCAAGTAGCCAAGCTAGATCTGAGAACAGACTCAAAGCTTCCCAATGGCTAACAGGCATTTACATGTGCGTTGTCCTGCACTGAGCTGGAGCCCAAACAGAGCGGATCATTTGAGCGCCCCTGCTCCTCATTACAAGCCTGTGTGCTCCCACTAAGTAATGTGTATGCTGTGCACAGGACTCAGTGACTCCTAACAAGCCCCTATTGTTAAACTGTACCTCCTCAACCGCACCATGAGTAAACCATTACATCAATAAGCCGGCATTGCTCAAAAGGCCACAATTAAATCCTCTCTCCAGCAATGACTCCCCCTCAAAAAAACGCTGTTTTTAGCAGTCTGGCACACATAAACAGCAATTCGACGGCATGTGCGGACACACACGTATATATGCACCTCTTTTGGGTCTACCCCGTGCATGGGCTGATGCCTTTCATGTGGGTCCCTGCTTTCTCAAACAGCCTGCCTAGTCTGTAGCCCCGATGCTGTGTTTTCTTACTCCAAGCTGCTCCGTGGAGGGGGCCGTGCCGTGCACACACAGGAAGAGGTTACCCATGTCGACAGGAACAGAATAAGCACTCCATCAGGCCTCAGTGTCAAACAATACAAACATGATCTCTATATTTGGAGAGGAGCTGTGCTCTGCTTGGCTCACGCTAGAAAAAAAGGGGGCCAAAAAAGTGCTATCATTTAAAACCACTGGCACAGAATGATAAATAAAACCCCTCACGGTCATGGTCACTAGAGCGCAGGGCCGCAGGAACCTCATTTCTCCTGCTTTTGTCTCTACCTTGTGTGTGTATGTGCGCGAAGAGGGTTCGCCCGTGACGGGTGTGCCCCCCTCCACGTGTGTGCCCCCTTCTGAGCTTTTACCCCCCTGCCTGGCATCTGTTAAGCTGCTAAAGAGAAAGTTGTGTGCTGAGACCGGTGCGTCTTGCTGGGTGGATTTGAACAAGCACATGTCTGTTCTACCCCGGTGGCCTATGAAATGAGAAAATCAGCCACTGTGATGCCGACGGGAGCAGGGCTTGTGTGATAAATCTGTGAGAAGGGGCTTTTTTGCGTGTGTGTGCATGTTCGAATGTTAGTATTCCTTGTGCGCTCGCATGCGTGTGTGTGTGCGTGTGTAGGCAGTTCCAAGATTTGGGGATTTGATTTCACACTGGCAGAGATCTGTGTGTGGAAAGCCATCACCCTAAATGCACATCACATTAAAACATGTATGAGTTCATTCTTCGTCCTCAGTCATCTGCGTTTCTGCCCTCTATCAAATATTCAATAATTCATAGGCTCGCGCCAAACGCAGATTGTTGAGTTACAAATTCCCAAAATCATCACCCAGATAAAAATGACATTAATTCAGATCTGGGTTGACTACAAGTGTCAGCAGAAAAGTGTAACCTGAGTGTTAAGTATTATTGTCAAGCCCGAGTGATGTTTTTGTTTCCCCTTCTGACATTGTTGTGATTAAGAGCAGAACATCTGGTGAACGTTACCACAGCTGGACGGCTTGCTCCAGGGAAACCAAAACATAGTATCAGACCTCTCATAAGCCACCATGCTTTTGGAAATGGCTACTGTCAAATGTTAAGATCTACTCAAGAGATATGGGAAGAGGAAAAGAGAGTATTTCATCTTTACTCGTTTTCTCATCCTCAAAGGAAAAAAGTGCCACTGGGTATGTGGGGCTGAGGAGCAGACAGATCCGCACCTGCACTGCGAGTACGAGCGGTTTCCGCACCATCGCCTGAAACATCAGGGCGTTTGAAGGACAGGTGTTTATGACAGACAGAGCAGACTTTGTTTCTGATTGAAACATATGATTCTATCATTTGTGTGATCATCGAGGGACCCTCCTTAGGTTGTAGCTCATGTCGTAAGCGCTTTGACGGTGCAAGACATGTCAGAGATCAGTGATGTCACTGTCCTGTGGCAGAGGGGCTCTCACAGGTGTGTTTGTGTGTGTGTGTGTGTGTGTGTGTGTGAGGTGGACCAGTTTATGAGATGTCACCGGCCTCTCATTACTCCTCCTGCTCTCTGCACTGTTAAACCCTCGGCAGCCTCACAAATATAGTTGTCTCGAGGGAAATGGGGCAGCACCTCTCATACTGCTGGCACCTGGTTTGAGATAGAGAGGACAGGAAGAAGCTTCTGAACACAATATAAAACCTGATTTGATCCAACGGCTAATGAATCACTTAAAATTCTTTTGAAGGTTTTTAAAGCTGAAGTGTGTAATTTCACAGCAGGGTTGTGCAAAATTCACACAATTAAGAGAACTGACTCGCTTTCGAAACTGTCTGTCTGTAAGGCAAAAAATGATACACATCGTTTTTTTAGTTTTACATAGTGACACCCTGTGTAAACAAACAATTGTAACCACCTCAGTGGCCTTCAATAGCGATCTCCTCAGTTAAGGACTTTTGCAAAGACTCCACATGAACAGGAATCGGGGTTCGTTTAACAAGCATGTCCTTCCTGTCGGACCCTGCCTATACGTGTAAGTCAGAGAGCTATGAGGAAGCACATTCTCCTCATGTGGCGTATTTACAGACCCGCTGGGAACCTGTTAACTTCTCTGGCTGAACTAGTTTGGTTTAAGCCAGGATTGCCAGGTTGCCTCTCAGTGCTGCCCCTCACTCAGCTCCTTACAAGTTCACTTTGTTCAAACGTGTGAGGAAGTGAAGGTATTCATTGATATCTTCACACACTATGCTCAGGTTTCAGAGTTGGAGGTAGAAGTGGCGGCTCTTTCCAACCCTCTCTTTCTGTCACATGCCAAATCCAGCCTGGTCATTGATCTACTCTCTTCTCATATTCAACTCTGCTCCTTGAGGGAAAGGCCAGCAGAACCTGGGTTTGTGTGCGCTACAGTTGTAATGTTTTATGCTTAGTTTGGCCTTTTGTTAATTTCGTAAGGACCAGGGCTCTGAACCAGTTCAAGGAACTAAAACGAAAACCAGAAACTAACGAAATTTTGACTGGAACAGAACCGGAGAGAGAAACAAAATAAAATTTTATAGTTTGAAAATTTTAAATGGCCATTAACCGGTTAATAACGTTATTTTAACAGTGTAAGATGGATTCAACAGATCTTATGCACCTGCGGCGCTTCTGTGAACGGAGAAAACGCAATAAAACTATAGACTTACATAAAAAGGAATATATATGCCTATACACTAAATACTTTTCACGTAAATCATTGACAGATTAACAAAACGAAAGAAAAAAAAATGCTGAGTTAGGCCTACGGTTCGTGGTGACTCATTCCAACGTTTGCAAAAGCTTCATAGCTTTATTTGTTTTGCAATATCTTGACAGTTTTGAATGATGTCTTGCATCTGTATAACCAACCAGCTTTGGTATGGCCATATCGTGCTGGCGCCTCACGTGCACAAAGATACATATTTTTGCGACATTGCAGCCAGTTCATTATCAAAATAAAATACAGTTAAAGGAACATGTAAAGAGTTACAGTGCTCCGTTGTCCAATCTGTTGCGTTCAGCGTGACCACCGCCTCACTGTGCTGTTATTGCCGATGTGAAGGATGATGTTTTACGTCGATGAAAGTAAAAGCCAATAAATAATATTTTAGTATACATCGAGAATATGGAAACATTTGGATTCGTGCCGAGTGAGAGAGGTAGGCATCAGCTTCACCGTTAATTTGTTTTTGGAATGACGTTTTTATAGCCTATAGGCTATATCCTTAAGTTTAGAGGATTTGTTGTGGAGAGAAACTAATAACTGTGTTTATAATGTTTGTAAATTGTTTGATTTACCAGCATTTTAGCCTACATTTTAGCCTCATTTCTGAATAATAGCCTAATAAAATGTGACGCGGCTTAGCCTTTGATTTTTTTCCCTCCAAACTCAATTTTATACAAGTAGCGTTTTTTTTAACAATTTGCAGCAAACATTTAGAAATATCTTAAAAAAATACTTTAATGTCTTTAAAGCATTAATAGATTTTTTTTCTTTTGTTTAGTAGCCTACATTTAGAAATTAAAAAAATCTAGAGAAGATGATGCTGTATTGGCTGTGACTAAGCGCAGCTGGTTAAGATACCATCTCTTTCGTTTTCTTTTTGTGTAAAGAAAACACTGTACTTTGTTATTATTATTAATATTATTATAGGCAAAGACAATTAATAACTTTATTAACCGTTATTTTTTCTACTCGGTTTCGGAACGGTATCGATTCTGCTCGGAGTGAACCGATTTACATTTTTTTTCGTTTTCAAGCCCTGGTAAGGACACAAACTTATGACCAAGTTGTCTGTGACCATTAAAACCACAACCCAAGAAGTATAAAGAAGTATCTGTCAATCTGCAGCCAGCTGAGATCTTCACGTTACATATACCTCCTGTAAAATGTGTAGCATAGCATAAAATCCTCTGTTATTACATAAATTATGGTTTTAAAGACATTTCAATAGAATCAGCAATGGTAGGATTGTTGTCAGCAGGAAAAATAAAAACTTCTAAAATCAGCGAAAACTAAAAAAAATAATGAGTGGAAAGATGCAGAATGTATCTGAAAATGTCCTATTGAATGGTTAAAGATCTCACCAAGTGTTCCCACCACAGTGGATCCCTTAAAACCTGATCCTGGCTGATTTTCAGGCCTGCATGATCGATTTTCCTGGGTGAAAATAAAGGGATACAAAAGCATGTTAGACGCTCTGGAATCAGATCCAATCCATTAGAGAGATCAATACACTGAAGGCAAAAGGGAGAAAAAAGAGCCCTGAGTGTTGACAAAACCAAATAAATATAGATGCGCAAGAGAGGAGAAATTAGATTACTGTCAAAGAATCTAAGCACAACACTTTTAACCTCTAACCTAACAATGTGTGTTTACACCACAGCGCAAGGGCGCGGGAGGGGACACAGGCTTGAGACGTGAACTACAGGCGGTCTCAGGTGTCTGTGATGAAAACACTGTTCACAGCTACAATTGTGAGCAGCCTCAGCATCTGTCCTTTATAAACATATAGATGCAACAGATGCTAGAGGTTGTTCTGAAATAAGTGTACTGACTAATTCTATATATTTTTACGTGTTTTTATGTGAATAAATTTGTATGGATGTTTGTTAATTTATTCTGTCTCTTTGTCTTTGTTTTTGCATGTTTCCTCATTATGGTTGCCACATTTCAGGTAAGTTGTTTTTTCATAATTTATATGTGTGTGTGTGTGTTTGGTTGTAATGTTTTTGAAGTCACTTATTCTCTCCAAGACTGTTTATTTGATCCAAAATACAGTAACAAAAGTAATATTGTGAAATATACATTTTAAAAAATACATAAAAAAATCGTACCCTACACCTTTGAATGAGGGGGAAAAAATTATGTACATTATATACTGTACGTGTGTGTGTGTGTGTGTGTGCATGTTTATGTGGTTTATGAGGACACAAATTTGTATAATGACATGGGTATGACAGAGGTATTACAATATGAAGGTGGTTTATGAGGACACTGCCTATGTCCCCGTAATTCAAATGGCTTAAAAAACATACTAAATGGTGTTTTTTTGAAAATCTAAAAATGCACAAAGTCTCCTGTGAGGGCTAAGTTTAGGTGTAGGGTTGGTGTAGGGCAATAGCACACACAGTTTGTTCAGTATAAAAACCATTACGCCTATGAAGAGTCCCCATAAACCACAAAAACCAACATATATGTGTGTGTGTGTGTGTGTGTTTATATACATAACTTTTTACCTACATTTCACAAATTTGGTGAACACATTTAACAGTACTGCTTAGCAAGTTCTATTATAAGTGTTGCAAAAGAAATATTAGGCAACTTTATGGAATGCAGACACCCAATTACCCACATACACAAACACCCTTCCATCTGAAAGCACTCATATATAATGTAATGGCTGCAGTTCCCACAGTCTGCTCTCCAGATGGAGTCATCTCAGGGTAAGAAACGGGCACCTGTCATACTCAAACACTCTCAGATGTGAGGAAAGCACAGGATACAGCGTGCAACAACACCCTTATCATGTTGATTTAATTGCATGTAGGGTAAATCTACACTGTCCACTATGAAACTTCACTATGTTCTTGGTTCCTTGCCCTTCACCTCTAAGACAGAGAGAGATTGTTTGTTTTATTGGCTGTCTGTTGGGCTGGTCCCTCCCTTTCCTCCTGTTTCTCTGTCTGCTCCCTCCCTTCAGTGGCCGAGGTGCCACTCAGGTGATTCCCATTGATTTCCACTACACAGTCTTGTCCTCTCCAGGTGTAAACAAGCTGGGTCATATTGATGGCACTTGACTGATCGGTCCTTTCTGGCAGCAGGGCTGCTCAATAGCCCTCTCCTGTGAGAAAAGCTGGAGATCAGGACATAAGACGATCTGAAGGTAGAAACCAGGTCTTAAATCTGTAATTCATACCCATTTAGTAATGTATGATATCTCAAATTGTAAAGTATTACAAGACTATCAGTTCTATGTAGTGAACCAATCAAAATACACAGAAAATGAACCTATGATGCTTAACATATAGTACAAGCAGGGTTGTGGGCAGCTCAATTAAATATGGTGCGTCCTTGTAGTTTATGACCAAAACATCGTGCAAAAGCTTCTATTTGAAAGTGCATAATATTAATTGGTAAAGATTAATAACTCATATAGTCCATTTCTGAACTGTGTACATTGGTTTGTGGATCTGCTCTCTTTACTCACTGGTCCTCTGTGGCTACTGTACCGTCATTGGTAGCCATGCGGAGACAGACTTTTTTTTCTCATCTAACTGCTAATTGGCAGCTGAGCGGGTGAAAGGGAGACAGAGGGTGCGAAAAAATGGGAAGCCATTAATGTTCGGTAATCATTGGGCCAAGTAATAGTTATCAGTGTTTTAGGGGCAATATTATCACCATGTAACGAAGGGCTTGATTACTTTATTAGCCTCTTCAGGTCATTCTGCTATCGCTTACCAAGTCGACCCCGGAGACACCCCCCCGATGCTCTCCTGTCTCTGCACCGGTAGCGAACCCTGTGAAGAAATCAAATTATGGGGACTGTGTGTTTAAATCACAGACCCTGTACCCGAAGTGACATAAAAAATGACCACAGGGGGGTTATTCAGAGTTCAGGCTGGATAATGAAACGGGTAGGGAGGTAATAGAGGCAGAAGAGGTGTTCTGAATATGGGGGCTGCAGTGGGAGGGGTTAATAAAAGGGGTTCATTTAGAGGGTATCTCCTCAATCTGACCTGCCACGCTTCTCTCGTTCTCCACTAGACTCTTCTGTTCTCGCCATGCCTCTTCTGCTTTTGTGATGATGAACTGCACGGACGATATTTAACAGGTCTTTACTAGGTGAGAGGGAGCTGTGTTGGGCGCAGACTGTGTGAGTTGCACGTCCTTGCTGATTGTTTGTCCTTGTAAATCTGGGAGTGTTTCTGTCTTCAGATAGTCCATTAATCCTTACTTTATGCAACATAATACTTGTAATTTGACAGGTTCAGAGGCTACGCATCCTTACGTGTGTTCACTTTATTAGTGCAGAGTGAGATTAAGCTGCCTCAGATCAGAGGGTGGACTTTACAAACAAACCGATTTAAGTGTCAGTTTCAGTCATAACAAGTCTGGCAGATTCAGCTCTCAGAGCTGGTTAATTGTGTGAAAAACCCCAGATGGTTGTACGTTTCTGCAGGTGTGCTTTCCCATCAGACACCTGTCATTGTTTGCAACTTAATCCAGCATGTTTGGATTGCCATGCTACCCTCTTGTTACTCTGGACAGTTTCTACAAACAAAAACTACATTCCTAAAGTCTAATCTCTAATCTACATTCCTATCCTTTCAGTGTAACTGCAGTGTTACCAAACCTAGTAGCAATTTCAAAAGCTAAGAGTTTACTTTTCTTTACACATAGTTAATATTGATATGTTTTTTAATATGTAATATTATAATAATATTTTTAATACATAATTGAATAATATTCTCTCTCTCTCTCTCTCTCTCTCTCTCTCTCTCTCTTTATATATATATATATATATATATATATATATATTTCTATCTGATTTAAAAAATATATTTACAAAATTCCATGACCTTCATGATGAAATATTCAAGTCTTGAAATCATGAAAATGCAGGTTAACATTATCTCCTGTGAATTCAGTGAATCTAGCTCACTTTTCCATGACCTTGAGCCTGATGTCCCCCAAACACTAAATTGGGGTTTAATTTCCCCCATCACTATGACCAAGCCGAAATAAAAAGCCCATTACAGGGCCCTGTCGTCTAGGTGTTGTTGACTGTCTTTTATGATGGTTGGCCAAGGCAGGGAGATGCAGCGGATGTCTTCATTTAGAACTGGTCCCTCTGGCGCAGCTCCGTCTGTGAGCCTAAAGCCCACACGGCCCAGGCAGCAGGCCTGCCAGCCGGGTGATTAGTAGTAAAATTTTAATGGGGATCTATACATATGTCTAGCTGTCATTTTTACGAGGACGTTTATACAGGCACAGTTTCGATCATCATTCGCCCCAAGCCCGACCAACGACCGAGCGCAAAGCTGAACGTGCAACCGTGAGATGCACATCTTGCTGTTTAACCTCACATCAGCCCAATGGGGAGGGGGCAGCAAAGCTTTATGGCATTAAAGACAGACGCTCCTCTTAGTATAATGGAACAGTTCGACTATAGTGAGGTTTGGGTGGTGTTTGAGGCAGAACCTGATATGATATTTATTGGCCGAGATCCCCAAGAGACACAGGGCTTTATGTGTCTCTCATAAGAGGGGTCCAAGGTTCTTCCCTGGACATATTTACAGTAGGCCATATTTACAGGCTTCTCCAATTAATATGTTTAATCAAGTTTCATGTTCTCAGCCAGGCAGCAGATCTTTGATTGTTGCCATTAATCTAGAACTGCACCAAATTGACATTATGAGTGCAGCTGATCGATTATGAACAAGAACAGGTGTAATAGTTTGGGGAGAACAGCATTGTGAGATATTATATTGTGCATATTTTTGTTGCTGATAAAAAGCAGAAATGAATTCTTATTAATTTTACTTTTCATTTTGTAATTGTATTATTTATGTCTTGATTAGTAGCTATTACGTAGTAATAGCTAGATTAGTAGCTATTATAAGTTGCTATTTTATTTATGACATATTTGTTTGAGTATCTTTATTACTGATGTAAAATGATTATTAGTATTGTTACTATTTTATTATTTTTATTTTATTAATTGTAATTTAATAATAATTTATTATTAATACAAAAAAATAATAGCAGGTTAGACGGTTAAGAGAACCAGACCAATTAACACATTATATGTAAACAATGTGTTCCTTCTTAAGACCTTGCCTTGTTGCTGCTGTTCCTCAGGGGTGGGACAATAGGGCCAAAGTCCCTGAGTGCAGCCTAATAAAGGCCTTCAAGTAGGTTATCTGGCAGCGCTTTCTGCTATCTGAGTATGTGTGGAGGTACATCACATCCACTACAAGGTAAATAAACATAATTTGAGGTCAGAAAGGCAAAGGTTTAGGAGAGGTGAGCTAGAGGTGAAGATCTGTGTAAGAAGAAGGGGAGGGAGGTGGGCAAGAGTGGTTGCTTTCCTAACAAGTTCTAACAGAGTTACAAGACGGGTCCCAGGACGGATAGAGGGAGTTGACTAATGCGTAATAAGAGAGGATGAGAGCGAATAGAGTCCTTTATATTGGGTCGTGATGGGGTGAGGTGGAAGAGTGAGGTAAGTGGCACGCAGCCTTGCCTGCGAGGTGACCCTTTACAAATCTTACATCGTGGCCCTAATGCAATTAACACCAGGGAGTGTGGGGTTAAGACAAGGTTTCCGCTGGTGTGGCCGCGGCCTAGGGCTGGCAGCGAGAGAATGAAATCGGTCTGGAATTGAATCGGGGGAGAGAGGTGATAGCTCCCCCGGGAGGGCTGACACTAGGTACACAGAAAGCCCAGAGGACTGGAAGCAAGGCAAGCCAGGTCACCGTGACTAACGTTGCCTGCACAATCCACATTACAACAACGTTTCACTCTCACCTGAGTGGGTTGCTGGGCTCCTTCCTGCCCTTAAAGTCAGCTGGCTTCATCGGCGTGTTTGCAATAAAGACAGCTAGAGGCACGGGTGAGGAATATGGCACTACGGGGCATGACATTTGGAGGCTAGTACAACGGTTACAAAAATGGCTTCGGATAAATGCCATACAGCCAAAATAGTGTAATAACTGGAATACAATATTAGATATTTGCTTCCTCACAGCTCTGCTATAACCCAATATATCTTATCAGAACATTTCTCAAGCCCAGTCTTCGTTCCGCAGCCCAGCCTTATGGTAGATAATCTGAGGGAGTGAGATATGATCGCCACTGACCACTTAAACCAAGTAAGGCCCTTTCACTGCCATAATAACCAGCAATTTTGTGGCTCACATCTATCAGTGTGTATATCGACCTGCCACCGCTTTGGACACAGATGCTGGGGCTATTAGCCCCTTTTGTTTGTTTTGAATGAGAATAGAAAAGGAATTGGCTCATTTTGATCTTATTGTCGGTAACTCTACCTCCCTTGTGGCCGAGACAAAAACCAATCTTAATCTGGTTAGAGAGACAACATCAGCTTTTCTAATGCTTTTGAGGGACAAAAAAAATCTGGTGACAGATAATAATGTAAATGGAGGAAAGGTTTGGAAGGGCCGGCCACAACTATGGATTCTACCGCTGCGGCTCCAGCCAATGCATTAGAGGGGCCTATGATTGCTTTGAAATTTATGGCAGATGTAAGTGTATTTGATTGATAGGGCTGTTTAAGAGCGACCCGTACAGCCATTTATTTCATTTGTAAAGAGCGGCTGAGGAGATCTTAAAACTCACTGAGTCTGAGTGAAGAAACTGAGCGAAAATCTCCCAGCCTATACACTGGCTTTCCAATCTGAAAGTTGCAGTGTTCGTCTCAGTTTTTGGCAGTATAGTTATTATATTAGTTGATGTGTAGATGTTGTGTTTATGAATAAAAAAATATATGATTATATCAGTACACTGATTCTTGAATACTGGAGCAAAACAAGCTACAAATGTAATGAAAAATATGGTTTATGTATTAAGCAATTATTTTAGCAAACTTTATAAAGGAGGTATAATATCTAATCTTCTTTCTTTAAAGATTTATTTTTATAGATACATATTTATACACACACACACACACACACACACATATATATATATATATATATATATATATATATATATTTGTACATTGTGTGTGATAGTGAATGATGTAATATAATTTAAAAAAATAGAGAAACTTTTATTGAATGTCACATTTGTCTTAAGAACATTATTATAAGTATAAATATTGCTACTTTAAAATCTTATGGCATGTCTTAAAAATCAGAGGGTGTATTTTCAATTCCAAAGAAGTTATTTTGTGTTCACATTTTGGGTTTGTGTGTGAACATGTGTGTATGTGTGTGGCTGGCTCATGAGTTGTGTCCAGCCTCAAGCTCAGGAGAGAGAAACTCAATCTGCTCATTGCCACATCCTGTGTCCTCTGCAGTCTCTCTGTAACGAGGTGCTTTGACCTCTATCATATCACTGCGCTCAGATGACGTGTGTGTGTGTTTGTGGTGTGTGTAATATTCCCGCAGCACTGGACTGGACTGGTTTTTGGTGCTTTGCAGTTCAGAAAAATTTATAATATCTCTCCCTGTGGTGCTAAGTATCTGTGAGTAATAGTCATGCTTTGGCAGGCAGCTGCTGGCTCTTGTTTACATGATAACTAATTACCCTAATTTTGAGAGGGCTGATAAATAGTGTTCCCCTCTGACATCTTCTTTCACATCAGGGCGATAATACCTTTTTGATTATTCAATAAATAACCCATAATTCGACATTGATTTGACTGTGAATGTGCCGTTATGGAGGGGGGGGGGGGGGGGGGGGGGGCATGTGCTATTGACCCTTTGTGGTCAGTTCCACACTGACCACCGGTCACTAAAGGTCAGCACCCTGCACCCTGTGTCCACTTCAGCCCTCCCTGATCTGATTAGTATAGGGCTCATTTGTCCACCTCCCCTCTTATTAGAAAATCTTACTCCTTGCTTAATGGCTTTCACTTAATAACTCGTAGAATTATCCAATAGCGCATTACAGCGACAGGTTTACTGGGAGGTATATTGAAATCTAGCTGTGCTGAAAAATGGTTTGTTGTTGGAAGCATCATTGCAGGGTCGAGCACTGATTCACTTAGTTAGTCGGTTGGATTGTGTATCATTTTCCCAATGTAGCCATCGGTGGTCACTGATGCAGTTATTGGAGTCTTCCTGCTCCAGATATTGGAGTATTGATCAGTGAATGTTTTGCCTTCTGTCCATTCTCTTTTCATTTATATGCTGAGCAGATGCCCTATGCTGTGAGTCTTCACATTCCCTCCAGTGTGTTAAACTCAAACCCCTCCTATTTTATGACATCACTCATTCTGACAGCTTCTACCTACGAGAGAGGGACAGGAAAAATCGGGCCTTATACTTTTAGAAGTACACCAACTGGCTTTCCACAGCAGATGCAATGCTGGATTTGGCCTATTAAATACCTTCTCTCAATTGCCTATTATTTCCCCCAATAAAACCTCTGCAGACTGCATGATTTCTTTTTCCCTCCAAGTCTTTTTGTTTCAGAAAACATGCTTCAAATGCAACAAAAGGGCCCTAATGAAGTGAAACGTTTGATCTTCTAAATAAAAAACAGACCAGGGATGGGGTACGGTGCTCGACAAATGCAGCGGTTCATTGTAGGTGTGGAAAGCCAATCTTAAAAAAGACCAAGCGCCGCTTGTCTAAGGCTTGCCAAAAAAGCCCAAGCTGCCTCCCTACCCTCAGGCTATCAGCAGCACTCTTATTATGTAATTACTAAGAGCTGAATTCACTACAGCACTGGACCCCAAACTCATGTACTTCTGGATCCTAACACCAGATGAGGAAAGAAGGATAACTCATGCATACCATGCCCATACTATACATGCTTGGTGTAAAATCACAATGTTTTCAGCAGCCATGGTAGAGACAAGATAGTCAAAATGTATAGCTTTATAGCTTAAATTTTGCTTATAGCAAAATGTATAATTGGTTTATTTAATTGTTTTAAATTCCTTTTAATTTGAACTCTTTTACTTTAATTTTAAGTTTACTTAGCTCACCAGTCCAAAAAAAATGAAACAATATTACAGAAAAATGTATTAATGTACAAATATAAATATATAATGCAAACATTTATATGTATAATTTCATGTAATATTTTGTCATTTTTAGACTGGTGAACTAAGAAAGCCTTCATTGTCTTTTTGAATGTTCTTCCATCATCTTCCATGATTATACCTATATATTTGATTGGATATTTTAAGAACTGTATAACTGGTTATTATAATAACTGCTCACATCAGCCCTACTAAAGTCACACCGCTGCTTCTGAAAGAGAAGAAAAAACCAAGCTCTCCTGTTCGTCTCGGTAGTCAGTTTCCCCACAGGAGGAAGTGAGAGATAGAGACAGATGACAGAGGCTGGGGCAGAAAGATGATTAAGAATTACGATTATTATGGCTCACTTTTGCATGTTGGGGGAAAATCACTCCATTCATAATTTATACCCTCAATTACTATTAATAAAGAGATATTTCAGTGGGAGAGAATGACGGGGGACAATTACATGTAAAGTGGTATTAACATTCCTGTTTGAACATTTCTAACCTCCATTTCTCAGTAAGGCTAATAAGAAGAATGACTCCCTTGACTTCTCCCTGAAATGATTGTATTGCTGTGATATTCTAATCTATTAGCCTCTGTGTAATGTATTGGCCTAGATAATTGGGTCCATGGTGATGAAGAAACTCTTGAGCTTAGACAGGAAGTTCTATAGTGAAATAAGGTCAGAAGACATTGTGATGAGATTGAGATTAGCTATCTGATGGGTGATGTAAAGTAATGTTTTTAATTTTAATGTAAAGTAAATCTTGAATTTAAGGTAAATTGCTTCCATGACTTCATGGCAAAGAAAACCCTCAAATATAATTTATTTTATAAAGCTTTGAGTCAAGATCCTAAATAATAGCTATTATTTCCATCTGTCAGTTCTGTGTGTATCATTAAGTTCTGTCAAACTGACTGTTTCGGTTTAGTGCTCTGCTCTATGCTGGATGTGGGACAGGCACACTTGGCACCCCTCCTTGAGCTCCATTAGACACCCACTTACAGGCGCACACACCCCTGGCCGGCGGTACCCGCACCTGGGCATTAGGTCTACGGGGAGCCACTTCATTACCTGTGTACCAGGTGTCCAAAGCCATTGTGCAGAGAGAATCGGGAGGCCCTTCCCTCCATTATACGGAGTAATCATTGATTAAAGAAAAAGACTGAGGAGTCAGAGATCGTAAAGAGCTTGTAAAGCGTTCGCAATTCTAACCACCGCTGAGTCTATCAGGTATGGCACAACGTGCCTTTTCCCAAGGCTACAAATATAATAGGCGGTTTGCTCTTGCTTTTCCTTTTCTAGGAAATGTTTAATGGCTGCTTCATATAAAAAGTATTTGGTACTCGTAAAAGGTTCCAGATTGACAGCTTTGCAGCTGAAGCGTTTTCTACAGTGCTTTTCTGTCTCAGGGGGCGGCAGTAGTGGTGCTTTAACAGAGCATTGGGGTCTCGTCTCGGTGCAGAGATGACATCTTGTGTTCCTTGCTATCACTTCGGGGCAGCAGTCCCACCCCCACCTCACCCGCCATGACTCCCAGTCGTTTGTGGGGCAACCCCCTTAGCATGTGGCAACCTTTCTGCCAGCTGTGCTTTTCCACTTCAGACACTGGACGTCTAATTCCCACCTCACTTAAGAGAGACGACGGGCATGATGTATCTCCCAGTGAATTTCAATTACCACGTCTGCACATGCAGTGCGTCGCCCACTTATGGGCACCCATTTCTGATAAGTTCCCCCTCCCTCGACCCCAATGTTTGCCAGGCAGGGGCTTATAAAAAAGCAGACTTCAATGAATGAAGCCCACCACGGGGTGCCTTTCTCACCACTCCCACATATATGGTTTGATTTTGGAGAAATGACTGAATTCCTGCCTTTGGAAAGCACAGTGGAACATGCTTGAGCTCTATTAAAAGCTGGGTGGGGTGGAGTTGGGGTTTAGAGATGGATGGGTAGCAGTGTGTTTAGCAAGGCTTGTCTGGGACAGTGTACAAAAGTACAACAGAAATTCCCAATGAGCAAATGATGGAGGACACATATAACAGAATACTGCGGGTAAATAGGCGTGTCATCTTTTTGACCTTCCTGTCTCTGACCGCCACTGTTTGTCTCATTGCAAATAAATGCAGCAGTCAGGGATGGCAATCATTAAGAATTTAACGGCGGCATAATTGCAATCTCAAAAATTTTTTTTTTAAGTACATGTTTTTGTCTTGAAGAACCAGTCAGTAAATACACTCATTTAAGTCTCACAGCTATTTGATTGATTCACCAAAAATAACTAACACATTAGAGTCATTTATTTTGGAATCAAACTACTCTGGTTGCAGTGAATTCCTTTGACATGCCTTTTACTGATTTTTCAATAATTGTTTAAATATTATGCATATTTGATTCAGTAATGACCAGTAAGTGAATCTTAGCCTAAATGTTCTCCATCTCTCTGCCATTACAGACTGACGCACGTTTCACTCGTTTAATGTGAATGACTCAGAGCCCCATGTCCAGAAATTCCAGAACAGAGTAGTTTCCTTCGGCACATTCAGTACAGGGCCAAAGTTCTCTCCCATTTTGTCCAACCTCATTTTGAGTCAAACACAATATTTCTAAGTGCGGCTTTACAAGGCTCTCATGTGCACCCAGCTGGCAAAGAGAAACAAAGACAGCAGTAACAATCAAAGGGAAAGGGGGGAAAAAAGACTTCTTTAAAATAAACCTGAACTGCCGTGACAAATTGAAGGGGTTTGATTGTTTTTTTGAGCAGATTACAGAAACAGCACTTGCATTGTTTAGCTAATTTTTGCACTTGTAAGATCAGGCCATTCATCCACTCTTGACGGGTTTCATAGGGATTTTGCTGCTTTGACCGTGATATAAAACTGTCATAATTTATTTGAAACACTAAAGGAGAAGACCAACATTAATCACCCTTTCTTGTTTATTAAAGCAATAAAGATTTCACAGAGTGCTTTATTACCGGTGCCAGATTGGGAAAAGGCAGCCTTTTGTAGGGGGGCTAACAAAGACAAGAGCCCATTACACCATCACAGAGAGAGAGAGAGAGAGAGAGGATCAGGACAAGCCAGTCTTGTTCAGACACAATCTTTATTGTGTTGTCAGAATGTATGACATCATCCTGACCTTTGATTCCAGATGCTGCATAGTGCTGATTGGACAGGTCGGTCCATATTGACTTCCAATATACTGCTGATCTAAGACAGAGTCACACCTGAGCTGAAGCGCAGACGGGTGTTTAGCAGTGCTCAGAGTGAGAAGCTTCAGGTCCACTCTGGAAAGTTCATCCTCCTGATGATACACAAGCTCATTTTGTGTCTTTATCTCCAGACAACAGCACCGTCAGGTGATCAATAACGTGATTAATAACATCTGGCATCTCCTGAGAATCTCACTGTTGGTTCATGCAGATATTTGCACAGGGGCCATTTGAGTCAAGGACACTGGAATGGTGACCTGTGTAAACCTCTGTAAATCTAGAAGTCTTACCTTTGACTTTAGTAGCTGAATATAAAAAGCTTCAAAGCAAACTAAAATGCTAAAATTACACGAATGCTCATAAATTCCCTCAATTCTCCATTTGGCTTTGAATAATATGATGTTAATTATTATTTTTACCCTGTATAACATAATTCTAGGGTGTAATGATTTTTTATGCCCCTGACATATTGTTTGGAGGGTGACATAAAACTCTGGTGACATGTGACATTTGGAAAAGGTCACCCCCCCCATCCGTGCTCATGTCTGTCTTCATAACACTGGCACTTGTCATATTGAAGCTGGCATTGGCAATCTTTGTCTCACAGGAAACCCTGAGCGCTGTTCTTTTTGCTGGCCGTAGTTGTTGGAGGCCTGGTCCTTTTTTTTTTTGTGTGGTAGAAGGGAGGGTGAAAATTGTCACTGAAGGGAAAGAGGAACCAGATCACTCCCCCTCAGGGTTCCTGGGGGGCCACAAGCAACATGTCTGAGCCCAGTTTGTGAGCAAAGAATGACAGGGAGATGCACTAATACTAATGTGGTAAGTACGTCAGAAATGACTAGGGAAGGGAGGGAGAAGGCATGACGGAGGTCAGGTACACTGAGTGGAATGACACAAATGGGAGGATTTGACAAGGGCTGATCTGCCTGAATTAAATAAAAATTGCATTGTTTGGTTTTTTTGTGGGTCGTGGTTTAGAATCTGTCAGCACATTTTAACCCACACTACATTTATACAATTGTAAAAAGAATGAAGCAAGACACCAAGACATTCATTTAGAAGGTTCTATACTTATAATAATATAATATTGTCATATAATTGTTTTAAAATTGAATTTATTTACTCTAATATTAAATTATAGTAAAGTATTTAGTATATAGAAAGTATTTTTCAAGTGTTATTCACAAACTTTAAATTGCATTGTAGTTTTATTTGTCATCCTTGTCATTTTTATCCTTCCTGTCAGTTTGATCATATCCACCTGTCTTTTTCAATTTCTGTTCTCTTTAATATTCATTTGCACTGTTGTTTCATCATGCTTTGTCGATTTGCCTTTACCACTGCTGTTCGAAATTACCCTTTTCTGACAACTGAATTCTATGGTTTTAAAATGGTTGACCTCTGCTCTCAGTATGTTAAGTGATGCTTTTTGAGTAGGGCATTGCCTCACAGAGGACATAAAATATACATTTTTATTCACATTGGGGTCCCAGCTTTGTGGTCGTAAATTATAGCAGGGTCGTCCTCACACCTCTATCCCACAGTGCAATGGGCCAGCCCTAAGCAAGGTGGAGCTGTGGGACAGACAGGGCAGGATGCAACAGGGTGAGAGGCAGAACTTGGGGTTTCTGGGATGGTGTTGTCAGCTCTGAGGGGTGGAAAGGCCACCAACTGTGTTTGTGTGTGTGTCTGTGTGCATGTAATGTATGGGCTATAACACTTAGTGCTTATGTCCTGACAGCTTTAATGGTGATGGCCATATTATAGAGAGTGTGCAGAGAGTAAAAAGCCTGCTTTATGGGGAATTCCTGTGACGGTGGCAGATAGCAAGGACAGTGTGGGTATGTCTTTCCTCTATCTATCTGCACTGTTTTGTACACCAACACATGTAATCTGCACTAGACACAGTTGCTCTGTACCTAATCATGCAGCTTGTCAGGTGCGGGTGAAGGGATAGAGCGAGGACTTAATTGCAGGAGGCAAAAGGGCTTTATTAATACAAAAAATGAAATAAACAACAAAAATTACCCAGGAGGACAGGACAGGGTAACATCGGCTCAGGACTGCAAACACAAGGACATTATAAAGGGAGCAAATGAGGAAGGTAACGAGATAACACAGGTGGGACAAATTAACCAATAATCAGGAAACAAGGTGGGTGGGGTCAAGACAATTGACATGAGAGCACATGGCACATAAAACTAAACAAGACCAGCCATGTGCTCACAGAAAACAAAAACACAAGCACATGGCTAGCAAAACAAAATCCCTAGCCATGTGCAAAACAGGACACGAACACGCAGCTAATGAGGAGACTCATTAGCTGCATGTTCACAAAACATGACAAATATGAAAGCACGCAGCCCGTGAAAAAAACACAAGCTGCGTGCAACAATGAACAAGACAAAACAAGAGAAACACAATGAAAAAGCACGAACACACAACAAAACACACACACTCACAGAGGAGCGCACAGCCCGAGCAAACTCGAGACCACACACTCCTACAGCAAGAACAAACCTGGAGCGTGAGTGTCCGAACCCCTACACGAAACCAGAACTGAGTCTGAACAAGACAGGAGTGCCGGGATCCGAACACCACGCCCCAAACATGAAACAGAGCACGCAGACGAGAGAGCGCGCAGCTCGAGCACACTCGAATCCGCGCGCTCACCAGAAAACAAGACAAGAAGGGAGTGTCAGGGCTCCGTCACAAAACCATGAATAAACTAGACCGAAGTGATAGAACCCTGACACAGCTTCTTAAAATACCTAATTTTAGGCAGATTCTAAAGCAGCATTGAATAATGTTATGCTTATGTGGGTAATAGATAGCAAGGCAGCTTTCTATGCTTTAAAAAACAGAGCTTTTGTATGTGTGTGTATGTAAAAGAAAGAGACTTCAGCCCATACGTTTGAGCTAATGAGAAGCAGCTGCAGACTAATGAATCAGGATGGGTTTAATGACCACTGCTTAAAGCGAACACTTCACCTGAGGAAACTCCAGAAGCAGAAGCTCTGCTACACGCCGAGGGAAATGTGATCATTTTCTGCGGCGGGGCAGTTGAGATTGAGTGACTCGCCTGTGCGAGGTGTCTGTTCGGTGTCTGCTCCTCTCCCTTTTCTGTCGTGTGGCCTGCCTTCTCGCTCTCACTGTTATTTAATCCTGGTTTTGGTGCGGATGCCGATTTCAAAGCGGCAGTGTGAGAATGTTCTCAGAACGTGTCTGCGGCATCATAACCTCGGTTTCCTGTAAGGAGACCCAGTGCTTGTTCTCTCTCACCCTTCTGAGCAGGGCAGGCAGCCCAGACTACAGCACCACCTGGCTAGCCGTTAGCCTGAGGAAGAGGCCCTTTGGTAATGTGGTTTAAGTGAGCTAACGGCATGAGCCTACCACAGGTACGCCTCTTCCTCCTTATTGCTTAACAGACATTCATCTCCTCTGGGACTGATGATGTACTGCACAGCCTAGCACTGTAGTCTGAAGGAGTGCCTCAAGGCTATGTCCTCCACACTCACAACTTTCAAAATGTCTTACTATAAAGCCCTTTGAAAAATACCATCAGCTGTCAACATGTCTTCACTCACCCACAACATTTTCCACTGACTAAACTGTGTTTTTCTCACCAGCATTGTGTTTGGTACCGCAGCCCCCCCAAGCCTGTCAACCTGATGGAAACTGCCCCTCAGTCTTGGCCTTTCATATATACTTACGTTACGAGTGACAGTTGCTGGTGAGCCCAAGCCTGCGCTGTTTTCAAGCAGTCTAATATTTCCTTGGCCTTTTCTCCCATTATCCCTGACCTTCAGTGGTGCTATGCACCAGTTGTTGACGCAGATGTCACAGAGCATTGTGGAGAAATGTCATCAGGAAAAAGTCCCATAGACAGATGAAACTGGAGACGTGCTGCATGACTTTGTGAGGAGCTTGTTTATTTTGTCCTGTCAATCAAACATAAGGAACACCCAGTCACTACTTTCATTAATTTTGCAGTCCAAACGGAAAATGTAGAACATAATAATAATAATAATGATAATGATAATAATGATAATAATAATAATAATTCTAATTATTATTATTATTATTGCTTATACATTTATTTATTTTGTTTTTTGTTTTCTAAATAATTGTAATCTTTAGATATAAGAAATACTAAAAAGAAAAAATTATTGTACTTCTTATTGATTTCCTTTTTTTATTCTACTTATTTCTTCCTCTGGCCATTCCAGTTGGCATTTCTGTATGATTCCCTCAAAGTGGACAAACCCAGCTGCGCTTAACTACCCCAGCCTTACTGTTGCGCCATTAAACCCTAGTTTAATGCTGACTGCTACAGCTGTTAGTATGCAGTGATTGAGGGCTTAAGAGAGTTTAGGCCAAGAAGTCACTTGCGTCTGGAGGAGAGTACATTCATCTCTCTCCGTAAATTAGAGTGTTTTGGTATTTGTGTTTCACAGGGAACAGGCCTCAGGCTCTCTTAGAGTGTCACATTTTACACTGCAGGAAAAAATTCCACTGTCTGTTTCACACTTAACTCTTAGATAAGAGGTTGGAGATCAAAAATGGGGTTTTGTTCGATTATATAGCATTGTAAGAAACACAGCATTAATTTGTTAACTGCAGTGGACGTGTTGTGTTTACAGATCATCTGTGTTGTAAGTTAGAAGTCTTGGTGTAAAGGGATTAAACAGCATTGGTCTTGATTTCAGGCTGTTTTTTTTCTTTCAAGGGAAATTGGCTGCTAGTCTGCGGATGTCATAGTCGCTGTTCCTGATAAGCAGCGTGTGATTGATTGATTTTTAGATTCACTTCTGACGTCTGGCAGCCATGCTTCTCCTTTTAATCTAAGATAAAAAGGGGCTGCTGTCTTTTGTTTGCAGTGGTGAGGTTAGAGCCTTGTATTATTTGGCAATTTAATGTGACAGGCGATGGTGGCTTTTTTGGATATGAATGTCTTAAAAGTATTGCCTGGATTATAACAAAGCCTATTATACTTTAATGAAATTATCCTCTCACAAAATCTCCAGAGTTAGCCTCACACTTCCATCTCTCTTTCTCTGTCTGACTTTGATCTCTAGGTGTTTATTTGTTATATCTACCATTGCCAATTCAATAATTATGCAGACAAACAGGTGAAAATAAGCGCTGATGCTGAATATTAGAGAGGAGATAAGATGAATTGGTATTTTGTAATTGCGAACTTACAAAAGAGATTCATTCATAGATAGTTAGATAGATACAGTACCGCCACTCCCTATACGCAGAGTACACAGTCTGCGTAGGGCACCAACTCCCAGGGGGCACCATCCCAGTTGCTCAAAAAAAAAAAAAAAATGTAATGTTTAAAAACCTGATGCACTAATCCCGCATCCGCACCCGCATGCAATTGCTGCTGAATGCAAATGATCATAGTGGCCTAATGGTTAGAGAGTCGGACTCGTAATCGAAAGGTTGCGAGTTCGAGCCCCCGGCCGGCAGGAATTGTAGGTGGGGGAGGGAATGTCCAGCGCTCTCTCCACCCTCAATACCACGACTGAGGTGCCCTTGAGCAAGGCACCGAACCCCCAATTGCTCCCCGGGCGCTGCAGCATGGCTGCCCACTGCTCCGGGTGTGTGTTCACGGTGTGTGTGTGTGTGTGTGGATTTGTTCACTACTCACTGCTGTGTGTGTGCACTTGGATGGGTTAAACGCAGAGCACCAATTTCGAGTATGGGTCACCATACTTGACAATACGTCACGACTTTTTTTACTTTGATGGACAGCTATGCCCGTGAAAAGACATCAGCAATCCGGCGCCAAGAAAAGAAAAAGAAAAAAAAGATGAAGCCTGTGCATCACTTTCAGTTTCACATAATCCTGTGAAACTTTTTTTGGCTGTTGACGTTAATAACATGTTTTAATGTCGGTAATAAATTCACCACCAACACATCTAATATTCTCTCTGAGTTTCCATGTTCCCTTACGAAAATTAGCCATTATTTTTAAATCATGGTTCTTGTAGCCATGGTAACCACAAATTAACCATGGTTTTGTTACTTCAAATAATAATTAGATAGAATAAAAAAGATATATTTTTTGTGGTTATAAAAACAGACCAAAGCCAACAACAGCCTTTAAAATGACTTAAAATGCATTACATAAAAACAACGAGGCAATAATTAATGATATGGATTCATTGAATAACACTAAAATACATAATTTAATACAAAATAAACTATTTATTTACATTACCATGTTATTACAAATGCCTGCAAAGGGAGCCAAAGGCCTGATTTCTGCTATTACACTTCGGACAATCAAATCCTTGTTTAATCCCTATTGACCAAACGTTTAATTCACATATCCACTGATTTTTCATTTTTGGCCACCTTTTTGTGAGATGACACAGCCTCTAATTTATTCAACAAAAACATCACAACCCTTACAAAAATTAACCATGGTTTTATCATAGTAAAACTGCTTAATTTTCTTTTGTGTGATTTGTGAATGCTTGGACCAAAAAATCACTCAGGCAACTGTATTAATAAAATCATAGCCATAAGTAACTGTTTAGAGCTACAATTGTAATTTGTAAATAATACAATTTAATTATAATTTATTTGTTTACTTTTATATTTTATTAAAGTTCTATTTTGACCCCTATAGTAGGTGTTCTTTTTGTTTTTTGTTTTTTTACTTCCATAATATTTGAGAGAAGGGGGCACAACAATACAATCCTGCTTAAGGCACCCATTTGGCCAGCAGCGGCCCTGGATAGATAGATAGACTGAATGATTGATTGATAGATAGATAGACTGATTGATTGATTGATAGATAGATAGATAGATAGACTGATTGATTGATTGATTGATTGATTGATTGATTGATTGATTGATTGATTGATTGACTGTCATTAATAGGCTCATTGAGATGTCCCAACTTGGATACTTGCCTGAATTCAGCAAAAATACAGAAGAAACATATTCTTATCAGGTGACGGGAGTCCGAGGGAACGCCAACCCTCGCTCCTGTCCTAATCTTGTTTGTCATTGCTAAATGAGCTGGCCCAGCTAGGTGTGTTAGTCTAATGAATTTACAACCTGATATCAGGAGGCCTAAGACTGACAGGGGTCGTAAAACAGGAAGGGAAAAAAGCAGTAATTAACATTTATTAGCTGGCTTGTCATCTGTGCTGGTTGGTTGGGGAGTATGGATAATATTGCGGTGATCAATTAATTTTTAATCATCTCTAGAGAGATTATGGAGACTCCCTATGAACTCCAGACTGGCTGGAGTCTGTCAATAAACAGGGCATGGGTCGTTCTGCAATGCGTCAAGTGTGTGTGTGTGTGTGTGTGTGTAACAGAACTGTTTGTTTAGTTTCCTTTTTGTCCTTATTTGGTTCTTCCTGTTTTAGTTTCTGACCTAGTTCTGTTAATTAGTTATATGCATCACCTGTGTTTGATTCAGCTCGCACAATTTTTTGAGTTGGCTCAAGCCAACCAGGATCCAGCCAGCTTTATGTTGGCTTTTGCGCCTCTCGCCCTCGCCAGCAAGCTAGATGGAGGGACACTTAAGATGATGCTCCGGCTCGGGCTCACCTCCCGAGTCTCCAGATCCACCATGGCCTCCCAAATCTCCAGTCCTGACATGGTCTCCCAAGGCTCCTGATCCGTCCTGGAGGCTTCCCTGTCCTATCCTGGTCCTGCTCCAGCCTCCAGGACGCCCACCCCCCCTCCCCGATGTTACGCGCTCTTCCGGGAGGGGGGCGATATCTGTAACAGAACTGTTTGTTTAGTTTCCTTTTTGTCCTTATTTGGTTCTTCCTGTTTTAGTTTCTGACCTAGTTCTGTTAATTAGTTATATGCATCACCTGTGTTTGATTAAATTATCTTGTTTTCTCGTTTGTTCTAGCCCCTTTATAAGTCCTCAGTTCTGCCTTTGTGTTTGTCTGATCTTAAGTTAACTAAGTGTTTATGTGCGTTGAAGCTATTTTGATTAAAGAGTCCTCATTTGTTTTCACCTTTCGTCGTGCGCCTTTTCCCTACAACCACAAACCGTTACAGTGTGTATGTGTATGTGTAAACCAAACTACATACTTATCAACACACACCACTTGACTAATATGCTTTAACCAAATCCCCCCTGGTAGGCAATTACTTAGCACACATGCACACACCATTACAGGTTCTGGATTTTGATAACTTTCCCCTCAAAAAACATCACATACAACCACTTAAAATATACTTGAAACAGCTTTGGGACAACACCCCTTTTGAGTTTTACACACCAAAAGACTGTGAACTGTACTTTGGTTGCAGGAAATGACTGTTGTTGAACATGGAGGCAGCTTTGGACCTTTCCCCCTTGTATTTAGTCTCCTGTGGCGTGTGAAGAAAGAGGCTAATGGGTAATAGATACCTGACTAATGCCCTTCTGAAGAAATAGAGATAGATGGAAAAAACCTAAGGAGAGAAAACTTGCGACTGAGTTATGAAGGTGTACCTGGGGGGTTAATTAATCGCAGGCACTTCTCATGCCAAGCGGTAGCTGATAGTTAAAAGTTAATACATTTATTGCCCGAGAAGTGCTCATCCATCAGGAGCAGTTTGTTTCTGTGGCTCGGTGAAGGCACAGTGTGGGCAGGGCTGGATTTCCGATGATAAATGGAGTTGGTGTTGTTTATTTTGGTGAATGTAATTTCATGTGTTTATTTGCTGGGATTTAGGTGACGGTTGTGGACTAAAAAAAATCTGGTTTCTGTCAAACAGGGGTGTAAGTCATTCATAAGTTGTAAAGGATCATATCAGGCTATTTATCTACCGTCATAGTCTCCACCATTTTTAACTCTCTCGGTCTCTTAGTGTTGTAAAGTATCCAGCTCGTCTGGAGGTTTGTAGTGTTAATGGCTCAAGGTCAGGGCCATAAAATGGGGGACAGAAAGGGTGGAAGCTGCTTCTTAGGGTGGTTAAGATGGGTTCAGAGCCTTAATGTGAGCCCTCATTCACAAGGTGAACAGGGCTTAACCCCAAATCCAGCTGTCAACAGCCTGCCACCATACACCGATTAGCCCGTTTGGTTACTTTGTTTCACAGAAGTGTTCATTCAGAGTGTTTTCTTTGAAAACTATATCTCCCATCTCTAGAGATCTGCTAGGCGTTGACACAAGTGTCAATGGTAGATGCAGAATCTGAATTGCTCTTTAGCCACACATCTTTAATTTTCAATGTTTTCTCACTGTTGGCGCTCCCTACAGGTGGTTGGCTGTAACTGCGGTTTATTTAGTGTCAGGTCTCAGAGGCTTGTGTGTGTATGTGTGTGTGAGGAGGGGGTGTCTACCATGCTTTGGACCAGCCACCACCCTCCACCAGTCCGCAGCTGTGGGTCTGAGCCGTGCCACCTTCCTTGACACAATGGGGCCCTTTGACCACAGAGGGCTGATTGACACAAAGGGCCCTGCATGCTGTACACCGCGGCACAATGCTATTGTTATCATACGCTACTGAAAGCAAAGACCTACTCCACTATTTTTCATTTTGAAGTGTCAAATGATTACATAAAAACAGGCTTTATAAAGACTTAGGGAATGTGCTTTATGACTGAAAGTAGAACACCACAGTAAGATGCAGGAATATTATTTAAAAAAAAAAATTGTGTTAAAACATTCCATGTGTAAACAAGTATTTTAAGCTCAATCTATGTATTTATTGGTAGTGTATTTTCTTTTATTTATTTATTGTTTACATAAGATTAAGCTTAATATAAAAAAAATCAACAGATCTTTTTCCAAAATCAACAGAGAAAATACAAAAAAGGTAGGCCTTTTAATGTCTAAAGGCTCTTTTACACCAAGAATGATAACTGTAAGGATACCTAACACAATAACTATATTAGCATCCACACCTATATCCAATAATGTTCTGTTTATTATAAACGCAAGCTGCTATTATGTCATCTACTGCTTTAAATGCACTAGCTCTTAAACTTGGCCATCAATGTTTTTATTGTTCACCACCTGCAAAACATTGTTCAGAGAGGGAATATTGGTCGTCTGTATTGTTATCATTATAGTTGCAATGTGGACTTCCCTATTTTCATAGAATTACAATGACTATTGTTAAAACTATTGTTAAGAGTTATCGTCATCGTTATCATTTTGGCCTGAACGGATATATTCAAATATATATTGCAAAAGTATCTCAACCCGTATTGTGTCATATCTGGATTGTATTCGGTATGAAAGTGTGTACATATCTATTTGTGTTTGTGTGCGTGTGCTTATGTGTATGATAAACGTATTGTTATGTGGCTGAGACGAGAGTGGCCTGTAATTCAGGCTCAGTGAACCTCCTCTCCTCGCTCGTGCCTCACCAGCCCCGGTAGACCTGTTGATGGGGCCTCTCTGTCAGCACGCCACAGGAGTGATAAATGTCCCTTATCGGCATTGTCATTGTAATAGCCCCACAACAGGCCCGAGATGAGGGACTGGGCCAGAGTTATCGCCCTGCTCCTGCAGGGGAAGAATACACATCAAACTGCCAATCACTCGGTCCGAAAATTGCTCTGAGATTTGAGTCCCCAGACAGCCAGCAGACTGCTAAAGCTCCCTCCCTCCCTCACTCGCTGCTATTACGCTGCTCCATTGCTTTATTTCACCCCTTTTTTAATGCTTAAACTCCTAAACACCACCATCTCCTGTCAGTTCCTTCACAAGGTTTTTGTTTTTCTCTCTTTCTCTTACCGTCGCCCGTACCGCACGGGGAAGACACAGGGGTGCTGAAGAAAAAGAGAAAAATGGGAGAGTGTGTGTTTTTTGTGTGTGTGAGGTAGAACGTGAGATGGAGGAAAAGTAGATGATAGAGGAGTGAAGAGGTTAGTGTGGGAACGCCAGCAGAACCATTCCAATCTCTTAATTTTCTATTGATCCTTGTGCTCCTGCTTTGAGTATCAGCCCTCCCTCCTAGCCTGTTCACTTTGGTGTCTCCTGCTCATGATAGATGTTGAAGACGTTCCTTTTCTCTGCCTCTGTCGTCTCTTTCCTGCTGTTTTAGTCACTCCTGCTAATGGCAAGTGAATTGAAAAGAATTGCAAGGCATAAATAATGAAAGCTTATATTTTTATAGTTTTTATATTATCTTAATATTTATTTTGATAAGTTTTTATGCATTTTTTGCATAATGTATTTTGTGCATTATTTTTATTAATTGTATTATATATTTTTTAAATACGTGTGAATATGTAAATGTGTACTGTATACTATTATGCATATATAAATACACATGTACAGTATATATTTTGAAAATATTTACATGTATTTATATGTATAAATTTATATTCATAAAATTTATATTATATATAAATATATGTAACATATAAACAACATATTTTTCTTAAATATATGCAAGCATGTGTGTGTGTATATATATAAATATACACACACACACTCATAATAAATATACACAGCACACACGTATATTATGTATACAATTGTTTTATTTTGGATGTGATTAATCGTGATTAATCATTTAACAGCACTAATATGTATATGTGTGTGTGTGTGTGTGTATATATATATATATATATATATATATACATACACGTGAATATACAACATTTATAAATAAATATCAGTATGTTAGATGATTGCATTTCAAATATTGCATTATTTTTACTTACTATATATATATATATATATATATATTTATATCCCATTTTCAAATTTCCTCCTATAAATAAAAATAATGCAAAATTCAGTTGACGAGTTTGTAAACATGCTCACCAAAAAAAATGTTCTTGCATTTTGTGCTTGGCTAATATTCATTTTGGGCCCTGCTCATGAGCAAGCATATGGTGGGTGAATAATGTCCATAAGGTTAAAGGTTAAACAGCTATCTAACCACTCACATGCACACCATAGCCAAGGGGTAACATCCCCCTCTGCTGTTAGAAGTCATAACACACTCCTTATGAAAGCTGATGGAGAAGCTGGTGATGTTGGACCCTGGAGACTGACGTGGATAAGATCATTGTGGTGTCCACTAGTGGCCAGCTAATGTTTGTGATGCAATCGGCCATGTCTGATTGAGCCATTCTCATGGAGGCTCCAGGGGACCCTTGAGGACCCCATGGTCTCTTCGTATCGGGTGGCCTGAGGTTCGCCTGTTCTAAAACCCACTCCACCAGATAACCATCTCTGTGCTCAGACCTCATTCCCACTATGGCCTTTATTAAACCATCCTGCCAGCTCTGCCCACTGAGAAGAGAAAAAGAAAGAGAGACTCTTAGAGAAGGTGAAAGCGAGAGCAGGGGACATATGCCAGCTAAAGATACAGATATGGCAGCACTGTGGGAGGATTAGCTGAGTGTCTCCTGTCGGTGACAAGACCTGATAACAGCCTGAGAGCTGTAATGGGCTCCGGCCTCACATGCAGGTGAGCTGTCAATCCATCATACTGACCTCCTGAAGACATGAACTCATCTGTTCCTGAAGTCACTCTTACCAAAGTTGAGCTGCATCCTAACAGTCTTTACATTTGGGAAATGCAGTGGCCTCAAAAAGTATTTGGATACTTGAGCTCCACTTAAAAATGTATAGTCTTACCAAGTGGCTTTTGTTTCATTTAAACATTTGTGTGTTTCACAGAAGAAAGTGAGTCATACAGCTTTGGAACAACATGAAAATGAGAATGAGTAAACTAATACTTTTTCTTAAATAGTTTTTGGGCCCTGCTGTATCTAACGAAGGGTGAGGAAGTGAGACAGTGAGTAACAGACTGACTGACAGAGAAGTGGCAGGATAGAGTGATAGAGACCAGGCTGGGCAAGTCAGGCTGTGTGCAGTTGTGCTGCTGTGCTGAGGATAAATCACAGCCCATTTTTACTGAGAGACGTCTAACTAGCAGCACTCCTATTAGCCCTCTGCTCCACTGCGTGACCCTGATGCCATATTTCTGAGATGTACTGCCTCTGACAGATTAGTACACACACATACACAAACACATAGAAATGCTAGGATATGTGGGACTGTGTGTTTTTTTGTGTGAAGGTGTGATATTGTATAGGTAGATGTGTTCAACTGTGCTCGCTCTGGGGCCTTCTGTTTTTTTAGTATTCCATTATTTTTTAATATTCTCTATTTTTTTATATTCCATTATAATTTTTTTAATAGTCCAATATTTTCAAATATTTGGGTAGTGCATGCTCATTTCCTCTATTGTTCACTTAAATCTTTAAACACTAATATTTAATAACATAGTTAAATGAATATACATTTTTGTACTGTACATTATAATGCTGTGATGCCCAAATGCACTTATAGCAAAATTACTGTTTTTAATGTATTCACAAAATTCAAAAACACTACAGTTCAGATGGGTTGGTAATATTTTTTTAAATGCTCACCAAGGCTTTATTTATTTGATCAAAAATACAGTAAAACAGTAGCATTGTGAAATATTTGTAAAATTTCAATTAAATGTTTTCTATTTTTATTTGTATTTATTCCTGTGATGGCAAAGCTCAATTTTATATCTCCAGTCTTCAGTGTCAATCTGCTGATTTGACCAGGGGCTCAGTAAAAAACACATCCGGGGCCCTATTTTTTTAAATGTAGGATTAATTTAAGAAACAAACGGTGTGTTTTCCCTGTATTATGAGGAACAAATGCAAGGAACCTTGGTTTAGGGGATAGAAAATATCATTAGCTCAGTAGTGCTTTTGTGTTCAGGGCTACGGGATAGATTTATTTTTCCCAATCTCTCCTGTGAAGCACAGACAGGTGCCGTGTTAACTGCTCTCAGAAAGTGAGAGGGCGAGGAAGGAGAGAGAGGGAGGCTTAGGCTCTAAATGGTTTGTGGAATGGAGGTGTTAACTCGTGTCAGCTCCTTGCTGTTGCTGACAGATGAGCAGGAGCTAGGAACAGGAAATCCCTGGCCCTAATGCCCAGAAGAGTGTATGTTTATGTGTGTGTGTGTGTGTGTGTGTGTGGTAGAGGTAGAGATAAATAGAGATGGCTACTGCAGGGTTAGACTCACAGCTCTCCGCTTTGGGCACAAGCTGCAGACAGTCAGACACAGGAGCGTCTCTGATGACAAATCAATCCACGTCTCACTTTCTCCATCCCTCAAACTCCGTCTACACCAGAGCTGGAGCAACTGCAGCAGGAGGGCGAGAGGAGCTCCACACCGAGGGCTTAAAGCAGGCAACAGAGACCAAAACTTCCTTTAGGGCTGCGCTCCAACTGCCAAGTACATGAGAAAAGTGGCTTTTCGAACAGAAAATCAATTTAGAGTCATTCAATACACTGAGCTGTCGCGGGTGAGATTACAGCATGTTCGCAAGGTTCCATATTCAAATCACAGCCTCGGAGCCAAGGACGGTTTCCGCACTGGGGCCGTGACTACACCTCGACGCACAGCTCCATTGATCCGATCTACTGCGGAGGAGGCCAGCAGGTTAACACGTGTAAAAAGGAATATGTTTCAGGCACTCTGGGTCGAAGGAGGGGGAAAGAGGTTAACCGTTACACGCACTAGCAAAATCTCCCCGGGAGTGTACGTGCCGCGTGCGAACAGTGAGCTCAGCGGCCAGACCGTTTGGCCTATACGGCGGTACTAGATATGATTGACGGTGACAGCCCACAGCACTTTCTCTTGTAACTTTCAAATCATTAAGCCTTTAGTGTATGAGGCGGCTCTTTTACGACTTTGCCTGGAAAGCTTTTTTTTTTTGTCTTAGCTCACACAAATTGCTGAAGCAGGATGTTATTCATGCAGTCAGTCAGAGGCCACGCAGAGGCTAACTAGGACCGCAGGAAGCAGAAATACCAGTGTAAGATTACTGACTCAGTGTCCTAACCAGACCTGACATGATAAACTGTCAGAATGTTAAAGCCTGTTAGTTAAAAGTTCATACATTTTAAACTTTAGTTTGATAGCATTTTTTTTTTTTGCGCTCTTCATGTTTAATCAAAGTCATAATTTGATGACTTCTCTATGGTGATGAATGCAAACTTCTCAAATTATTTAGTGTGCTTAAACCCGTCATTTTTATTACAATCTTCCATCTAATCAACAACTGATGGACAGAAGTACCCACACTACATTTTTAGATAATCCATTTTACTCACATGTACATGACAATACGGAAAAAAAAAAGATCTGTCGCTACTTCCGTTGCATTGCGACTTAATGAAAGTTGTCGATTTATGGTGACATGAGTGACAAAGAACTTTATGCAAATGAACAGCATCTGATTGGCTATTTTAATGCTTTGTGCATTTTGACTTTCATTGTACACATAAAAACTTGACAGTTGACGTTAGTACACAGGTTGGCCTCAGATGCTAATTAGACATCTATATTCACCCATGATATGAGGTTATGCAGGAATGAAAAGAGTTGATGTGCAGTGGGCTGGCGGTTTGTGTGAATATGAGTTGTCTGTGTTTATGCATTAGACATTGTGTGTGTGTGTGTGTGCATATGTAAGCGATGACAGGCAGGGTTGTTAACGCAGTTAACGCAGGCGGTCGGTTATGACAGTTCTTGAGAGGCTCTATTCAGATGGACCTGCAGCCCTGCCGTCTAAATTCAATTAACTCTACTGGCTGCTGTTCTGTCACCATTAGTGGTAATTAGTTAAAACATCAGAGTATAAACAGTAAATTGGCTCTGGTAATTAATTCCCCCTCACAAGCATATGAGAGCAGGAAGAGAGAGAGAACGTGAGAGGGGCACACAGACAGCAGTGTACTGATGAAAAGAAACCTGTAGAGGTTATTGGTGGCTTTGTGCTATCAATTATGGTTAGGCATTATTTAGGAAACAGTGCTCGTGTGTGTGTACAAGCCCACTAATGGACAGGCATAAAGTAGGCAGCACATGGCATCAGTTACAAGCCTGAGCACTCAGCGCGCAATATATGCCATCTGGCCAAGCATGTCTCTTTTTTTAAATCTTTAGGTATATCCTTTGCTACTTTAGTCTTTAGTCTTATATTAAATCTAATTATTAAAAACAATTTTTTGAGGTTTTGTTAATCTATTTACATTTGTTCAGGGCACACAAAATATTGCTTTACATTCATGCGTCAACACACGTTGAATGCACATTGTGTGAGTTTTATAGCAGAACTAGCTTTAGCTTTAGCAGTCAATGCACTTGGTGTGAGTTTTATAATAACGTGAGTATTAGCTTTACCATTCAATACACTTGTGAGAATTTTATAGTGAGTTCTATAATAGCATTAGCATTATCTTAACCATTCAATGTATTTGATATGTCTTTCATAACATTATTAGCATTATCATTCAGTGTATTTTTTGTTTTTTTTGTATTTTGTATTGAGTTTTATTGCAACATTAGCTTTAGCATTCCATTCTAGCATTTCATGTGCATGTTTTCAGCTGGAAGAGTTTTAGTGTTTCCTGTCAGATTTTAAATAGACATTTATTAAATGTCTTTAAGATGTTAATGATTTACAATGCATGTGAATTTTAAAGATGTTTATCAGGTGATTTTGCGCAACAAATGTTTTCCAGATTAAGTATTCTTTAAAAGACATCTTGGAGACATCTGAGTATGCTGAGCACATAAGGACTGCTGAAATGACCCTTGACCTTTTGGCCAAAACATTTAGAGCAAGTTCCTTGGTTGCCCTCATTCAGATATGGGACACAAGTAGCACTGTATGTGTGTTTCACGGCACTTTCACGGCAAATATAATTGGATGCTAGGCGTTTTGGTCATTGACGAATGACCCTCAGTGAAAAACTTTCGCCCACGTGTGCAAAGCCCAGCAGGGATGACGTCCTCAGGGACTCAACACTGCCCACTCAGCAAACATAGCCCACCTGTTCAGATAAACAACATGATTTCATAGAGCTGCGCAAATCCATCCATATTTAAGCAGATATGTGCCCTTTCCTGCCTCCTCTCAGTCACAAAGTCGGAGTTGTAATGGTCCTTACCCCTAGGGAGGAGCAGGAGGTGCTGGGACTGAGGCTTCTCGCCTTTTGGGACTGTGGAGAGATAGAAAGAGAGGGAGAGAAAGAGGCAGGCAAGCTGGCAGATCTAACCCTGCAGTGTCACCCTCATTTCCTGGGTCAGCGCCTGGGTAATGGTCTATTAATTTGCTCCATTTTCCCCTGTGAGGCAAAACTCAATCTCCAGCCGTTTCACTCTGCTGTGCCATCCACAAGGTGATTGATTGAATAAACAGCTGTCACTACTGTGAGCGCTCACACCCACCGACACAAGTCTTATCCTGAACACTATACTCTCGAACCAAACACACACACACTTACCACAATAAGATGCCTTCTCAACACTATTCCCTCAAAGTAAACCCACACACTCTCCAAAGCAAGCCGCAGTCACTCTTAAATGTGTCCACACCATTTTACCCACAAATACACAAGGGTTGTGCAGCATTCAGAAATGAATTGAAAATGCACAGATTAGATTAAATTCCTGAATTTAAACTGAGGCAGCAAACATTCCAATTTAAATGCAAGGAAGTCTGTCAAGACAAATGATAAATGTACAATACTCTACACTAAGAGGTTGACAATATTTTATAAAAGTTTCTGAAAGAAGTGCTCATGAAGGCTGCATTCATTTGATCAAAAATACAGAAAAAAAAATCATATTATGAAATATTATTACAATTTAAAATAGCTGTTTTCTATTTTAATGTATTTTAAAATGTAATTTATTCCTGTGTTTGCAAAGCTGAATTTTTAGCATCCATTACGCCAGTCACACAAACCTTTAGAATCATTGTAATATGCTGATTTGGTGCTCAAACAACATGTCTTCTTATTATTAATAATGTTGAATACAGTTGTTCTGCTTAATATTTTTGTGGAAACTGTGATGTATGCACAACCCTGCCATACAGACTAACAAATCAATTTCCCATCATGCCCTTTAAAAAGTCCTCAAAGTTGTTTGTGTGTACAGATAATCAAGTCTCCTCCCCTCTGATGAGCATAGTTATGAATCTGGCCCTAATAACTGGCTCGCGTTTCCACATGACTACCAGCGCATCTTTGCACGCCCCATACATATGCTAATAATACGCATCAAACCGACATCATCTTTAGCCAAACACTCCCAGAGAGAATGACAGAGTGATACAGACGCCAAACCACTCCCCTTGTCCCACTCCTCTCTCAGGTGCTGATTGCATTTGCCTTTTTAAATGTGACACCCTGAGTATGTGTGTGTGTGTGTGTGATCGGTAGCGTGAGGAGCTGCTGTTTAACAGCACAATGCATCACTGTCAGCGGTGATCGGCCTCCGTGCGCCGTTAGCACAGAAGCCAACGCCGACGCTCGCCAGGTCCCAAACTGAAGATGACCTCGTTCCATTTCATCAAACGTCCTCTCGAATGAGGCGCGATGCCTCATTCCCTTCTTCTCTCATTCTCTGCCCTCTTTTTTTTCACCTAACCCTGGGTAATCAGCCTAGAAACTGTCCAACCTGCTTAGGGTTTTCTCTGCTCACTTACAATAAAGTAAAAAAGCACACACACACACACACACAGATAGTCTGGGCTGGTCCCATTATCAGTCTAATTCCCCTCCTTTTGCGTATAAAGCACATATTTCCCATTATGGAGATTACTTGTAGCGGCTCACCTTGTTCTGATTTAGGGAGGAGGGTAGGCGAAAAAATGAAGGCTGACAGGCTCGCTGGATTTATTTGATTGCGCATACAAGGCAGTGTCATTTTCGAAGATGCAGAGTATAAAGAGATGCGTGTGTGTGTGGCCTTAAGGCTAGGAGAAGAAAAGAGAAGCCTCAAAAGGGAGGGGAAGAAAGGCCCTGAATCAAATCAAATTCCTCTTATCGGGCATTATTTGACGACGTTATCAGACAGCGTAATGTGGTTACATTCGGTAAGAGGCTGAGAGATTTCACTGTTTACTGATGTTGGCGTGCTTAAGGGCAAGAGGAGAGAGAATGAGGCAGGCGTAAACCCTTGATGCATACTGGGAAAACCGTTTTAACTGGCTGGTATGAAATGGACAACAAAGAATTCATCAAGGTGATGATGACGAGAGGACAGGGTTTTTTTGGGGAGGGGGGGGGGGGGGCCTTCGATGGTCATAGTCAAAGTAAGCAACTAAATTAATCAGTGAAAGCATTTCGTGATCAGTACACTCTTAAGAATAAAGATTCCAAAAGGGGGATTTCACAGTGATGCCATTGTAGAACCAGTTTTGGTTCCACCGTTCAGTGAACAGTTCTTAAAAGAACCATTTTTTTTTCTTAGTGTGAAGAAAATTTAAATAATATAAAGAAGCTTTGATGGACTATTGATGCCAATAAAGAACCTTTATTTTTAAGAGTTTTGTCAAACTTATGCTCAACTCTTTGTGGTCTTACATTTCATATTTCTTATTTCAGAGGTCTTTTTGTATTCTAATTTTATTTGCCTGCTGATCTTTAGACCAGTTTAAATGGGTGGTCTTAACTGTTTTTCTGACAAGACTGGCTCAAGTTTGACACTGTTGCCGGTAGAATGGTGACAAGCAAAACCAGTATAAAAGTGCCCAAAATGTAGTATATTCTAGTTACCAGGAATGGCAAAAGCTTAGCTGTTAAACTTGCTTAGCTGGTGATAGTCAAAAATATGCATTCATTCCTCTAAATCAAAGAATAATAACTTTTAAAAATTGTACTTTAGACCATCTTTTTGGTTTTGACCACCCTGTTTGCCTAGACTAGCTAAGACTGTGCTTTTTACTTTAGTAAGCAAAAGAGATTTCAAAAGGCACATGCTCTCTGCCTGTGCCCATTAGTGGCAGCTTTGTTCTCTCTCCAGTACCTTAAATGCTCTCTGTTTTGTTCACCAAGCACACACTCTCACACGTGGCACACACACCTATCCTCAGAAACGTACTCCTGACTCCAAGCAAACCAGACGAAGACCATTAAACCCACCGAACGAGTGAATTTGCTGCAATTATTAGAGTAATGTTTAAAAGGTCAAGGTGGGACTTGCCCAAACAGTGATGTTACTACCATTATAAATCTTTAAAAGATGCCTGCATACGTTATGTGTAAATTTTCTATCTAAACGTTTCACAGTATCTGCTGCACCAGGTTTTATGGACACAGATATGTAAGCATGGAGGGTTTTTTTCTGCATTTGGAAGCACTTAAATAAATAGGCGCATACTGTTTGAGTTATGCTGCGTGAGGCTAAATGAGAGTAGAGACAGACAGCTAACAGCCCCAGCCAGAGCTGCTGGTGGCGGGGTGCCAGCTACCAGGGGAGCTCGCGTTTGAGGTGGCTTCTGTGAAGCTCTTTTTCTGTCTTTTTTTTTTTTACACAGCGGCTTGTAAAACAACATACAAAGAGTGTCAGAGGCAGCTAGAAGCAAACACTACATTGCCGCACAGCTAGTGGCCAAGTTAGCTTGAATCTGCCTTCTCCAAGGCAACAAATTTTGACGCTATTAAGATATTAGCATGCGCTAACTCAGCCGTCCAATGTGTAATTGTGCTATCAGTGGGGTTAGAGAGAGGTTACCTTTGATGAAAGTGCTTTTAATAATTAGGGAATGTCTAACACCAAGAGAGGCCGCTGGCTCTGGCCCTCATTAGCTGTGCTATCAGAATAGAGGTCCGGGTGAGCGTATGTACTGTGATAAAGGTGTGCTATGGCTAAGAGAGGAGAAAAAGGGGATTTTTGAAAGCAGAGAGAGAGAGAGAGAGATAGCATGAGAGAGCCATCCATCTTGGCAAATTAGAGAAGATCAGGCCAGCTCTCAGTCAGAGCTGTCACCGACATCTCTCTCTTTCCCTCTCTCTCTCACAGCATGGCATTTAGGTGAGAAATCTCAGCACTAAAAAGTTCTGTCAGTCCTATTTCCTTGTTATTGCCCCTCTCTGCGCGCTGGTCTCGCCGGCCCTTCAGATTAAACGGAGTCCCCACCTTTTTCCACGCAGGGGTCCAGCGCAGAGGGGCATCCCACATTAATCATCTTTAACGTGCTGACAAGCAGCATGCGCCAAACCCCCTCCATGCCTCAGGATTTATATCTCTGTCTTCTCCTAGCCATCACTCACTCCCTTAGAGAGAGAAAGAGGGGGAACAGAGAGATGGAGGAACGAATAAGAAATGGAAGAATGGGACACTTTAGAGAGTGGTCTGGTGCAGGGTGCTTTTTATTTTAGAAAAGAGAGATGACTATTGTGACACTGAATTAATAAAATGTGTTTTCTACCATTTTACTAAAGAAATTAGATATTTGGAAATATTTTTTAGTAAAATAAGTATTACAAAAACTACTAAAAATCATACAAAAGTATTATTTTAAATACAATAAAAATTTAAAAAAATTAAATAAAACAAGTAATGTTTTTAAAAAAATTTAATAAATAAATAAATAAAATAAGTAATATTTTGAAATATTTTTTATTTATAAATCATCAGAGCCATTTGGGAAACATTTCAAATATATTTTATATCTTTAAAATATCATGTAGAAAATCTATTTACAAAAACTAAGTATTTGGATTATTATATACAGACTGATAGATAGACATATAGATATATAGACTGAATATAATAATTTTATAATACTTTTAGTAATTATTTATATTTATCTATTTATTTATCCATTATGTCTTTGTCTTTATTTCTTTTTAAATAAGGCATACAATGAATGCACAAAAGTTGTAAGAAATATACAAAGTACAGCAAATTATGTAAAAATGATTGGAAATGTACAAAAGTGTGTGATATAAATCAATAATGAGTTTGCGAGGGTGTGTCTAAGGTTGGAGGACTAGGTTTGTGTCCCTCCAGCCCAGCGGTTCTCAATTCCAGTCCTCGCATATTTTGCATGTTTCTCTTAGTTAACACACCTGATTCAGATAATCTGCTCGTTAGAAGTGAGCTCCGTGCATGAACTGTGTTCCGAATAACATGGTCCCTACACAGTGCCCATTGCTCCCTACTCCCTGAGCAGGGAAAATCCGTTGAAGTTTACTTCACTTCGGAACATTCATTCATGGATTTTCGCTGTGCAACATCTTCACACACGGACGAGTGTGACATCATATACCCCTGTATATCAATTTAAATTAACTTCTCGCACACTTCAATGCACTTTGAATGTAACATATTGTGGCGGGAGGAGCCAACGACAGACACAGTGGGCGTGGCGTCAAGCCTCGGAGAGGTTTTTATTAAACAATATTTAAAATAAAGTGTCCAAAGGGGGAAAAGTGTCCAAAATAAACAGGGATCTGGTGTCCTCGTTGTGCTGCGGGGCTCGTGAAGGAGGGCAGTGTTCAGGAAGGAAGGGTCCAGGTAAGGGGCGGAGTCCGGCGGCCGCACGCGCTCCCGTCTGGAGGTCCCGGGGCGCGGGTGACGGCGGCTTCTGTGGCGGCTTCGTCCAACTCCTTCATCCCCGGGTGCTCGACGGGATTCCACGGCCCGGCGTCCTTGCCCGACGGCCGTATCGCGGGTGCAGTGTCGGCCGGACTGCGGGTCCGGCCGCTCGCGTCTCTGGCGGCGGCAGGTAGTTCCCTCTACGCTCCCTTTCCTGGACCCACGAGGACACCAGCGTGCATGCACGGGGAAGAGACCGGTCTCTCGAGGAGAGGCGCGCTCGGCGTTTAAACGGCGGCGGTGATGAGGCTCCATTCACGTCAGGTGCGTCTCATCACACGCCGCCAGCCCTGCGTGTTCAGCGCCCCTCCTCTCTCACACACCCACTCCCGTCGGGAGCCTGGTGAAGGGCGGCGAATACGGGACGGGGTGGTGATGATGGACAGGGGGGAGGCAGCCGACTCGTCACATCCCCCCCCCCAAGCGACATCCCCGTCCGAGGGTCGCCGCCCACGCAGGAGTGCTACCTTCCTCAACCAGGCTCCAGCGGTCGGAGTGGGCGGGGCAGGGATTCCTCTCCGGGCAACGCTCCCTCTCGCACCGCGCCGGAGCCGGGACAGAGAAAGCGGGTTTTAGTTGACAGCCTCAACCAACCACGGGGTAATGATGACAAATAGACAGAATGTCACTTACCCCATTGGTGGCTGGGAGGCTGTCCCCGTCCTTCCTCCGTCCCCGTACGGGCTCTACGGCTTCTTGCGAGCGAGAGGGGATGACGTCATCAGATGTTGCCCAACTGTGCTGTCTAGGCTCCGCCTGCCCGCATTCTCCACCACTGTGGCGGGAGGAGCCAACGACAGACACAGTGGGCGTGGCGTCAAGCCTCGGAGAGGTTTTTATTAAACAATATTTAAAATAAAGTGTCCAAAGGGGGAAAAGTGTCCAAAATAAACAGGGATCTGGTGTCCTCGTTGTGCTGCGGGGCTCGTGAAGGAGGGCAGTGTTCAGGAGGGAAGGGTCCAGGTAAGGGGCGGAGTCCGGCGGCCGCACGCGCTCCCGTCTGGAGGTCCCGGGGCGCGGGTGACGGCGGCTTCTGTGGCGGCTTCGTCCAACTCCTTCATCCCCGGGTGCTCGACGGGATTCCACGGCCCGGCGTCCTTGCCCGACGGCCGTATCGCGGGTGCAGTGTCGGCCGGACTGCGGGTCCGGCCGCTCGCGTCTCTGGCGGCGGCAGGTAGTTCCCTCTACGCTCCCTTTCCTGGACCCACGAGGACACCAGCGTGCATGCACGGGGAAGAGACCGGTCTCTCGAGGAGAGGCGCGCTCGGCGTTTAAACGGCGGCGGTGATGAGGCTCCATTCACGTCAGGTGCGCCTCATCACACGCCGCCAGCCCTGCGTGTTCAGCGCCCCTCCTCTCTCACACACCCACTCCCGTCGGGAGCCTGGTGAAGGGCGGCGAATACGGGACGGGGTGGTGATGATGGACAGGGGGGAGGCAGCCGACTCGTCACAATATACATTCGCTTCGAACTACAATCATGGCGGAATATCCTGTGATGTCCACTTCGCAGGGCACTTACGTTCGAATAGAAAAAACGTCTGAAGCGATAAGAGAAACATACAAAATGTGCAGAGCGCATGGACTGGAAATGAGAACCGCTGCTCCAGCCCTCACAGAGAAGACATGATTAATCCATGGCTGTCTCTATTAGTCAATCCTCTCTGGGGACGATGTGGACACCTACACCACACTGCATGCACACATAATGGGGCGGTCTATAGGAAAAACATTAGGCCTCCTTACTAACACACACACACAGATGTATGCAAAGCTTTGACATGGCCTCAGGTATTTGCAAGCCCATGTCCACTCACGAACACATACCCTTTCACTATATAGGCGTTCATCTGTCTGTGCTGACAGACAGATGATTTAGTGTGTGTTCTTTTGTGTGAATCCTCTCCGTTAATATCAAAGCTGCCAAATGACCAGCTCTCTGTTTGTGAGAGTGTGTGTGTATGTGTGTGCTTTCAGGGAGACAAGTGACAGGGAGGTAGTTTAGGTCCCGACAAGCGCTTGACCAAACCATCATGACTCCATTACTGAGCCCATTGATTGTGTACAGATGAATTAAAGAGCCAGTTTCAAGAGGCACACACTCATTTTCTCTTCACACACGGACAGAGGGGCACACATACACACATTCACACGCTCTGTTAACAGATCCCATCATGCACACATAACAGAGTCAGAGTAACACTGTCAGTAAACCATCTGACATGTCAACAGACAAAAAAGGAAAGAAATTAATTAAATACACAAGACAATACACTGATACAGTCACAATTTACATTAGCGCTCATGTTACTGTGTTTAAATATTACATTTTAGATTTTACTATTATCAGTGTATAAGCATATGAGTAAAAACCTAAATGATAATGACTTTGTGTGAACAGACTATGTCATTCCTACACAAACTCATATGTCATGTTGCAAATGGCCACATAAGAGAAAGAGTTGGATTGAAGATTTATCTGCTCTAGGACCTCTCTTTGTTTACTCTTGCAGACGGTGATTGCTTTGGCACGACTCAAATTATCTTGTCAGGGCAATAAAGCTGACCGCTGCTGAAGAGATGAGCAGAGAGATATGGGGAATATATAAAATAATATATAAAAAAGAATATTCACAAAAGAAACCTTACCAAAAATATTTGTTTTATATAAAATAAATATTTACAAAAGAAAATCTAAAAAATATTACCAAAATCAGCATTTTACCACAGATGTAAGAAATTCTAAAATACTTACTAAAAATTTATAAATTAAATTAATATTTAAATATATATATATATATATATATATATTTGCATTTAAATGTCGAAATTTCTCTTTTATTTCTTTATGTATTTATATAGTATGATATTATTTATATTATTAGTAGTACATAATATATACTGTATAATAATAATATATAATACACAAACATATATCAAGAAAAAAAGAAAGAAAAAGAAAGAGACAGAAATAGGTGAGAGGAGATAAGACAGGGGAGAGCACGGAAAACAAATAAAGGGCCAGAAAATGAGAAATAGATGTGCAGGATGTTGCTGGACAGAGACTGGGAGGGAGGGGAGAGAGGGGCGAGCGAGAAATGGGTGGTGAGAGAAACAGAGACACACAGAATTGTAATCGATTACCTATTTTTCAAAGTCACTTAAAGTGTCCAGAGTGTGGGGCCGTTAAGTAGTGGTGCTGGAGAATAGGGGATGGGTATGCGTAGGCACGCATGACTGGGGAGAGGAGAGGAAAGGAGAGGGAGGAGGTGGAGAGATGTATGGGGGTGGGAGGGGGAGTTTTGGGGATGCTAACACTGACCCTTGCTAGCTGCTCACTGATAAATCTGTGCTCTTGCAGGAAATAGTTCTGACAGGCCAATATGTGAGCAGAGGATATGTGCCCCCGGAGGGACTTTGCCGCATGTATGCGAGCGTGTGTGTCAGTGTCTACATGTGTTTGCGCACATGTTTGTCTGCGTGAGTGTGTGTGTGCATAGACTGGACCGTTAGCGATCATCACCCTCTCAAACGGCGCACACATCATGTCAAGACAAACACAACAGTGCCCTCTGAAGTCAAGGACGGGCTCATACTGAGCCCAGGGCTTTATGTAGAGAGAAGAACCAGGATTACAGCCCCACTGCGTGTGTGTATGTGTGTGTTTGTACATCTGTTTGCAACCTGCCCTCAAGTTACCTCATCATCTCGAGAAAAGATGCTCACTAACCCCTACTGCAACAGATCAATAGCTGCCTCCCAGACATTACAACCGAGCTGCAAAACACCAGACGTTTGTTACACACTTACACATTTCGATAATTGGACACTGCTGTGAAATGGATGGGGATTTTACATCTTTATGTCTGTTAAGCCCATTAAATCAAATGTTATCAGAGAACTGAGAGTGTAAAATAGCAGGACGTGACAACTATCTAAAACCATTTACGTTATTTGAAGAAAGTGTATAAATCTTGTTTGTAAATGATTTAGTATGTGCTCATCTCTGAGAATTTCCAAAGGCAGAATTTCCAAAGGTGTGATTTCCTCACTTCCTGTTTGTGTATATATTTGCGCTTTGAGTTAGGTAAGCAGACTCACCATGTGGCTTACAGCTGTAGTCTGTCGGTAACAGTGAGTTCATCCAGGATATCCTGTTTGAGGGAGGATCTATTGTCCCAGAGGGCTAAAAATAGTCGCTTTGATTGGCTAGTTCCAGATCTGAGAGATTGAGAGATATAAGAGTGAAACAGGAAGTGTTTTTTCACTCATTTACAGAGCCGCACGTTATATAATTCACATGCTAAAGATGTGTTAGTTACTCACAGGCAGCCATGACACACTCACTCACCCACACGGATGGACTTTTGTAAAAATAAACACAGCCATGTGTTCAGATGTGAACGCACGTACGCGTACCTTCTTGTTTATGATAAAATGGCTGTTTGTGTTGTATCCTATAAAAAGCCTCATCAGGATTCCAAAATCATCAGTGTATATGTATTTGTTGAAGCTGACTAGTTTAATTCACTGTGCATTTCACATGTTAACTGAGAATAATTGTACTTTATATTACAGCATCTGATGAAATGTTGTCCGTTGGTGAGTTGATAAGTGTATATGAAGTGTGTGTGTGAGATACAGTTGAAGTGTCACAAGCTCAGTGGCGTAACTGTCTGTGCGGAGCTGTGGATCTAGTTTAATGAGGGAACAGGAGACAGGAGGCCGAGGATGACGGATTCTCCTTCGGCAGAAATCTGAGCCACTTAATCCACACAGTCCAGAGAGAGAGGAAAAGACTTTGAGCACTCATCTGACACATGCTCATTTCCAAATTTACTATATAAAAACTGGGCCAACACTTCTATGGCATTTCTACGTGGTCTCACCAAAAATGTAATCTTCTTTTAAATTATGCTTATTTATAAATTATGGGATTTTGTCTCTTTTTAACAGTTGTAGTTAACAATAACAACACTGGCTCTGACCAACAATGGAATTTTGAATGTCTACAAACCTCCCAAACTCTTTCATAATTATAAATAAACCTCATCTTCCCTTGTTCTATCTTTCTGTTTTTCTCTCAGGTAAGAAGAAGGTGTCACTCTATGACAGTCAGGCTCCCATATGCCCCATCTGTCTGGTGCTACTGCGTCCAGGAGAACTTCAGGAGCACATGGAACAGGAGATGGAGAGGCTCACCCACATGCACATCAGGTAGACTCCCACATATATACCCGCCGTCTTCTGACAGCTCCATCAGTTCTTGTCACCGTTTCCCAAACAAATTAAGCACATTGGCTGCTCTCCCTCACGTAAATGTTTGGTCTAAAAATGAGCAGTGAAGACACCGGCTACTGGTGTAATGCTCCAGTGATAACAAAGAGCAGCAGCAGAACAGGTGCTTTTCCACCCTATCATCAATCAGCCCACATGCGCTTAGGTCTTTCATGTGGCCAGGTTAAGCGTGGTGGGATGATCACAGAGATCCAGCACAGTATCCATCATTCATCCACTGCCTGAGGCTTTCAGACAGGCCAAGGCAGCTCGGAGAAACAACCCAGAATGCTACTGCTGGTACATCAACTTGACCCGGTTAAATCGCTGTGTTCTTATACAGCGTCCGCGCAAGCCAGGCAGGAAGTTTCACCCTGTGAGATTGAAGGAACATTAGTCATAACAAGAAACAATGCCGTTTGAATCTATAGGTCACAGACATGTCATAGACCAGAGGTCCCCAACCACCGGGTTGCGACCCACTACTGGGCCGTGGAAGAATTCCTACCGGGTCGCAAGAAAGTTCTGGGAAAATGTGTATAGATATGACGCTCTGTTATTTATTGTGCGTAAATTATTTTTCTAATTATTCTGTGTTTTCGTTGTATGCGATTGATATCGAGTAGCAATTTGCCGATTTCATGTTGAATTAGTAAATAAAAGATTGCTCTGATCTGTCATATAGGCTATTAGGGCTTAAACGGATCGCAGTTGATCATATCGGTATGCGGCGCTGTCTGAAACACGTCTCTATGCTTGTGTGCGCTTCAGGTGTATGCCAGTACAGCACAAGCATAGAGACGTGTTTCAGACAGCGCCGCATACGATTTGATTCCTCTTTCATGTATCCCTGCGTTTAAGATACATATGCATTGGGGGTTGCAGTTACGTCGCAATACTGGAAATATTTCTGTTTTAAAGCATGAAGGCGAGCCAATGGATATCACAAAAGCAACGTGCAAACTTTGCGCAATAGTTATGCCGGTGAACGTCTTAACTTTAGTGATACAGAAAGTAAAAAAACTGATTGAGTTTTCTAACGCTGCATTAACAACGCATATTCTCTAAGAGACAAGAGACGAATATACTTCAACATGTGCTGATAACAGTATAAATGAATAGACCTGTTTTAAAGACCATCCACAACAACAACAACAACAACAACAAGACCCCACCCCTGCCCCCCGGTCCGCAAGATTTTTTTTCAAACCGTAACCGGTCCGCGATGTAAAAAAGATTGGAGATCTCTGTCATAGAGCACTATAGCGGCGCATTGTGCTGCATATCCCCCCTTTTTGTTTTAATAGATTATGCTGCTGGACTTCAAACAGGGACACAGGGAGAAAGAGAGAGGGAGATATTAATTCTCAGCAGGATGTCTTTCCAGTATGAGTGTTATCCATCACACGGCGGTGAGGAGTTATCTTTTAATAATTAATAAAGGGCAGTGGGTCGCCCTCCCCTGCGGGCAGCGGCTGTGGACACTGACATGGCTCTGGGCCTCTGTCACCCCTGCCTGTTTGATAGTGGTGGTTATTTAAGGAAATTGCATCGTTGCTCCAGGTCTGTCAAGGTCGGATGCCGCTCTGCATTACAGGCCTGTGATTTAGCCTTTCCTGCACTCCTTTTAACCCCTGCTTATAGCCGAGAGAGTTATCTTCCCAGGCTATCAGTCCAATCGCTTTATACCGATTTAGCATATATAGAAAAAGAGATGGACTGAAAGAGAAATAAGGCTGTTTGCAATTGAATATAGAGATTGAGATGCCTTTAAGTGAGTAAAATGAGAGTAATACTTCACTGATTTCATAATGTTAGCCATAACCAGACTCAAGTATTTTTTATCTTTTTTGCGTGAACTATCCCTTTAATTGATATCTATGTTGAGCATCATTTTGTTCCTAGATTGCACTGTGGGTGGGGCTGCCCAGCTTGACAATAAAGTAAAAATAAGTGATCAAAACAGCTAATAAAAACACTTTATCACTCACTTTATCATCTGGTTAGAACATGGTGTGAGTCATGGTTTAGTAGTATTTCAAAAGTTGTTTATGTCTTTCTTGTTAATCTGCAGTCAAATTAAAATGATTCCATTTTAGTTAAACTACATCAACATTTGCATCCACAATTCTGAACTAGATTTATGCTTTCATGAAGTACACAGAGCAGTCACTGCATTACTTCATCGAAGCTCAGTGTGGAACTCTGGGTAACTGCTGCCGTCTTCCTTCCCTGTATACTTCCTCCCAGGCGAGGTGCCGCTCAACACATGCTAGCACACACAGATCATTGGAAGTGACATGGCGAATTTGTGGCAATTTGTAGTAAATCTCCCTTTAATGATAGCGTTTCATTCTGCACCAAATGAGACTTGAGTGCATGTAAAATGGGGAAAGCTATTTAAGATGTAGCATTAGGCAGATGTCTGAATGGATGCGGGTGAGTGTGTGTGAGATTGGAACCCACCGCCGCCGCACTCCTCTCTCTTTCCCTCCCCTGTGGCCGCATCGCCTTGCCCCCTCCCCTGACTCGTCCTCTGCTCTTCATGTATGGAAATGGAAATCCATCATGCCCTTTACCCGTCTGCCTGCTCTGAGGGCCACAGCAATCTACATATTCCCCCACCCTTTCCCAGCCTCTCCACGTAATCAATTTGCCTCCAGCGGAGCGAGGGAGATCCGGGTGGCAAACGACACAAAAAGCAATCTTTATCTCCAGCTTACAACCCCCCAACTGTCGACTGGCATTTATTCAATTTTCACCAGCTCCCTCACTCTCACTCTCGCTCTCTCTCCCTCTTCTCAGTCTAGCTGAATTTGGCTGCGAATGGGGAAAGGGAAAGCTCGATTTGTCCGGAGTGTGGAGTTTGTGGGATTTTGAAGTCAGCCGCACGTAGAGAATCGTTTTAAACTGAATATTTCAGAATGATGAAATCAGTTTGACTGGTGAAGGTTTAGAGTTCATGCTATATGAATCTATCACTATGATATATTATATATAAGGGAGATATTAATACCATGTCCCAACCAGATATGACACGATACAATCTCATCATCTTGTTGCCTTTTCCCTCAAAAATGATCTTTCATCTATCTGTTTTTTCCATTTACCGTTACATTAGAGCAGGAGGTTCACACTGGGGTTTTTGTGGAAAATGTGAGAGGAAAGTGTAAGAAAGTTTAATTAATAATTGTTTGTACCAGTATTTGTTGTTAAAATTACTAAAAAGTATTTTAAATTATTATTGATGATTTTGCATTATTATTATTGTATAAATAATATAATTTTCAAATAATATTTTAAAAATTCCAATGATTTCATTTTTAATATCACACTTTTCACACAATTTCTTCACACAGGTCCTTAATATCATATTTTTTTGGGGTCCTTAGCATCAACATTTTTTAAACCCTCTGCTTATTGTCAGTCCTCTGTCATGTGTTCCCGCCTCATGTTTCATTATTTGGTTTGTTACCTGTCCTTGTTTAATGTGATCATTAGTTTATTCTTGTCCAGCCGTGTTTGTCTAATTATCTATAATTTTCCTGTGTATTTATAGTCCTGTCTATTCAGTTTGATTTTGTCTGGTCTAATCGTTACTCCCTGGTGTTCCTGTCTGTGTCAGCCTTGCCTTGTCTTGCCCTGCTTTGATGTCTTCATTAAAGACTATTATTTTGAGTTACATCCTTGTCTGTGTGTTCCTGTATCCTCCTCGTGTGTGCACCGTGACACTTATAAAGACACATATCAAATTAGCAAATCTCACTGAGTTTTGCCTCATTTGATTATACAGTATTTTGCCTAAAGTTTACCAAGTACAACACTTACATGCTTCCGTTGAAAATGTCAATATTTTCACTGCAATAAGCTGTCATGATTTATGTATTATAGTCTGCACACTAGTCCTAAATTAACTTGTTCTCTGTATTATATAATATCCCCCAGGTCCTATAGTTCAGCGCCTGTGTGGCATTTCTATACTAGTAAAGAGTGTTTTTCTGTCATTGGCCTTGCCTGCTTGTCCCACCACTGGGAAAAGAGCATTTTGAGGTACTAGGATGCCCAATGAGTGCAGAGGGGGCATTTAGAACGCTTCGGGGTATGAAGTGTATCTTAGTGTTGTTTTTTTTGACATGAGGAGATGTGTGAGGTCACAGAGATTCGGCGTGCCACATTGGGCGGATTTATAATGCTGAGGAGTCCGTTTATTATCTCGCAAACAGCGTACTGCCACCGATGGGGCAATTTATCCCCTCTCAAGGCCTGGTTCCTGATTTGTGTTGTCTCTTTCTTCTCCTCTGTCTCATCTTTTCTCTCTGTCCCCTTCTCTTTCTTTCCTCCCCTTGCTGTCAGATCAATCATGCCGTCTACAGAAAAGGCGGGCTTGAGGCTTATTACCTGAGTGGAGGGGCGGGGCAAAGCTTAAAACCCCGCCTCCACCTGTCATTCATTACATCTGAGCCTCTTTAGCCAGTCCACATGCTGTACTGTAACTTCATCAGTCACAGCAGGAACTAAATGAACACAAACAGGATCCGTGTTCTATTTCGCTCTTCACTCTGTTTCATTCGTCCAATGACAAGTGTGCCTGTCGGATCGGACTTTCAGATTAGGGTGCAGACTAATTCAATTTCAGTTCAACTGTCTCTCTTGGTGTGAATGCATGATTTAAAATGAACATGACAAGGGTATCGTTACCCCTGTCATTGTTTCTGGTCATCATCACAATGCTTCATAAACACAGAGTAGTGACCCATCTATGGGGCTCTAAACAAGAGATTCAGCTAGAGCGACAGACAAGGAAACAGGCAGACAGCGAAAAAAAAAGCAAGAGACAAAAAAAAGAGAAAGAGAGATGGCAGGAAAGATATTAATGTTTCAGAGAGGAATCTGATTTGATATGTCTTTCCCTATTGTCGGCGGATGCTTTAGCTGCCCAGTTTAATAATTCCTGCCTTCCAATCAGTCATCCTCAATCCACAATGTCCACGAGGCAAAGATTCAATGTACAATCCACCCGTCAGACTCAAGAAGGAGTCGCCCCCACCCTTTTTTCTCTCTCTCTCTGCCATTCTCCGCCTCTTTAATACAATGTTTACAAGCCAGTGCATTGTCCTCAACATATTTCAAAGTCCTAAGTGCCCAAGGCGTTTCACTGACAAATCAAATAACCGCAAAATCATTTATTTCCTTCTGCCTTAGTCTAACTGTGGGAGGGTCGCAGTGGGGGAGATCAGGTCTGGATGGAAGCATCCATGAGAATGATTACTTCAATAAAAAAATTATAACCCAAATCTGCTTAGCAGTCGTACTTTTGGACAGTAATTGTTTCAAATACAGCATGACCCAGGGCTGCCTGGATTGAGTGGCATAGAGGATGGGTTTGAAACTGCTATCGACCCCCCCCCCCCCCCCCCCCCCCCCATTTTCCATCTCCAGATGATTAAAAGTGTGATTTGTGTGGCTTTGTTCTCTTTTGTCTCTGCTGTCCTCTCGAAGGCCCGCTTGGGTCCTAAGTGAGGCCAACAAGGGAGCGCTCAATGTGACTGAGCTAAAGTGAGTGTTGATGGAGGAGACGCATGTAGTCCAGGTCCTAAGGGGACAGAAGTTGCATCTCTCCTAAATGACAGATTGCAGTTTCTGTTCAGTCAAAAGGTGATGGGTTTGTAGACAGTGCTGTGACACATGATCAAAATAGATCAGCCATCATGACAACAAGTAGCTCTTGCACATCAAATTTCATCGATATTAATATCAGAACACGTCAGCTGTGAACTTGTCCTTTTGAATGGCCATTTTGAGTCGTTCCAGTCTCATCGATTACATGCAAGTTCGTAACCAACTAGACATCAACCTCGATATTCAGAAAAGTGGTCGATATGTGGGTTTTTTGATGGCAGATTCCTAAATTTGGTTTCCTCAATCTTGATTACGTTTGTTGGTTATAGCTATCTCTCACAACGTCTGTTTTTCCCTACAGCAAGAACCCATCACACAAGGACATCAGTGCAGCTCCAGGCACACCGAAGGTAAGATGGCCACCGCCACGGAGCCATTTTAATCATTATGTTCACTGATAGGCTCAGCCACAATTAATGGCAATTAGTTCTCTGTTTCATAGACAAAGATGTAAAAAGAGTCCTGTTTAAGAGAGAGTGGTCACAAAACTTCTGGCTTTATTTCCTGCTGTAATGTACTTAGAGCTTTCAAAGTTTCCTGACTGCTCATTCAAAAGACCTGGGCATGGAAAATGATACCAATGTTTTTCAGTGTCATTGTCTTAAAAGGAGGAAGAGGCCAAGTGTATTTCCCCAATTAAATTTGCATCCACATCAATTGAATTATGTAGTGCAGTCACCATAAGATTCAATAGAGAGTTTTGATGTGCTATAAACATTTGTATTTCATTCCAAGCATGGCTGTTAAAGGGATAGTTCATCCAAAATGATAATTCTGTCATAATTTCCTCACCCTTATTTTGAAAATTTCATCGAATGGACAAAAACAGTTGAAACATTTTTTTTAAAATATCCATAAAAGAAAGAAAGTTATACAGGTGAGGGTGAGTAAATGATGACAGAATTGTCATTTTTGAATGAACTTATCCCTTCAAGCCATGATTTTGAAGGAAGAACGAATTACAGGCTGATGTGACATTGGCAATGGAGAGTATTGCAACACATCAAGCATTTATCTTTCAGTTTATGGATTTTATGATGTCATGAACCTTTGCAAATGCCAGAAATACCAACCTCACATTCACCAAGACATTCTACAGTCTGCCTGAGATATATATTTGTTCTTTATCTCAGAAAAATGCATATTTCTTGGTGAAGAAATGAACAAGAATGGTGATAATAATAAACCACCCTCATATGATGATCCCTCATCCAGAGGGCAAACCTTTTGGCTCTGGCCCCCAGTTGGAGAGAAACTGAGAGTATGGAAAGAGCATGAGAGCCAGAAGACACAGGAACGGGTTAGAGAACAGGCCGTGTGAGGCGTGACTGAGCATTCTATAGCACACACTTAGTATTCCGTAGGAGTGTGTGGAAAATGAAGAGGCTAGCTGGGACGATGGAGGGGGTCCATGATTCTCCTTTAAAAGACGGCGAGCTGCAGATCAGGCCCAGCTCGCTAGTTCTAAAGGGGATTAACCCCGGGCCGAGTTGGCCTGTCTTCACCCCTCTCTCAAACCGCCATTGCCATAGCGACTCCATGCCAGTCTTTGCGGCTCTTAATCCAACAGGGCGAAGGCCAATAGTGGTAGGCGGCACAGTTACCATGCTAACATCTGCAGCACTGCTACTGCTTGCAAAGTATACAATGACTTTCAGGTATTTCAAAGGAATTTGGGCTTTTTAAAAGAAATTTAAACATCTGCTAAATGATTAAATGTAAATGTAAAGGTGATTGTCAAGGCATGTTGTGTAAAGGAAGTCAAGTCAAGTCAAGTCTGCTTTATTGTCAATTCTTCCACATGTACGGCACATACATACAGAGAATTGAAATTGCGTTACTCTCAGACCCTTGGTGCATGCAGTTAACATTAAACACTGACAGAAGACGTTCAAATACAGATAAGTACAGTTTAAACATATTTACATACAACTATACAGATATACAAATGAGGACATTGTAAAAAATAAAATAAAATTGTAATCATCATAATCAAAGTATTATGTGAGATTTATGAAACATAAATCTTTTAGCAAAAATTATGAACTGTACACTACCGTTCATGAATTAGTGGTCAGTAAGATTTTTTTTTTAAAGAAATTATTATTTTTATTCAGCAAGGATGCATTAAATTGATCAAAAGTGACATTTTTTTTAACTTTCTATCCATCAAATAATCCTGAAAAAAATGCATCATGGTTTCCACAAAACTATTAAGCAGTACAACTGTTTTAAATGAATTATTAGGAAAATATTAGGATGATTTATAAGATCCATGTGGCACTGAAGACTGGAGTAACAGCTGCTCAATATTCAGCTTTTCCATCACAGGATATTTCCATCACAGTTATTCAGCATTTTTATAATATTTAACAACATTACTGTTTTTGCTGTATTTTTGAAAAGTTGAATGTAAACTTGAGACTTTTTTTAAAAACATAAAAAAAATCTTACTGAGCCCAAATTTTTTAACAGTTGTAGTGTATAACCATTATATTACATTATTTTAACCATTTTTACATTATAGCGTATTCTTCAAATCAGATTACCTGGTGCTAAACTTGTCGTTCATGTGTTATTTTAGAGCTATTATGGGACAATGGACAATGAAATAGTTAAACATCCCACACACTGGATACAGTAGATCCGTGTAAACACTTAGCGCTCATACAGCATATTCCCTGAGCTCCAAAGGTTTTGAGATCACAAATAAATAGTTTCCTGACCTTGTGATTCAAAAGCATAAGGAGCCATGCATAATGTCTAATTTACTGTCCCCATAGAGAGAGGCTGCCATTTTTCACATATTAATATTAGATTACAGTTGTCAGCCGCTAAAGCAGCAACCCCTCCTCTCACTCTGATTAATCAGAGCAGATTGTAAATACAAATATTTTATAGCCGCCTCATAAAAGCAGGACGGAGATCAAGACTCTCGGGAAAGTAAGCAGTATTTCCCCTTCCCCCTTTCCTCAGTCATTTGAGAAATTAAGTCAATTAGGTTTTCAGAAGGACAGGCCTGTTACGTCTCCCAGCGCACGGTGGTACATTTATAGGCGATCAAAGTGTCCTGTCATGCCGTCTGGTGTCCTGCTTTCTCTCTGTCGAAACCTCCATTACTCTAAACACTGATGTCCTGTCAACATACATCGTTTGAAGCTGAAATGGCAGTTAATGGTTATCTGTCAACAATTGTTCACATCAGTCATATTGTTTCAACACACTGGGTTTGTAGTTCTTGTGTTTTTTTTTTAAACTAAACTACATCATCAGTTCTGTGGATGACACGTTTGTCTAGCGGATGGCTGCTCACCTCTTTCTCTCATTTTTTGTTTCTCTCTCTCTCTCGCTAGTCTCTCCTGTTGTCAGTGCACATCAAACGTGAGGGCGATTCTCCAGTTGTGTCCCCGCTCTCCTCTGATGAAGCTCACCATTCTGACAGATACCAGGTGAGACGGGAAACCTCAGACAGTGGTAGTCTGTCACAGGTGCAGAGTGACAGGCTGTGCAGCTCTGAGCACAACTCCACACACAAACCGAAACTCTGCATTCTGATGCAGCCCTTCATTTCACTGGGTTTTAGCTTGTTGAGGGTGTCTCAATATGTAGGAGTTTCAGATTGAAGAGAAATCCAGGCACAGTATGCCAAAGTTGTTGCTTTACTTGAGATGTAATGAAACTGGATTTCTGTCAACAGAAAGTGATGACTTATAAATAACCAATACAAAAAGAAAAGACCTTATTAACAACCATAATACTCACTGTAGGTTTTGTTACTACATTAAAATTGTAGTAACTTTCTATTTATTTGCACACACAAAAAAAGCAGCTAAAATGGCAAAAAAATAAATAAAAATTAAGGACATCCCATATGATTTAGTTTTGGTTTTAAAGTTCAATTCAACAATACCTGAATTAAATTTACTAATTTTGACACAAATGAAGTTGCCGTAAGAGAAACATCAATTAAACTAAATGTCTCCTTGAGAAGATTTTACCCAGAATGTTTTAAAATAACAGAATGGAATGATGTATATGTGCATCCAGCTTTTCTCCTCCACAATATCCTCCATCTTATCCCAGACTGGATCTGACTGCCGGACGTATTAATACAGACTGAAATCTGTTCTGCTAATCTCCAGCCCCAGGTTTACTCAGGCTGTAATGTGTGTTCTGCTCTGATATGTAATCATCCATAGTTTAACCCTGGGCTAATCTACGCTGCCCTCGAGCCCCGGATATCATCTCTGTGCTCCAGCGTCCTTGACATGTTTGTTTTCTTCCTCCTTCCCCCTGGAGCTGTGGGTCTGTGGGACATTTCGTCCGGCATCTCTATCTGTCCCTCAACCCTAGAAGTGGGAGAATTTCTCAATTAAAACAATCTCTGGACAGATCTTTGCACATTAGCTATAAGAAAGCCCCCCTTCCTGATAAACCTTTCGAATTTGCTTCTAACATCACAAAACTAAAAGTAATTAAGTACACTGACTGATATACAGTGTTTGCCAAGAGGCCTTAAATACATAAGGACACCATTTAAAGAGGATTTTTGTAGAACTTCTCATTCTGCTCAAATGCCTTTATGCTAATGCTTTTTTCCTAAAATTCATGATTATCCTCTTTTGTAACATGCACACATTACATAGTGTATCATTATAAAATAGACTGACTTTTAACAGGAGTGGGGCTGTGCCTGTAGGCAGTATACATGAGCTGACAGTTTGAACCTGTATATATAGTTAAACTTCAATTATTTTGATAGGTGTGTATCTTTCCTGTATTTCTGTTCAATGTGACAGTCATAAAAAAATACATAAATGCTGTTTTTATGAAAATAATATTTTATTTCCAACATATTTGTGGAGTAGCATGCTTGTTGTCTGTTACTGAATATCTGTGACTTTTTTGTCTCAACATATCGGAAGGAATAGTCTAAAACACAGTTATACAAATCTTCATATCTTACAAGAAATTTACAATGCACATCAGACAAAAGTCACTCAAATAATTAATCTCACGTGCACGTCTTTTATTAAAAAATAAATTTCCTTTTTATTATGAACAGTTCATTGTCCCAGAAAAAGAAAACTACTTTTAAAACACTAGTTTTAATCCAGAAGAGTTTGTTGAGAAATTAATGGAGCAACACAGATCCCATGCGTCATTTACATACTGCTGCGCCCCAGTGGCGGGAGACGGAACTGCGCCAGTTGCTACTTTTGACTCTGACGTGACGGTCACATGACCGGTAGAAACATGGCGGCGATGGCGCGCTGAAACGAACTGTTGTAGTAAGCCTAACATTTTCAATCCTTATTCATCCTTCGTAAATTGATTATTGAGTCTCATATCGGCGTTTTGGAAGAGAGTTATTCGGGCTTCATGCTTTAGTAAACCAAATGAGTTTGGAGAGTTGCAATGGAAGAGGAGTTGCAGAGCATTGGCAAGAGAGAAGTAGGTTTTGTTTACATTCAGACTTCAGGGATCCGCTGCAGAATCCAGCGCAATCTAGTGATACCAGCATCGTTAAATCCTCATAAATAAACGAGAAATAAACCTGAATGACTGACAGATTTTTCTTTGTTCTTTTTTTCCACCTGCAGACATTTTTACGAGTGCGAGCTAACAGGCAAACACGATTGAATGGTATGTATTCTCCCTGCAACAAGAAAAGTGATGTATTATGATTGTTTGCCATCCATTTAATAGTGTAATGCTTTATTTATATATATATATATATATAGAGAGAACAGGCTTCTTTGTAATGTTTATAATAATTATTAATATTACTAGATAATTAATATTTTGCCATCAATAAAATTAAGTCAGTAATATTAAATAGTAATACTTAAATTGTATTTTAACAGCACATCAGCTTCTAGGGTCTGATTGCATGTAGTAATATTTGATGAAAATAATTGTCTTACTAGTTTTGTTTATAATTTGAAGATCAGACTTCAGTAGTATGATCAATCAGCGGGTGTTTTTACATGTACAACCACATGCTCCTATCTGTCAAAATAAGCTTATTATAAACATGTCAGGTGTCAAATAGAGTACAATTGGATTATGGTTGAGTTGGATTGTTTATCATGTTTACCTGATAAAACGATACAGTTTAAGGCATTATATGACATTTTGCTCCGTGAGCATTATTTGAAACACTTTACATGCTCTGCAGACTCATTTTGCTGTTATGAACTGACAGTGAGCCCAGCATGGTTATCTGAACCCAAACACATAGTCACTAGTCGGTGGGTGTGATGGAGCTGCCGCACCCGTGGGGAGGGTTGGTGTGATCTGGGAGCTCACTGACCCTAGGCCAGTTGTTATTCTGGGTGTTGGTAACCGTCTGGCACAAATAAGCAGCTCCTCACCTCTCAGGGTGCATCAACCAAATGCTCATCAGCACTAGAATCTGTCATGTGGCCTTGCCAGAAGCTTGACATCCATGTCAACCTCAGCAGCATCCATGCCACGTATTGATTTTAAATAACGTGTGCTGTTTATTATAGTTAGTGTAATTTGTAGTCAGTTGTGGCCACCTGTTTTTGCACTTCCCTTGACTGTAGCGCCTGCCCAAGCAGAGAATCTCCTTAACCCTTGGTTTTTTCATGTGTCAACAGTCGATGACCTCTGCTGGTGCAGGCGCTACGCCAAGGAAAGTTTCAAAAGTCCCCCAATCCCAGTGCCCAGAGGAGTGCCCCTAGCCCCTTGCTGCCTGCGGCATGGTAAGACCCCCTCCCCCATTTATCACAGCCGCAGGCACTGTAAGGGCAAATGGGGCTGTCTTTGTTTAAGCCCGAGCCCGTATTAAAGTATATCACCTCTCTTCTGAGACGCTGTGATTTCAGAGTGAGGAAAAACTCCTGCCGTGCCTAATTAATCTGCCTTTCTTCATGCTATTTAATGATGCCCGCTTCCCCACATTACCGTCAACATGGCTGGTGCTTCTCTCTCTTCTCCCTCTCCTGGAAGTAATGGCAGAAGCTGCCACCTTTCCTCCTCCAGTCCCCCTCGGCCCCATTCGCAATCACAGCCACCTAAAAATTAATGTCCCCACACGCCATTTGCAGTTAAGAAAAAGCGACAGAGACTTACGGCGCAATAGGCGCTGTTCTGCTGTGTTAAATTTCTAATTATGTGCTCTGGGAGGGGAGGGGGTAGAGCGAGACACCTAGAGAGATCTGAGCCCTGGCCGTTTCATGCCTGTCCCCGATGTAACCAGGAGGAATTGGTGTTTGGGTGCAAAGGTCTATTGGACAGAGTTCACCTCTCAGCCCTATCACGTCACTGTCATGTTTTGCAACTCATCTTTCTTGCCTCAGTAAAATCCATGGCTGAAGATGCCTACTAGCCTCAAGCTAAATCTGTAAAGGATCCTGATCTATGTGGGGTTTTTATGTGAGCTTAATGCTGCTCGCTCTTTCTGAATGCTCTTTTTTATGGTTTGACACTGCGTGTCTCCTGTGATGTCCTTGGTTGTGCATATTAGCTGTTAATGTATCCAAGTTTTAATGTAAATCAGTAAATTTAATAATTAAAATTTAAAGTTGTTTTAATTAAATATTAATGCTTTCAAACGATTAATCGCAATTAATCACATTCAAAATAAAAGTTTTTGTTCACATAATGTATGTGTGTACTGTGTATATTTATTATGTATATATAAATATACACACATGTATGTATATATTTAAGAAAAATTTTATATTTGTGTGTATATATACAAAAACTTTTATTTTGGATGGATTAATCCCGATTAATCGTTTGACGGCACTATTAATTACATATTAAATTTAATAAAATATTTGTTTCAACACCGCAAAATGTTATATATATATATATATATATATATATATATATATGTGTATGTGTATGTTTTTTTTATTTTATTTTTTTATATATATATATATATATTTTATTTTTTCAGTTTTTATTTTTTATTTTATTGTTACCTGATATTAGATTGATTCATCATGTTATTTGTCTTTTTTCTTGTGCTGCAGCCCGGATTGGGAAGATGAAGCGCCGGAAGCCTGAGGATGGACAGGTATGTCCACTGTGCAGCACGCCGCTGACAGGGACAGAGGAGGAAATGAGTAGGCATGTGGAACAATGTCTGTTCAAGGTAGCTTTATAAACCCAGAGATCTGGGCCTCCAACCTCCTTTAGAAGCTTTGGCTTTTCTGCCCTCACCTTTCCTTGGACATCAGCCCTCTGACAAAAGACACACACATACATTTAAATGTTTCTGGGAATTAGTTCCTTCTGATTACACCTATGTTGTATTCATGGATACATGGGTGTCCAGGGAATAGTTGAAGGATTAGCTCTTTCCTGGAGTGTTCCTCCTCCTCCACTTAGATTTGGTTGGCAGTTTTGGGGTCCTGAACCTACTTTATAGATATTCTACTATATTATCATTAAACACTGAGTTTCTAAAGAGGCTCAATGGAAACTGGTGTTCACAGTCTGACTGGCTTCCCTCTTTAGCCATTTTAGTGGTTCAGGATGCAGCACTTGCCCTTTATATTATATAGCAGGTTCCTCTTAACCCATCTAATCCAGTAGTTCTTATGATACTAATGCACTCTTGGTGGTTGCATTCGGGTGTTCTGTTGCATGTGGTTTGATAGCTCCTAAAATTAGACATCATTAGAAGTTAGTAGATTTGAAAGCGCTGCTTTGATTTCCTCTGATGTAGTCACACTTTGTGGTTTTGTCTTTTTATATTGAATGAACCGATTGAAGCGTGTTGGAACATGTTTGATAAGTGGTTTTGTTCTCTCAGAGGGAAGGTGCAACAGAAGAGGATTCCGCGGATGTTGAAGGAGAGAACGGAACGCGTTTTGAAGAGTACGAGTGGTGCGGACAGAAGAGGGTTCGAGCTACTACATTACTGGAAGGTGGTTTCAGAGGTAAGCAATTTTTGGCATTATGTTTTTAAAGGAATTTGTTATTCTAACTAAGGCTGTGCTGATTTGAACAAAAATACAGTAAAAGCAGTAAAACTGTGAAATATTATTTCAATTTAAAATAGCTTTTTTATTTTAATGTATTTTAAAATATCATTTATTCCTGTCATGGCAAAGCTGAATTTTCAGCAGCCATTACTCCAGTCTTCAGTGGCACATGATCCTTCAGAAATTATAATATACTGATTTGCGGCTCAAGAAACATTTCTTAAAGTTTAGTGAAGTTTTTATATAATGGAACTTTATATTTCACGGTTGTCAAAATAGCTTTCAAGGATCACCACAACCTTTAAAGCTGTTTAATAAGGGTACACGCATATCTTTCTCGATGTACCTCAAGTTCAGTGTGTTCAAGTGGCATGTGTGTGTTCATTTATACGCTAGGCAGCTGTAGTCCAGACAAGGTGAGTTCTGGCAGGCCCTGCTGGACCTTTAAGGAGTCAAAGGAAAACACATTTAGCTGTGCAATTGACCCGCCTCACCCAGTACAGAGATGTGTGTGAGAAAAATGGGCCGCTGACCCCTGGGCTTCCCCCGCTGCACGAATGCAATTATAGCTCCCAACCTAACTCTGCTCACCTGGGACGTTCTCTATCACATACACACACGCTCCCTAAGACCCTTTTTGATGTGCTGCCACACTCATTGAAAGACTTTCAAGGGAATTCTAGTTGGTTCATAAATAATTTACCCCTTTAGATTATTTTTACACTTGGGAGGAAGTGTCAGTCATTCCTCCATACTTGAGATTTTTATCTTGGAACTTTTCCCAATGTTGGATCAGTTGTTTTGAAAGGGGTGTATTTCTTCGGTTAAGTTTGTGGAGTTGGCGCTTTAGAGGAATTGCTAAGTGAACGTCTATCAAAAACGTCTGAGTTTTCCCCCTCACTGCTCGTTTCATATTTAGAAAAGGAGTTAGTCTCCTCCCTCAGTGGTCTTTTGTAAACTTGTGCGCTCTTAAATGGAAAGGCTGTTCGATCCCAAGGAGAGAACAGATTGCAAAGCTGTGTGGATTAAGAAAAGAAATGGACTTGCTCCTCTAACGCCTGGCTAGCCAGACGGTGGCCCAGATCAATTCTGCATGTGAACAGAGCCATGTGTCTGTACAGAAGCTCGCCAGCCCTTTATCTTCAGCACAGGCACTGGTGTAATGGCGATAGAGGGGGGACCTGGTGAGAAGTGACTCGGTGGCCCAGGGGCCACTTGAAAGCTCCCCCCAGGATGCTCAGAAGGTGGAGTTTTGCCTTGAAAGCTCAGCTGAAGTCCTCAAGCGTTCAATCGGTCTGCATTGCAGAATCCCTCCAGCCCAGGGGGAGCTAGACTGGGAGGGGGGCTTGAAAGGAGTCTTCAATGGGATAAGAGGGCTATCGTCTCTGAAGCACCAGCACCTCTCTCTCTTTGAGGACCCAGGAAGAAAGCAGTGAGGAAACGCTTTAAACCGAACAAAAAGAGCATGATAAGGGAAAAGGGAGACCGAGAGGAAGAGAGAAATCGAAGAGGATCAGTGTGTCCGTGGCTTAGCAGGGCTGTTGTGCTGATGAAGAGATAGCGATGGCAGTCACCGGCAGAGATGGAGGAGATTTGGTGCAGTCAGGAAAGAAGAACAGAGGCCCGCCGCTCGTCTTTGTAAAGAACCTTGAGAGATGGCAGCTTTGAGCCCCCTCCCTGGCAGGCGTACATGGTAAATGCCATCCTGATTGGGTGAACTCTGACCTGCGACACATACTGCGAAAGGCAGATAAGTGTCATGGCAACAAGGTGGAGGAGAGGCCATGTTTCATGTCCTGTTTCTCTGGGCTCTCTGCTTCCCCTTTCTTAGCTGCGACATGACACACCTGTCTTGGGTGACATATGTAGATTAGCACTTAACAATCATGGCATATGTAAATCAGCCTGCAAAATGTGACCCGACAAGGAAAATGTGCTTTATGCAAGTGACAACTTAACATTTAAATGGAGACAGGACTTGCTTTGAACATGACATGTTGCAAATGGCTGTTATTGTCATGCAAAGTGTTGCAGAGCAATACAGGTAAATACAGGCTACATTGTAAGGGAGTTTTTTTATTCATCCACTGTACACAATGATGAAGAAGAGGAGTAAGCTTAAGTCCCAGAGGCTGCCAGGCAAAGAGGCGGAGCGACGGTGTGCATAATTTGACTGAGAGGCAGTTAGAGTGGCACTGACCTTTTCGGCACAGATTAGATTGCCTGCCAAGACCGCTTAACAGTGGCCCCAGTTTTCACAGTCAGACACACTTACAGCACTGCTCGGGTAGTTATACACCATTCAGGTGGCCGTTTTGAAGTTGTGGTTGCCTGAGTAGGTTTGCTGTGCTTTTTTCAGTCTGGCTAGATTTCGTCAGTGCACACACTAAAGGGGACAGTCTTCTTGTCCATGCTGAATCAATGATGCATGACATCCTTCCTGCCTTGGTTCTAGCAAAGCATTAGCCAGGATCCATAGCCTGATCAGTTGATTGAATTAACAGTGATTTTTTTTTTTTCTTCTTTTGGCTGCTTACGGCCTGCCACATCTTCCTCTGGCCTGCCTGCCATTAGTGGTCACAACATTGTTTATTAGTTTTTCCCTTATTTTTTCCCCTGGTTTGGCTTTCTTTGCAGCTTGTCGACAGCGCATTAATGAAATGTTTGCATCATTTACAGATTATGGTCTTTTATTTTTGGCTGACTGTACCCTTCCACCCACTTCAGTTGGGTCAGAGGATTGGGAGGGTTATCTATAGACCACTTACACTATTTGCAAGCCGGAATTAGGTGATGCCAAACACAGAACCCACAGTTCATGTTTTAATGCGGCTGCACACTTTCCTCCTTTCTTGCACTTTGGTGCCACTATGATTAAAGCTTGGTCATACTTAAATATTATTAAACATTTCTAACCAAGCTACAGTACTGTTCAAAAGTCTGGGTTTCAAAAGTGAATTTTTAAAAAAGAATAATTTCATCCAATACAGGCAAATTAAATTGATTAGAAAAAAAGAAAGCAGTAAAGACATTTATAATGTTACAAAAGATTTGTTTCAAATAAATACTATTATTTTGAGCTTTAGGTTCATCAAAGAATCCTGACTGTATTACAGTTTCCAAAAAATATTAAGCAGCAAAACGGTTTTCAACATTGAGAATAATAATTAAAAAAAAAATTATTTATCATCAAATCAGCCTATTAGAATAATTTCTAAAGGTTCACATGATTCTGAACAATGATGCTGAAAATTCAGCTTTGTGATCACTGGAATTAATGAAATTTATGAAACATTAAAATAGAAAAGTTATTTTAAATTGAAGTATTTCACACTAATACTATTTTACTGTATTTTTGATCTAATAAATGCAGCCTTAATGAGCATGAGAGAATTTATTAACAATTTTTTGTGTTATCGGTAAATATCAATGGACAGACACTCTGAGTGCAAGGTAGACTAATAAACAGATGTTTAATTCTGTAAGTTATTGTGTTAAAGGAATGTACATTTAGACTGGTGTGCACAGTTAAACCCTGATTCTCTGTTCGAGGAGCTCGGATTTATGTAGCTCAGCTATGGTGCGCATATGCCTCTGCAGTCACAGAGACCAAATAAAACTTAAAAGGTCTCTTTTATTTGATCACTAAAAACCATCGGCACATTGTAAAAAAAAAAGGGCAAGCATTTGTGATGCATTTTATCCCTACTCTGCATCTTTTGGATCCCTTTACGGAGAAGGGGAGAGGCAGATCATGGCTGCCACGTCCACTTTCAGTCCTTCTCTTTTCCGTCATTGCCTAACACTCTCCCTGAAGGTTGTACTTATCCACTCCACACTGTGAGGTAGTCATCCTGTGTCGTAGCGCTTTGAAGAACAAGAGGAAGTATCATTCTCCACTTCCATTTCCTACCTCAGCTCCTCATCCGTGACAAACCCGTTCTCCAGCAGTGCTCTGACATCCTTCCATCAGCCCCTGAGGGGCCTGGCCCGTTCCAGCCTTTCACGGCTCAATCAGACTCTGGGTCTCTGCGGGCTGCTCCCACCCTTCAGGCTGCTGCCGATCCAACCTCTTCCTAACCAGAACTGAAGGACCCAGTCAGCCCGCAACTGGAGTTTGTCTGTGTGCTCATCACTGGATTTATAGAAGTGCCACTCAGGCTGCATGCCCCAGTGCTCAGGACCTACACCCTGACAGGCACCTGACACAACTCCCATTCAGACGGTCTCTGATGGCTCCATCTGGGCCCAGAGAACCAGGCTCCTAGCATGTCTGCAGTAATCTGGTTCTGCTCACAGCTAGAACAGGCCTTTCTAATTGGGGTTTCTCTGGCGTGACAAACCTGTCGATTGGGATGGTTATAGTTGGAGTGACAGATTTATTGTAATGTATAATGTCGACAGGATTTAAACCCAAACGTCATTTACTGATGACTCCTATTCCTCTCGTCCCTCTTTTTAGGAACAGGCTTTGCCATGTGTAACACGAAGGAGAGCCATGACAGTGATGCAGACCTGGATGTGGATGGAGATGACACACTGGAGTACGGCAAAGCCCAGTATCCTTGATTGGTTGTCATGAGACGTCTTGCTCTTCATTGGTGCTGTAGTATGCACAGAAACAATAACTGAAATTATTTGCATTTGTTCCTTAACTCGAGGTTTCAGGTACACTGAAGCAGACATCATTCCTTGTTCTGGAGAGGACCAGGGAGAGGACAAAGAACGCGAGGCACTGCGTGGGGCTGTTTTGAAGTAAGCTGAAATGATTTCATCACAGATTTTAAAATGACAAATAACAAATCTGTAGACTTGGCACTTATGCTAAATTTCTGTTTTTTTCTATAGTGGTGGTGTGCCGTCCAATAGAATAACACCAGAGTTCTCAAAATGGGTCAGTGATGGTGAGTTAGCCTTCAAATAAATGCTGTTCTTTTGAACTTTCTGTTCATCAGAGAATCCTGAAAAATATAATGTTTTGTGGTGTATTAAATATATTAAATGTAATAGTTTAAATTAGATTTAATATATTAACTCAAACATGTATTAAAATAGTAATTTTATTTTAAATTGTAATAATATTTCACAGTATTACTGTTTTTGCTGTGTTTTTGGTCAAATAAGTGGTTAAAAAGAACGAAGATCAAACATTTGCGCAAAAAGTGTACATTTTTGTAGTTGTGCTTTAAAGTATTTAATTTGTGTGCATTCAATCTCTGTTTAAAAAACAAAATATAGGAACCCTCTTTCTGTCTATATATTTGAGTTAGATTGATATCAAATGAAATGTTGCTTTTGTTGGCCATCATTCGTTATATATGCTCTGTGTCTATTTTTGCAGAAATGCCATCCACCAGTAATGGCGAGAGCAGCAAACAGGAGCCAAGCTCTTCATCTTCGTCCTCCACACCGAGGACCTGTAAAAACAGCGAGATCGAGAAGTGAGTACAAACACACACCTGTCCGCAGTGGCAGTGTGTTTGCTGGTGTATTGGGGTGAGATTAGTTTGTGTAGGCACTGCAAGATCATAAATGATGCATTTAGTGTGCTCATCTCTCCGGAGCATGCTTGATCACAGGGAGTGGCCCAGAGTATTGATCCCAGGCAGCTGAGCCTTGTCTGGGCTTGACTCGCCGCACAGCCCGGGAATGCTAATATCCCTTTAGCCATTTCCATACTACAGCTTTTCACTGCAGGAATTGTGTAATGCTTATCTCTTATTGCAAGAGGTGAAGCCACATAAAGTGAAATTGTTGGCAACACACCTCTCAGATGCATGTTAATGGAAGAAAAAGTGTCCATGTGGCCTGAAACTAATTAGTATTACTATCTGTATTACCTATAAATGTTATTTAAAGAGAACCGTCTTGCAAATAGAACTGTACCATCAAACAACAAGGAAGCACAGAGAACGCAAGATGAATCCTTGCACTCCACTGAGAGTGAAAACAAGATGGAGGGAATGTAGCAGACAGCCTCCAGCCGCAGATAAATTTGAATAACCTGAGTGGGTGAAAGGCCGACCCCTGTAATTCCCTCATCTCTGTGTCCTCATCCATATTCCCCGACAAGTGCTCCTGCTAAACTCTCCTCCCACTTGCGTGCGTGGGGGCCCAGCCCCAATGAATGGGTAATTGGGGTCAGAACGCAGCTCCTGGTAGAAGAGGGGCTTATTGTCACGGTGGCGTTGCGACTGTCCTGGTTTGATCTCCCCCTGCTGTCTAGAGCCTGGACCACAGCGTTAGCCACAAACATACCTCATTCTGCCTACCCAACAGCGGGAACACAGCTGTCAGTCCACATGTCCTGTCTCTCTCCTTGTTTAATCACACTGTGCAGGGTTTTCCAAGGCAGTGCCAATTTTAAGTTTGTAGCGTGGTTACGTGGTTACGTGCTGGGCAACGACTAATTGTGAATTAATCACATCCAAAAGTTTTTGTGTACGTAATATGTGTGTACTGTCACTGTGTATATTTATGTATATATAAATACACACATGCATGTACATATTTAAGAAAATATTTGTTTATATATTTATATAATATAAATTATTTGAATATGTAAATATTTTCAAAATATGTTGCTTGCAAGTGTCTTTATATGTACATAATATACACAGTACACACACATATATTATATAAACAACTTTTATCTTGGATACGATTAATCGTGATGCACAGCAGACCCGAAGCAATTGATTTTTCTCATCAGCACGTCGTGAGCACGTTCTTCTCACCCATCTCCAGCGTCTTCGAATGACTTCATCTGTAGCGCAAGCTCGATGTCAGCTCCAGTCTGCAATTTAAATTGCGTTTGTTAACCACGTTTACCACGACCAGCGGTTAAAAGCGTGACTTTGCACACAGTTGCTTGATAGGTTTGACTGAGTGTGTGGAAACAAATTTTAGTGGATGATGTTATGAACACTGTGTGTCTCTGTCCGAGCGTGGATGTGCAAGTAGGAGGATGAAAATGGACAGAACGGGATTCCTAAGTGGAGCTGCAGGAGCGTGACAGCTTAGATTGATTCATTGCTTTCCTCCGTAGAGACTCGCTCACTTTTGCCCTCCCTCCGCGCACAAGCTCAGAGCAGCCTAGACTAGCCATAGCGTTGTATCGGGGGCATTAAGTGTTTTAGCCGGCCGGGATATGAATCACCGCAGATGTTTGATGTCATAGAGAAGAGCGAGCAATGAGCGCAACCCACCCGCCACCCGTTTTATTAGCTTAGCGTTTAGCTCCAGACGTGACACACTCGTTTATTTAATATCGCTTGCAATATTTCTCCCAGTTTGTGCCCGTCCTCCTCGGCCCTCCGTCTGAATCTATCCATCTATCTCCGACAGTAGAGTCCTCTCCTCCGAAGAGCACCTCTCCTTTCTCCTTTTGCTGATTTGATCAGGTATCACAGGATGTTACGCGATATTGTCTTATGAAAGGGGCCGGGGAGATAAATCTCAATGATGATATCATTAATCAAATCCTGAGGGGTCATGAGAAGGGGGAGGGAGGTGTATTAACTCTTTCCTAGCCGAAACACAAGGCAGTTGCTGTAGCTTTTGAATTTTAGATTCACAAGAATTACGTGCTTGTGGTTTTTTTTTTTTTTTTCTTCATGGTGTGCGTCAAATGGATGAAGCATGCAAATTTACGGGAATGACTGTGCCATTGTTTAATTTCCAATTTCCTGAAGTGAGGGGTCTTAATCTGAGTGAGCTTTAAAGAGGCCACATAAGGAGCTGAAATCATTTCATTCCACTTCTAGCCTGAAAACAATCCCAACCCCACTGTTTGTAAAATGCATGCATTTCAATATGCAATGAAAATTAGACTTGTCCACTTTAGTTACAGTGATTCATTGTGTACTGTGTGTTTGTTGGTGTGTGTGTGTGTGTGTGTGTGTGTGTGTTGGAGTAAGAGGGTGAGCGTGTTACTGTGTCTTGAGTTGTGTAAATTGTATACATGTGTGTCTACGTAAGGCAGAGGGGGCTGATGAATTCTCCAAGCTCTCCTGTGCCCAGATGGGTAATGATCTCTAGGTACAGGGGTCGCCTCTGTCCCCGCTCATTCCGCACATGATAAATGAGGGCTTCTTTGCCACCCGTGTGATTGCAGCCAAATTTCATGCTCAACTTGAAACAGCAGAATTTCTTTGGTGTACCTCCACGATAATAAAATTTATTCTCAAATTCATTAATGATGACTTGGTTATTTTATTTATTTATTTATTTTTGATCAGCCATTTTTTTTACACTTCTCAGCCAAGAACAAAGCTTTTTTATTTTAAGTAACATTCTTTTTGTAATTAAAAAAAAAAATACATATTTAAGTTTTTTCCTTTTATTTATTTCTTTTAATTACAAAGTGTTGTGCTCAGCCTCTTGATTTAAAGTTTGCTCTGACCCTTACTATCACAACATAATATATAAGGATTATATCTAATTATATATTATAGGGCTGTGCAATTAATCGAAATTCAGTTTTGATTTCGGCAGGTAGCAACAATCATTACAATACAATAATCGAGATAAAACGATTATTGCCCCCCATTCCGCCCCCTTCCAGCAGTGCGCTTTCGCTCCATAAAAGCCCAATTTCACACGCAAGTCAGTAAAATCACGTAACATGACTTTTGCAAAATGGGAGGTGCTTGATTTATTAACGTTGATTAGATATATTTATGTTTTTAAAAGCACGAAAGAGAACTTGCGCCATTCCTAAGGAGGATTTATGTGATGCGCTCAGAGATGGATCAGAACACGGACATATAAAGTCATCTTTTAGCTCAAGGTGCGTGACTAAAAGGTCAAATACATGCAAAAATGTGTCAAAATGCGGCGCTTAGTGATTATTCAGGTAAACCCTCATCGGATATGTAATAAATTAACGTAAACAATCGAGAATGAAAATACGTGTGTAACAGTAAACTGGATCCTTGCGGCTCTTAAAGTGACAGCGGGGCTATATTCCTGCTGCTGACTGTTAATCAAACAACAAAAGATCACTCAATGCTCTTGATAGAAGGGCTTTTGTAGCTTTAATAAGAAACAAAGGAAGTTTAATTCTTACAATTAATACTATGCTGTTTTATTTTACATTAGATTATTCGATTTCTGTAGTAGGCTGTTAACTGAATACTTTAAACTTGCATAAAAAAAGTTTTGGTTATATAGCCCACTGATAATCGTGATTACAATATCAACCAAAATAATCGTGATTTATGTCATAATCGAGCAGCCCTAATATAATATATAATGATTATAAACACAAAATATGAGGATTGATTGGCAGCGAAGTGACTTTATAAAGATCTCCCAGTATCTGTCTTTACTTGTAACTCATGTGTTCTCATGTCAGGCCATATAGACCTATAGATTAGACCGCCTTCTACAGTTAGGCTCGGCTGTGATGGAGACGGATGGTTAAGGGGCAGGATAATGAAATGAGAAATAGCTTCACAGTCAGAGCCAGATCGTTATGGCAGTGTGAGATGGCAGTGCAAGCTTCGTCTACTTCCTGTTTTAACGTGTGCATTTGTTGCTTCAAAATAAAAATATCCCCTAATAGAGATTGATGCCTGTATAAAGCATTAGACCAGCACATCCATCATTGGTTTTAACATCCAAATTGATTTTTAATATAATGGGTGTGCCGTTATAGACCACAGCTGTAGGTAAGTGACATTATTAGTTTGGATGTCAGTCCTCATTGTGGTTTCCTGAGTAACTTAAACTCTTAATTGAAATGACATTATTCCTTCCCTAGATGACGTCATTGGCATTATTCAGCCAGCACACTGCTGCAAAGCGGACCCGAGGCCTGTGTTTAATATGTTTAAACCTTTGTCCCACATACTCAATGGCACCTTGATGATTTTCAGTTTTGAATTTACCTAGCCAACCACCCCTCTCCAGGTTTTACACCTGCTTTTGTATTCAAACACAGCCTGGCTCTCTACCACCCCCAAACCATCTCTTCATCTCCGTCCACATAAAGAGTAAAACCCTCTTTTATTACCCGGGGGAATTAAATAACTTTTAGAATGCGGTTTTCTATAAAGCACCACACAATGAATAATCATGCTGGAGCGGGTCGGGCATTACTTGGGGGGGAAAAGTTGTATTCTTTTGTAGGGCCGGTGACGGCATACGGGCAAGTGAACCTCAGCGATTTATGAAGCTGTTAAAGAAAAACAGCAGGCATGGAGCACAGTACACCTACTCTCCTGTCTGCTTTATAAGCATGCACGCTAATCAAGACTAAATGCTTTTTTACAAGCCGTCCACTAATAAGAAGAGATTTTAAAGCTTTATAGTCCCTGTGCTGATTGTAGGCTGTAGGGAATTGACCGTCCGGACGGCTCTCTCTCCTTGATCAAGGTCGTCATGTGGTTGTAGCTTTTTGAGAGAAACCTGGCTTATGTATAGGGTGACCTTGAGAAGATGCCTGAAGATGTCAGACTTCAGAGTTTTGCTAACACCTTCTTTATTGAGATTAAATACAAATAAAAATTCACCCTTTGTTTTCTAAATACATGTAAATCTTATTGCGACCGATTTATCCAAGCATGTTTTTTTTTTATTTGTTTTGACCTTGCCATTTTTAATCAAACTTCTCCAATCAATACGTCCTATAAACCCAAAAGCTTGCATTCAGTATGACCTCCATCCAATCAACAACCAATGGATTGAATGAAGTCTCCGCCCTTTTTTCTTTATCAGAAATTTGTGTTCGTGTCACAATACAGAAGAAAAAATGTGTTGTTTCTTCAGTCGTCGCAAAATTATATGAAATAGGACGTTTAATTCCTGGCTGCCAGATTTTACGCTTTACTTCTCAAGGTGCCCATGATTCTTCAGCTACACTGTCATTGTTCTTCCTTTAGGTTGGCCATATTGGAGATGCTGAGTCCATAAATGGTTCTTTCCGTTTTAATAGCCCTTCCTTGATTTACATTCTGATACTGGCTGATTACTGAGAGGCTGGTGTCCTAGTGTGTGTGGTGAGCGTGTACTCATTGTGGAGTCACACAGGCATGTAATAAATGAAGCTATTGGAAAAGGCAGTGGAACGGCAGGCACTAATCGGGGGGATTGTGCCTAGGAGAACGCTGGCGCACCGTTAAATCAATACTGTAGATCAGTGCTCCATCTGGCTGGAAAATGAGCGGATCACCATAAACATCTCGCCAAGCACCTCGTCGCACAATCAATGGTGGCCATATTGATTTAGTTATTGCGAGTTCATATGCTGTGGACAGTGTTAAATATGCATTCAGCAGCTGAGAGGCATTTGTCTGAGGAATGTTTAGTGAAAGCCTGAGAGGTGAGAAGTTGGGGAACTGGTGTAAGTGTGACCTCAGAGGACTAAGGAAGCCCAGTGGCCTGTTTAATAAGAATGAAATGGTGGTACAATAAAGAAAAAAAAAACATTAGTTCATATTGACATCATGGTCCTTAGCAGTGATGAATTCACTGTTTCCAGTTGGGCCGTCTGTTTTTAATTTTGCATTAGTGTTTTTGGGAGTTAGTAGTCGTGTTTGTCTGAACTGAAGCTGTGTGGTAGCTTTGCAAATGTAAATTGCAAATTTGCGTGACTGCACAACTTTAAAAAAGTAATTAGCATTCCACTGTTTTCAGTTTTATGTAAGAGCCAAACTGGTTTGCAGTGATCTAATTTAACTAATCTCTAATTTATTTTAATTTTTTACCTGCAGGATCACAGAAGACTCCACAGCGACCACACTGGAGGCGCTAAAGGCCCGCATACGAGAACTGGAAAAGCAGATCCTCAGAGGAGACCGATACAAGTGTCTCATATGCATGGTGAGAACTCTCGCTTGCCAATATTGTGTGCGTTCATGTGGGTGTGTTTGGTTGTAACCCATCCTTAATAACATGCTGTGGTGATATAACCTAACACCGCAATCATGCACCCAGCCGGCTGAAGCTTTGTGGTTTGCCTCCTTCGGCTTCAATCTCGCATGGACTGGAAATTAACCCCCACAATAAGGTTCTGTTGAAGGAGTTCTCCTAGAATTACTGGCCGTCCTGTTGGATATCTATGCTAAACATTTTCATAGGTGCTTATGACTAACCTAACATGCCTCTGATGGTTCTGAGGTAAATTCAGACTTTTGAGCTTCATTAAAATGAAATAAAACATCCTTAAAGTCATACAGACTGATCAGTTCTGGCCTTGTTAATAAAGAGGCTTGTAAATTTTTGGATCATTTAATTGGAAAGATTCAAGACATTTGTCTTTGCTTCTGTGTCTTGCAGTCTGTTGAGGTTGAGCATTTCCCAGTGGAGGCCTACTGCCACCTGCAGGTTATTGGATGTATAGCAGACCAAAAAAATTATTCTCAGTAGGTTCTCAGTAGTGATAGAAGTGTTTCAGACAGCGTAGCATGATATCCAAACGTAATATTCACAGATAAATGCAACAGAACTCCCAACCATCCCTTTTATCCTGGCTCAGTGTTGGCCGAGAGCTTCTGTAAATAACTGCACCCATTGGTCTGATGTGTGTCTGTGCCTGTTGTAGCGGCCACATTCTTGTTCTCAGTGCCGCTCTTGAATATCCCTGCAGCGCAAGCCGACGCAAACAGGGGCTGATGGCAAGATTCAGGCGGTCGAGAGGCACGGGAGCGCAGAGGCCCTGCAGCTCGGTGTGTACTGTTTGTACAGAGGCTACGTAACGGGCTGCAGCACTGCCACTGCGTCCAGCAGTGGGATTAAGAAGCTGCTGCCGCTCCGGAGGGTAAGGCTCTCTGTGCTCCCATTGGCCTGACCCCTGCACTGCCCCACACGCTCCCTCACTGCCCTCCTGCCTGCCCCCCCATGGCCGATCTGTGCTGTGATGGTGCTGTCTAGTGACGTCTGATGTTGTGTATGTGGGTGGCTAGATGTGAATTATGTTATGACCTGGTTAAATTAATCATTGCTCTCTTTTGTGTTTCTGTACCTCAGGACTCATATACAATGCCACTCACCTCCATCCAGTGTTGGCATGTGCACTGTGAAGAATGCTGGCTAAGGACTCTGGTAAGAATTACACACTCATATTGAATGTTCTGCAGATTTAGGCAATATCTAAAAACTTATTTCAATGTTAAATTCTACGCATTGCTTTGTAGTACATATGTATTTGTTTTTAAATTGTTGCGCTAAATTGATTATGGTGACAGTTAAGAAATAGGATCTGGTACTGTCAACACAATTTAACATTAAGAGTTTTTTTTTTGCAGTTTTCAAACTGTTTGCATGTTTGGAGGTTGATGTGGGGAGGAAAAAGATTTTACCATATGCAAAATTAGTTTTCTGTAATAGTAGGTAAAATGTTAAATCATGTTTTCTTACACAAAAGTGGGTTTTTATACTTTAAAATATATTGCTTCCTTAATTTTTTTAAGGGGGTCCATGAAAAAGCGAAATCAAAATAATAAATTATAATTTTTTTTTTAAAGATTTTTGTTTGTCACCATTGCTGTAATGCTTGATAGAAAAAAAAGATTCACAAATCAAATACTAGATATTTTATTTTAGATAATATTTTTTATAATTTTAAAGCTAAATGAAGCTTATTTGTCTTACATATTATGATATATATATATATATATATATATATATATATATATATATATATATATAAACATAGCTTCCTTTTTATTTTTGGAAGAGTTCCCTCGCATGGGGTTCATCATATTTGAAGGGTCTTTGGTTTGAAAATCCCCTTATTAACCCTTTAAAACCTAAGGGTAAAATAGGTAATTTTTACATATTTTGTTTAATTGTAAAATTCTAACAGAATGTACTATTTTGTGCTAAAGTGTAATTTTTTTCAGAAAACAGATGGCTTTCAAAAAAGTACAGTTTTTGACCATTAATGTTGTGTGGTGAGTTTGTAAACAGATTAAAAAAAACAGTAATACATTTTCTGTTTTTTATTTATAAAAAAAGAGAAAAATCATGATCAAAATAATCCAACACTTCTTACTTCAAAATTCAACTATATTACATATATACAAGTATTTTTGGGACACTGGGTTGCACAGTTTTCATTCAGGAGGCTTTTTTGTTCATACACCCATTAATTTACACCCACGGACTCATTATAGCGATGCACACACTACATGTGAAAAAGTCTCACTCAGACTGCTCCCAAAGTCTCATCAAAATCATCCCAATCGACTCTTGTGCTGTTTACTCCTCCTTCACCATGTTTTTGTTCATTTCGTTTATTATTTTATGCAATCCAAAACTCCACGCTCCCTATCTCTCCATTCAAATTCTTCCTTCCCGCTCTCCTGGAAATCTCCCGTCATTTGTCGACGATAAGACGACAAGAAATTACCGTAATACGCCATATATTGCCGAAAACCGCATGTTGTCTGCTGTCAGGGTCAATTTGAATTATTGTGACGGTGCAAATGGTTGAAGAGTTATGGTAACATGAATACAGCTTGGTTTAATGTGTCGCAGCCGGTTTTAAAGGGTTAACCAACTCGCATCATATGGCACACATCACAGGCTGTTCCTTAAGTCAAGTTTATGTACATTCTTTATACTGAAGTGTAACAGAAATATGGGAATTGCAGATGTAGATGGTTTTGGTTTTGAAATGCGGGTAGTTCAGGTACATATCAAATCTCATACAGTGAGTCACTCATGGCCTAGGCCACTGTATAATGCGGATAATGGAGTAGTTTATTTTGATAATGCTGTGGTATTTGGCTACAGTATAAGTGGAAGAGTTAATCTCAACCAAACCAGTGAGATTCCTCACGTAGCGTTCCAGGTTCTAATCCCTTTAGACGGCGTTACGTGTTCAACTAACCTCTTATCATCAGAATTGCGATTGAAATTCGCAATACTTGTCCATTTGTAATCCTCACACTTACACTGACAAGCTCTTCCTCTTTTCTTAGCTGTTTTAGCCAGTGTTCCTCAGGGAGCCTGCTCTCATTAGCCACTAACAAATTCTGCCACCACACACGGAAGCAATTAATAAGGAAATGTTTCCCAGCTTCAGCAGTTTTCCAATATGCTATATATTAAATCAGCTCCTTCCAGCTCCGCTTATCACAAGGCCTTCTGTGTACGGCTCACCGACAAGTACAGAGACGTGTGCGCGCCAGCCCGCGCTGCCACAGCGGATTGTTAGTAATGCAGGCATTAAAATTGTTGCCTAAAGACAGCAATAAAAATAGCACGGCGGGGCTCCTTACGTCTTGATCAAAGCAAATGCGTGTAATTTGGTTAGCGTCAGCCTTGCTTTATGAAGCTAATGGAGCGCAGCAGCTACCCGCCGCTGATGCGAGGAGCCCACGTTTAGTCCGTGACCTGCCCACGCTCATTAAAACTAGGTAAACTTCTGCTTCCTAGAACAAAGATACCAAATCTCAGGTCCTCTTTGTGTCTGGGGAATCGTGGGTATAGAGGAGGGGGGGTTAACAGAAAATGAGCCTAAATGAACTGGACTCTATGTCTATGTAGGAGAATCCAACTTAAGTTTGACAGATTTACTCCTTCGCGCCAGCCACATCTAAATAAACCACTCGCATAGTCAGACCATGATGTCAAATTTGAAACCGTTGCGATTATTTGCACATTCACCCTCCAATGGTAGAGCCCATTGTTAAAGCGGAACAAGCCAGGACGCGTGTTGTTGGATGTCTTTCTTTCAGTCTGTACGGTCGGGATCAGTGGAGCGGGTTCTGGTGCCCTAGACATGAACTGAATCATATGGAGCCACAAATCCTCTTTCAAGTCAGATGTGAAGGCACACCGCAGGGTTCACGCTCTGGCACCCAAGTCTTTTTCCTGTATGTTTAAACATCAGTTGCTATAGGAGCCGAAGCAGTGCACTTCATGTGTATGAGGAGAAATACGCCCTGTGTGTGATAAGTGGCATATGTGCGAGAAGGTTATACGAGGACATGATCGCCAGTGGTTGCGAGATTCCTCACATTAACTTTTCTGTCTGAACTTCAGCCAACAGTTGGGTTCCTTTCTTGGGGCAGAGCACAAACGTGAAGGTTTTATATCTCTTGTGCCTTGCTGTCTGAGTATCCGTCAAGTGTTGTGGTATTTTTGAAGCTGAGTATATAGTTTGCTGACTTTAAGAGCAGATCCTGTTGTGATGTTTAGTCATTCCCTGTGTGGCATGTGTATGGCAAGCCGTTTTGACTTTTATTCCTTCACAGGATATGAATTCTTGATATCAACAATTAAATTCTTGATATCTGTAATTGTATTTTCACTAGTTAAACGTCACCATAGTCTGCCATTCAAAATCATTTGTTGATATCAAGAATTCATTTCTTACTAGTTGAAATTCCAATTTCACATATCAGAAATACAATTCTTACTAGTAAAATGTCTATTCTTGATATCAACAATTATATTTCTACTAGTAAGAAATACAAAGCTGATGTGTGCATTTAGAATTGTAACTTTTTTAAAATTGTAATTTTTGATATCTGTAATAGTTTTGTCACCCTTTTAACATTTAAACATGTGTTGTTGATATCAACAATTAATTGTTGATATCTGCAACTTAATTGTTACATGTTAAAAATACATTTTCACTAGTAAAATTTTTTATTTATGATATCATGAATTCCATTTTGGATATGTGCATAGTAATGAATTCCTTTTTGGATATGTGCATAATTTAATGACGAGTGCCACCCATTATGGATGTTTATGGCGGATAGACGACAAGGTACAGAGCCCGAAAGAGAACGGCACATTCGATTGCCCTTTCATGAAAATAAAACGCTCCTGTAGGCTATTTTTAATAATTATTTTGTTTTCATTTATTCAGAGGCTACTTACACTAACTCCGCCTACTAACTTGTAGTAGCGTTAGACAATACTGCAAAAAATGTCCAAATACTATCAGCTTCAGTGGCGCAGGTAGTAAATCATAAGGCAGTTGGTTTTTGATGCGATAGACCCGGGTTCGATTCCGCCTTCTGCCGACCTCACTGTACTCTCTTTTCACATCCCGTATTACATCAGAGAGGCATTTATTTTCAATAAAAATTTAAGAAATAATCGAAAAGTGCAAAATAATGTGTTTATATTGGTTAAGGTTAGGGATAGTTGTAGGGACGGCATCCATTTAATAATTTTAATACAAATTATAATTTACACTCAATATGTTATTATTGTATACTGTTTTATAATGTAGCCTACTACAATACTGAGGTGCTGATATCAGCCACTATTTGCAAATGTAGTATAAACAACATCAACCTACTATTACTGCAAGAAAATACTCCTATTATTAAAGTGTAAATAGAATCTATTGCTAAGGAAATATGCTATTTTCACTTGGTGTAAATAGAATTCATTGTATTCACTGAATTCCAATATCCGCTGCCAAAACTAAACTATCAGCCATTTCAACTGGAAGCTGAAGGCTGTGATATTAATTTTATCCACTAGAGGGAGGACATAAGGAGCCTGGTCCCCCCCCCCCCCCCCCCCCCCCAGTTTTATTGAATATAAATGTGTGTAACCATAGTGTAGTGATCATTACATGTTTTTTTTTTCACATTTACCCCAATAATTACCCAGTTACCCACTTGTCAAGTTTCCAGACATGATTAAATGGTTCCGCAGAACCTGATTTTACCAAGTGCAACATGTTCCTGGATCAACGTCAACATCGGCACGAATTTGGGTACCAATATGACGACTCATTCATGTAAATACAATAGTAAAAAAAAAACAAAGTCCAGCAAAACGTTGGAACTTTGTTTGATGCATTATTATCCGTTTTATTTTTCATTTTGTATTTTTTATGATATATTAGAAGAAAGTGTAAAGAAACCAAAAATAAACATTAAAAAATTACATTTATTTTTTGTGTTATAGCTAAATGATGCCTTGTTCATTTTTCCTTTAATTATCCGAAGGACTTGGTGGTCTATAAAAAGAAACAGGATGAAACTGGATGAGCCGTTTCTGTGCATGGATGTTCTACTGCCATCTTTGGCCTATACTGACGCTACAAAGAGGATTACGGGAAAACCAAACCTCATTAATATTCATGAACTCATTACCATAGCTATTCTTACTAGTAAAAATGGCATTTCTAAATATCTGTTAAAGTTTTAAAGTAATTCTATTTTCACTAGTTGCAAGGGCCATTTCAGATATCAACTGGCTTTTTTGATATCAATAGTTATTTTATTACTAGTAAAAATGTGAATTCTTGACATCAAGAATTCAGTTGTTACTAGTTGAAATGTTAATTCTTGATATCAGTAAATGTATTTCAACATGTTACACTTGTTATTTCTGATGTCAATATAATTTCTGATATCTAAAATGGCTTTCTTACTAGTAACAATCACATTCATGATATCAGACATGATCATTGTCACTAGTGACAATTTAATTGTTGATATCAAGAATAGACATTTTTACTAGTAAGAATTGTATTTCTGATATGTGAAATTGGAATTTTAACTAGTAAGAAATGAATTCTTTACCAACAGTTGATTTTGAATACAATTACAGATAGCAAGAATTATAGTTTTTACTAGTTGAAATGTAATTCCTGATATCAAGAATTAGCATTTTAACTAGTAAAAACTGTGTGTGGTGCAGACAACAGACCACACAGCTCACCTTCCTCCTCCTCTACCTCTGCCTGCTGTTCTCCTGCTTTTATGGTGCAGGCTTTATGGGTACTGGCTGAACATCAGAGTGGTAGTGGGAAAGGCACATGCTTGTTGAACAGGGTGGGCCGCCAATGTAAGGCCCCTATGGCAAGCCGTTTTGACTTTTATTCATTCACAGGATATGAATTCTTGATATCAACAATTAAATTTTTACTAGATAAAATGCTAATTCTTGATCGTAGAATATTTCTACTAGTCTATTCTTGATATCAAGAATTAAATTGTTGATATCAGAAATCACTCTCCCAGTTGTTGATATCAGAAATACATTTTCAGATATCAGAAATGAACATTGTCACTAGTGACAATTAAATTGTTGATATCAAAAGTTATATTTCTACTAGTAAAAAATACAAAGCTGATATGTGCATTTAGAATTGTAACTAGTAAGAAATGCATGTTTGATATCTGTAATAGTTTTGTCGCCCTTTTAACATTTAAATGTGTTGTTGATATCAACAATTAAATTATTAATATCAGCAATTAAGTTCCTGATATCAGCAATTTAATTGATATCAAGAATGAATAAAAGTCAAAACGGCTTGCCATAGGCCCCTTTTTATGTCCACATACACACACCATTAAACTATTAAACTACACTACCTTTCAAAAGGTTGAGCTCAAATAGGTTTTTTTTTTTGAGCGAGAGATATTACGTATTAAATGGCTCAAAAGTAAAAGTAAATGTTACAGTACACTGTAAAAAATGATCGTGATTTAACGGTAAAAAACTGTGAAAATGCTACGGTAAAAACCTGTTACATGGTTAACGGAAACTTCCTGTAAAATTTACAGGGAAAAACCGTAAACTGATGTTCCCAGAATTCCCTGCGTTCCATTTCAAATTCTGTTTGAATTTGACGTTTTTTCTTTGAAATAACTATGTTTCTTCTTAGTTTTTTCTTATCAGTTATGTTTATTAGGGTTGTATGTTACATCTAATGTTGTTAAATTAATGTTTATAGCATATTTCATTTTAAGGAGTCTCACCATGATGGTGTTTAGTGCTTGTATGAATGACACTGCATCTGCACCTTCTGTATATTCTATTGTTTAAAAGTTGCTTGTGAAGGGCTTTGGCTCATCATGTGACTTTCTCATCATCACCTGCATTTGGTGGTTATCAGTGTATTTCAAAAGAACAAAACAGATTTCAGTACTTTAATAGGTTGGTATATTAAGATTATATCAGTTAAAGAAATTACGGTATTTAACTGTAATTTTAAGTTAAAACCGTAAAACCTAAAACGTTGCTACTGTATTTTATACGGTAGAATTCTGGCAACCACAGCTGCCAGTATTTTACCGTGAATTTGACAGATTTTTTTTTACAGTGTAGATTTCTATTTCAAATAAAAGCAACCCTGAAATGAATAAAAGTTTCCACAAAAATATTAAGCGGCACAGTTTTCAACGTTGATGATAATAATAAATGTTTCTTGAGGTATTAGAATGATTTCAGAAGGATCATGTGTCACTAAAGACTCAATTAATGGCTGATGACAAATCAGCGTTGCCATCACAAGAATAATTTACGTTTTAAAATGTATTAAAATAACACATCCCCAAACTTTACAAATGGTATTGTAAACTAAGAAGATCGAAGCTTGTCCCCCCCAGTGTTTGTTAGCATAGCATTTTGACCACCTTCTGACTCTTCTTTTTTTTTTTTTGTCTTTCTCTTTCAACAGGGAAACAAGAAACTCTGCCCACAATGCAACACCATCACGTCGCCAGGGGACCTCAGGCGTGTGTACTTGTGAGCAAAACAGCCCAGATTCTTTTTTTTTTGTTTGTTTTACTTTCGTTTCCATTTGCGCTAGTGTTTTTGGTTTCCCCACCACCTGAGGGAGTGAAGTATCGTCCTGACCATGAGACGACTCGAGCACAGACTCACACTGACTTGAAATGGGGACTGACTTCACAAGCATAGAACTAATGAGGACTGTGTAGACTCAGTTCTCTACTATAATTGCTTATGTGAAGAGCCTTCCCGCCTTCCCTCTTGTGTTGGTCCATGGTCCACCCTCTCCAAAGTCAGCTTGGTTCCTTGATGAGGAACGTGTTCTTCTCAGATGAAGGAAAGAGTACTCATTCTGTCCCTGCTGCTGCTGCTGCTCTTCGTCCCCCACTTTCGCAACTTCTTCTCCAAGACCGCTGACGCCAACCCGACTGGAACATCAACCTGACGATAAGAAGAGACTTTAAACGGACCACCCGAGGCTCTCCAGAACCCCTCAATCTTGATTCTTCATTGTGTTCTCGTTCACCCCAAATCATTACTTCTTTTGTGGTGTTCTAGTGATGTCAACCAAATTCAATGAATCAGTGCAAGCACATGTATAATAGTCTCTGTATGTTTACAGTGTTGTGAGTAAATGACATAGAGAACAAAACACTTGTATACACATGCACACACATGGACATACACACGCACATACAGAAGTATATATTGAATAAAAGTCCAGTTTTAGTTGGGGGCGGCTTGGGTTGGGAGGGAGGGGATATGTTTCAATCTTGGTGAATTAAAAAAAGAAAAGAAAACCCTCTGTATTTTTAAAGCAGATGTTGTTGTCTTGAAGTTGAAGTTGTATTTCATTGTACAGGAAGAAATTTAAGTAATAATAATAATAAACTACTCAAACTAGGACTTAAAAGACTTAGGTGTACATTTTTCATTGAAATATACAGTAAAAACTGTAGATTTAATCCTGAAACAAGGGAAAGGATATTTTTTCTTTGCTTTTTTCTAAGAAATGGATAGATTTGCTTTTATTCACCCACGTTTTTGACTTTAATGCTGAATGCTGTCTGTTACAAATAATTGAAGTGACTGCTTATTCATGCCATTGAACATAGTTTTAAGACCCCTGACCGGTTGCATATTATCAGTTTCTTCCCTCAAAAAGGACTTTTCTGAAAACGCCAAACACTTAGGGTGGTTCCATTTATAAGTTATGTTCAGATTTCCTCCGAGACGTTTTTTCCCCCTCAAAGAAAGAACTGGAAGAGTCAAGACTTGTTTCCCTGACTGGCCGACTGACTGACTGCTCACGTTTTCCCTAGGAGTGAGACCGTGTGCTTTATATTTTACATCTATGTATTCTGTGACTTCTGTATTGATGTAAGCGCAAAAAAAGGAAGAAATGAAAGGTCATTGCTGATCCCAACAGCACAATAAACAGTCAAATGTTGCATTTATAACTTATCCCACTGTTCTTTAAATCTTCACCATAGCTGGGTCACAGTCAAGTAGTGTAAAAACAGCTGTACCAATATCCTTCAGATTTACACTTAAAATCACTGTTTCCATATGTAAAATACCTCTCTGCAACTATTTTGTAAAATACATGTAGTAAATAAGGATTAGGGTTGACTCTTTGTATTCTTCCTTTGCCGAACAATTCGTTCCTGCCCCAAAGATGACAGATTGCACAAGATGATTGTGTGATATGATTTGTGTCCTTGTATATTCTTGAAAATGGTACGTGTCTTTCCCGTTTGTAAGTTACATTTGACATCAATTAAATGACTGTAAATCTGACCTGGTCACCATGTGCTGGCTTCATTCACTGGTCTGCCTAGTGGAACTATACCAGTTTGAATACTCTAGAAGTGAAGCTGGTTATCATGTTACCACATGCTGACATAGCTTTTGAAGTACACCAGTCAATATTTGTCCATTGAGTTTCAGGCAGCAAAACAACTTCCTAACGCTTTGCAATTTTTAATATCGATGTGCATTACACTGCATCCGGTAGAGATAATGAGGTTTTGAGACTAACCCATTGATTTCATATCTTCCCCGACACTAAGTGAATTTGGTCTTTTTGGACCTAATTTTGGACGTTTGTGGAAAAAGGAAGCGTAAGTGTTAAATTCTGCCATCTACAGGCTATATCCAGGTGACGTTGAACAGTATCAAAGCATGGGCACCGCACACTTTAATTGTAATTAAAATTTCATGAAATTACAAGATGTAATTAAGAAGTCGTCTACCTCCCCAGTAAAGCCTCTGATCCCAGGCCAAACTCTAGGTACATGCTGTATTGGAGCACTGTGGAGCAAACAGTAGCTGGGTCCATAAGCATTTTCAGATGCCCGTAAAATTTTGATAGATATGTTGGAAAATCAGCAGGAGATTCTATTAAGTCCTTGTAGGCTAGCTCCAGCCTCTTGTTGGAAGTGTTTGTGGGTTCTCTTGAAAGGAACGAAGCAAGCTTGGAAATCCTGCAAGTAAACAGCAGTTATGTTGTTGCAGTTTATGGACTTAATTATGGTGCACATTCAAGTAAGGCCATTTTTATTCTTGTGAATCACAAGTCTAAAGTTGCATCGGGGTTCCATTGTTAACTAAAACTGAAATCATTAAAGTAGTTTTTGTTAACTAAAATAAAGCTCAAATATAGATATTAGATACTTAAACGAAATCTGAAATGTTGCCTGAACTTAATAAAATAAGTACAAAAACTGAAATAAATACAAAACTAAATGTATTTTTTAAAATGACAATTTATTTTTACAATTTATAAATTTTATTTACATTTAATTTGTTTAATAGCAAATGCTGAATGCTGTTAATTAAAAAACATTATCACCTTTTTCTATAATTAATTGCAATTAATCAATATTTATATTGTCATAATTTCACACTGAATCTACAAATTAATGTAGAAACATCGTTTAAATATGTGTTTAATGGCATCTTTTTACTAATTAGCCTATTATTAATGCAGGCCAGTATCATTGATATGAATACTAATGATGTCTCAAAATGCATTTTCCCTCAGTTATAGCCATTCAACGTTACAGTATAATTGAAGGCCATTCTTTTTAACATTTATTAGGCATTGAAAAAATTAGCAGCTTTTAATTTAAGTGAACTAAAAACAATCTTCGTATAAACTATAAAGTGTAAATCAAACTATAAACTAAACACTATGAACACTTCTCTTTTTATCTTCGAAAAGTTTTTCTTTCCTTTTCCCCCCCTTTAATTAACATAAATGGCAGAGACTGCAGCATAAAGCCCTGCTGTCTCTTTAAAATCTGACAAACATCCGATTTTCTCCCAACTCTTTGCAGTTATTTAGGACTTTTTAACTAATTTAAAACTGTGTTTACAAGGTCACTAGCCAAAAATGGGCCTTTTTATATAATTGTGTTTGTTTTTGTCTGTTGAAGCCCAAAAGTGAACTCACTGCACCACTGGCGCACTGTCTGAACGTGTGGATGCCTGTTTTCACAGAGAACTGCTTCACAGCCAGTACGACTTAAGTTCTCTTTTGCATCTTATTGTGCTTTCATATTTTATGTATTTGTTCAATAATGTTTCTAACATGTCTGCTGTTCTGGAATAATATTTTTCCTATTTTCCGTATTAGTTAAAAACTTTTATAAAAAAAAAAAAATAATAATAATAGTATATAATACACTTTTATTAAAAAAATACAGTTTTTCTCTTAAATGTATTGATGTAAAATGCAAAAAAAATAAAATAATAGAAATTAGATTTTTTAACTTTACATTTTATTAATTACTATTAGTTAAAAACTTTTAGTACAAAAAACCCTTATGATAGTGTGTTCATATAGTCTACTGTAACAGTAGCTATAATATATTGTTATAAAAGTTATAGTTTTCTCTGAACTTTATTGATCCTGTTCATAATGAGGCACCTGATATCTGGTTAATGTTTATGTTGTATCCTCAATATTGGTGACACCTTGTAGGGACAGGGATTTAATGGTTACCAGAGGTCAGAATGGGGTCTCCTATGTAGTGGTGAAAGAATGTAACTGTGGTTGGATCATCTCACCTCTCTACCATCTAACCCAAGTCTTTACTTACTGTCAAAGGCTGTGTATTCCAGACAGCCACGCGATCCATAGAGTGCATTAGGCAGGCTGTGGGCTGGGCTCGGGTTACTGCCCACCCTGTGGCCTGAGTGGCGCTAGAACCAGGAATAAGCCAGATGAGTGGAAGCAGATCTATAGAAATTGCTTTTGGAGGTCAAAGCCAGCCCTGATGGGGAGTATAAAGTGTGGGGGCCATTATAGGCAGTTTACAAACATCTCCGCAGACCAATCAATAGGACAGGCCTTCTCTGCTGCGTTGGGTAATTCCTCGATCGCATAGGCTGTCTGTACCAATGGTAATTTACACCTTCATGTGGGAATTTTACCGTGTCTCCACCCATTCATTGTCCACTACTTCCTGGTTGAAGTGCTTGTACAACTCATTCAATTAGGAGCCTCTCCTCTCCTCAGCCTCTTTATAAGATCGATTCACTGAAGGTGCTTGACAGAAAGAAAGAGAAAAGCTTTGGGTATTTTGTTATGCGCTGGAGTAGGAAATTGAGGAATGTTGAAATGTTTGGCCATCTGGCATATTTTTAAATTGCTCATCCTGGTTTAGTGCTGCAAAATAGCATCTCCAGAGTGCACTTAAACTGCATTGTCTTATTTTCAGGAAGCCAATATAATGAAAATTTACTGGTTGTGCATTACTTCCACTTGACCATAAGTGGATAGAGACAGATTAAATTCCCTGTAACATAGACAACTGCTTTAAGTCATAAAGTTATTTTTGCCAAACGGGTGGAATTTAAAAAATATTTCCAAACAACTGTCTCTAAACATTGTCAATATATAGGAGATACTGGGGTTGAGATGGGATAAAATTACCACCATACATGATCACCTTCCAAAATTAATACTTTTATTCAGCAAAATCTGACCAGACATTTACATAGTTTCAAAACAATTGCATTTCAAATAAATGCTGTTCTTTTGAACTTTCTATTGATCGTAAAATATCATCTGAGAGGGTTGTAACAAGTCAAATTTACTTCTACACATAAAGAAAGAATGTGAAAGAAAAAAAAGAAAGAAAGAAAAAAAACAAGGCCTGACCTGCTGACCTCAAAAAATCACAAAACAGTCTGTCTGACTTTGAGGGCCTGGCCAGGTAAAATAGGCCACTAAAATGAATTTATATTTTGTAAAACTGCAATGCTAAAAGTATCATAGGAAAAAATTAAGTATTTATATTTTAATCTCATTGTAAATCTCTATAGTAGCCTACATATAAAAAGAAAAACAGGTTTTAAAAATGTCAGTCAAAAAGCCAAAAAACAACAACAACACTTTAATAGTAGTCACAATCCACATTTTTTTTTTTTTTAATGAGAGATTTTTCCCCAACATTTCTTAATGCAAGCAGGCATACTGTATATATTAGAAGACCATTTCAAATCCCTAAGCGGCCTGCAGGTGTCTTGTAGTACAACACACGTACCACATGAGGGCGCTAAGTCAGATAATGAGGAAGAACCAAATTGCCTATCACAGCTATGCTGATGATACCCAGATTTACCTAGCCTTATCTCCAAATGACTACAGCCCCATTGACTCCCTCTGCCAATGCATTGATGAAATTAACAGTTGGATGTGCCAGAACTTTCTTCAGTTAAACAAGGAGAAAACGGAAGTCATTGCATTTGGAAACAAAGATGAAGTTCTCAAGGTGAATGCATACCTTGACTCTAGGGGTCAAACAACTAAAAATCAAGTCAGAAATCTTGGGGTGATTCTGGAGACAGACCTTAGTTTCAGTAGTCATGTCAAAGCAATAACTAAATCAGCATACTATCATCTCAAAAATATTGCACGAATTAGATGTTTTGTTTCCAATCAAGACTTGGAGAAACTTGTTCATGCCTTTATCACCAGCAGGGTGGATTACTGTAATGGTCTCCTCACCGGCCTTCCCAAGAAGACCATTAGACAACTGCAGCTCATCCAGAACGCTGCTGCCAGGATTCTGACTAGAACCAGAAAATCTGAGCATATCACACCAGTCCTCAAGTCCTTACACTGGCTTCCAGTTACATTTAGGATTGATTTTAAAGTACTTTTACTCGTTTATAAGTCACTCAATGGCCTAGGACCTAAATATATTGCTGATATGCTCACTGAATATAAACCAAACAGACCACTCAGATCATTAGGATCGAGTCAGTTAGAAATACCAAGGGTTCACACAAAACAAGGGGAGTCTGCTTTTAGCTATTATGCGGCCCGCAGTTGGAACCAGCTTCCAGAAGAGATCAGATGTGCTAAAACATTAGCCACATTTAAATCAAGACTCAAAACTCATCTGTTTAACTGTGCATTTGTTGAATGAGCACTGTGCTATATGTCCGAACTGACTGCAATACATTTTATGTATAATAATTTTCTTTAAATTTATTTTAAATAATTTTCTATATCATTTTAAAATTCTTTGTTTTTATTATTTTTATTTCCATGTTTTTATTGATTTTAATGTCTATTTCACTTTCTTTTATGTAAAGCACTTTGAATTACCACTGTGTATGAAATGTGCTATATAAATAAACCTGCCTTGCCTTGCCTTGCTAAGCACTACTAAAGATTTTGGGAGAGAAAAGCGGAAATAAACTTCATTTTGAGGGAGAACTTTTTTAAATATCTTGAATCGTTTGGTTTCTCATTAGCAGAATAAATAGTAATTTATGCTGTATCCAAACGCATTTCGAGTGTGAATGCTATGTTATGTTTCAGTGAAAGCCTTGCTCAGCCATAAATAAATAAATCACTTATTTTCTATCTATTATCACAATTACTACACAGTTCTTTTATATTTATTTATTTATAGAAGTAGAGTAAGTAAATTGCGGCTTTATGTTTATACAGGTCAGAATTCAATTTGAATGAATTGCTGTTTGCAACCTTATGTTACTCACATAATTTCATGTTCAAATTTAGTATAAATTTGACAAAAATTACTAAATGAAAGAGAACATAAGGCTTACAGTTATGATAAATTGTGTACATATGCTTTAGACACTCAGACAAATTAGACAACCATTGTAGTCCTCATAGCAACAAAAACAACAACATACATTTATTGATCGATTGGTTGTTGACCTAATTGACCTAATTCATAAATCCACAAAAAACAGCATAATTAAGTGTATGGAATAAACCATGCGGCCTAAGTGATGTCATTGGAAAGGGAAAATTGTTATAAAATGCATGGTTTCATGTCAAATTCTTAAGCTTTTTAAAATCCCTAAAACCTTTTTCTCTGTGATACTGAAAAAGCATCGCACCCAGCTATCAGTAGCCTCCCACATGGGTACGAGCAGTTGAAACTTTAAACCCCCAGCAACCACTCCACACACACCGCTCGCACAAGAGAAGCCTTTGACTCTGCCCCGCTCATCACCTTACCTTTCATCTTCAGTCTGCCCAGGGGGCAAACACTGGCCCTTTGTCTACATGTCGGGGGGCTGGGGTGTAGGATGTGTGGCTCTGCTATTTCTGTGTCACTTACAGTATCTGTCTGTCTGAGAGGCAGGTGAATGACAAGTCTGAGCGTGGCCTCACATGAGCCTTTAGTCCTGCTAGATCAGACGTACAGTCAATTCAGTTTGCCAGAACGTCAATATTGCTTCCCTTTAATCTGGTTTAACAAAGTCTTGCGAAGGTGTTTGCGCAGTTTGTGTACTGTCTTAATACAGAAATATGTGGAAGCATCTGTTTTCCGAGGCTGTTTATAGGCTTATAATAATGGCTTTGTTTGGTTTTCTCACTCTTTCAAGAACAGTACTTGTACTGTAGCCGTGGCTCATCACACTCCATTACTTTGTTTGTCTTAGCGAGGATATGCTCCGCTAATTGGGTAATAATACCACTAACTGTGTGCGTTAAACTGTGTTATAATCCTGCGACTGGACTTTAGCATGTTTAATGGGAAGAGCCTCTAATTAGGGGATTTTTACAACACTTAGCAAACGTTACACTTGTTGCCAAACAAACACAGACACAGTACATAGGTAATGTTGCCTTTGTTGTGTATTGTACTGTTATGAAGTACAGAGTATTTCTTTATTTAGAGATGTAAACGGATTGTTCATCCACAAAAGCAAATTCTGTTGTCATTTATGGTTGTTTTAAACACGCATGACCTTCTTTACTTTGTAACGCTAAAAAGGAATTGTGTTTTCCAGGACTGGTAAAGTGGCTTCTCTTCAATGATTCAATCAAACCGGTTCACAAATCAGACTGAATGATTCATAAGTGAATTGGTCTAAATTGTAAGGGTTTTTAAAAACCTGTATCCAAAAATCTTTGATGGCTGGAAAGATTATGAATTCATGTTAATTCATTAATCAAAAAATGTTGGAAACTTGAAGAATGCTACCCTTTTCTATAAAATGAAAGTAAAAAACTAAAAGTACCATAAAAGCGGACCACATACTGTTCTGAAGTTTAGGGTTAGTAAGGTTTTTTTTTTTATTATTGTAAAAAAATAAAATAAATTAATTTTCACCGATTGTACAGTGGTTTTCAATTGATTTTTAAAGGATCATGTGACACTGACTGGAAAATTAGCTTTGCCGTTACAGTAATAAATTAGCCTACTTTTTAAAATACCTAAAAATAGAGAACAGTTATTTTACATTGTGATAATATTTCACAATATTACAGTTTTTAACTTTATATGCCTCATGCCTCGGCAGCTCTTGAAAAAGGCAGGGAGAGAGAGCATGGAGCAACAGTTTGGCCTGGGCCAGACCCAGTAGTAAGATAAGGACAGAGGGATGTCGTCTTGATCAGTCTGTTATCTCTGACAGCAGTGCCCTGATCCTTACAGTCAATATGGTGAGAGAGCAGGAGAACGTCTCGTCCATCACTGCGGGTGGGCAGACCATTGTTACCTGTGATACATGTCTGCCATCATGGATATCTGCCCTGCCAGCTCTCAGAGTGTGTTTATTCGCTCTATTTTATGTTATATGTAGCGTATAGTCATGCCATGGCTATTCTTTGGTTTGTCCTGTACTTTAGTTGTCAGCGGTACATCTTTGAATCCACTAGAGGGCAGCAAATAAACACATTTTAGGGTCATTTTGTATTTAATTAGGCCATTTTTAAGGCCGTTTCCCCTTTGCAGTCTACTTATCTTGAATTATCTTATTCAGCCTCTGAGAAGATCTTTTTTGTTGTGGTTGTTTTACATATGAATGCAATCTATATAGGTACTTTAGAGCAGGAGAGGCATGCTGAAATGTGATTATGCTCCTTTTTACAAACTTTCTTTCTCTTCTTTTCTTTCTATCATCCTCTCTGACTTATAAAGAAAAGGTAGAGTATGATGGCCCGAGGCGGCCGTGACTCACCTGTGCAAACAGGGGGTTGGAAAGACTGGTTTTAAATCCGCCAAATTCACTGTATTCTGTAACTGACTGCCAGCTTTATTTTCTGCCTTAATTAACCACAAATTTGAGTATTTAAAACTTTGTCATGATGCTAAATGTTTCTTCTTTTAATTGCAGACAGTTATCAGCTTTACAGAAGAGGAGGACAAGTAATGTTTTGATTCACTAGGATTTAAAGAACAACTAGGAGAGAGAAAACACCATTACAGGTTAGTATAATCCCTGTGTCATTCATGTCACAGTTGACTATATGTTTGGACATAAAGACATGTCATGTCATTCTGTTTCCCTTTTTTGTGGTCCACATTACATCTCTCTTTACTGTGAATGTAAACATCCCAAGAGTGCAAATAAACCTGATTGCTCTTAACTCCCAGAGTAAATATTGAAACCAATCCGAATATGAAAATGCTAGTGTGTTACTTTCTTAATCTACCAGGATGTTAGACCACAGACATGTTCTTCGTGTTCCTGTGGCAAATATATTGTTTTTCTCTTTCAGGTACAGCAAAGCAAATTAGTCATTTTTCACAAACTCAGTCATTCATCTGCACTTATATTTTTTTTTCTACCCAGTGATGTAAAAATGATGTCATTAGTTGCCTTGGGGGTGCTTGTTTTTGTTTATTTCTCTTACTCTAAAACCAAAGACTATGCAAATCTGTCAGCTAATTCCATTATTTCCTTCTTTGTCATGTACAGTGCGTTACTTCTGCTGTAGCATGACGCCGTAAGGGAAATATATTTGACTAGTCACTTTCTCACACTCACAAATGTATATTTAACATCCTTGTTAAACCAACACTGTACAGCTGCTTCTGTCTTGGATCATTTTAGCTTACATTAGATTTGCAAGGACTCTGCAAACTGTCTACCTCAGTCTAGCCTGAATACCAATGTTGTTATTGTTATAAAACTATTAAATATTTTTGCAATTGAAATAAGATATAAATATTAGACGGAAAAATTATACTGAAAATTAGAAATGCTGCTTGAAATAAAGTTCAAGTTGAAGTATCAAAATGACAACTGAAATTAATATAAATTAAAGCTAAATAGAAATGTTTAAAAAAACGATTTAAATTAAAATGGAAACTGAAAATATAAAAGCTATTCCACAATATAATAGTATATAAATAATACTAAAATAAGGCTTTTGAATGACTTCGTGGCTATATTTGTACCAGAAAAACAGTGGCACACAAGGATGATTATGCCAATTCAACATACACCAGCTGGCATTCGCTCAAATGTGGCTCCTGCTCAAGGATGCTTATTCTTAGACGTGCTCTTTAAAGTCCTTCTATATCCTCTGTCAAAAAAAGACTGCAGCCTGGCCCTCCCCCAGCCTGCTTGTGTGCACGGAGGATTTTGATGTGGTGTCAGACAATGGGCGATTTAGAGATTTCCTGTTTCGGAGTGTCGTATGATTTGTCCTCAGGCAGTGATGTTTAAGAAACTTTTGTTGCAGAATAGGACCAGTGGAAACTATACTTCCCAAAGGTCCTTTATGTCACCTGTTGAATACTGGGATTGCGAGCCATTGTGCGGTGATTTACACAGGTAATGTTGGCTCCAGTGACCCCGGCTTGACATGCGCAGAGTTAACAGCGTATTTGATATGGCTGCCTTTTTGCTTTTACCAGATCATTCTGTCAGGAGAGCAGGCTTTGTGGTAGACAATGCCTTTTGTTGGCAGGCACAAAGAAGAGGTTTCAAACATCTGTTAACGTTTCCACTGTGATTATGGCACATGGATGTATAATTTCATCAGAGAGGAACAAAATGTCTGCCATAAAAAAAAGAAAGAAATAAACATAAGAAGAAAAAACATAATTCTAAAAATCTTTTCAGTTGCCTACAGCACTTATCCGCGGAGGTGATATGTGTGGTTTGGTGCAGGTGTGAGATGGATTATTATATTTTGGAGCTCAGGCATTCTGTTTACTTTCTACTTCCTGCATGTCAACTCCAGCGCTCCTGCATGAGTGCGTGAGACATGGCGACAGGTAAACAGGACTGACAGGGAGGATGTAGTTCATGTGCAAGATGTTTTTGCATGTCCATGCTTGGAAATACTTGTTCTCTGGGCTAAATGTTCAAGACCGAATAAGCATATATATATATATGTGTGTGTGTGTGTGTGTGTGTGTGTGAGTGTGTGTGTGAGATTAGGTGTGTGTGTGGAGTTAGGGGTGATTGGGATGGGAAGCCAGAAAATGCGTGTGAACAAGAGAGAGGAGTGACAGAGAAAGAGAAGAAAGAGATTAGGACAAAAGAGAGAACTGGCTTATTGAGAGAACATCAAACGGCTCTCTTGAGGCTCTCCTCCTGCAGGACAGGTTTTGCTCATCTGCCACTTCCATTGAAAACAAGAAAAGCCAAAACCACATCCACATCATTGTTCTTTTACTTTCTCTGCTCGACTTTTATCACGGCATCTGTAAAAACAAAGATAAAGTTTACTGCTTCAGTGTAGCATTTAAGTCAGCTTACACTTCTCAGACATTTCCGTCCATGAGAGATGATGAATAAACAGATCATCTATATTGTGGGTACAGATTCTGTTTAAAGTGCTGAAAAAAAAATTATAATTCTGACATCATCTACATACCTTTGTTGTTTAAAACCTGGAATATTGGTCTTGTTCTGTTGAACGGAAAAGTAGTTCAGCGGAATGCCCAAGCTGTTCATTTCCATTTAACAAAAGTAAATGAGGACACGCGGATGGCGGTTAAGCTGCAGAAAAGCACCATGAAGTTATTTATATTCTATATTTCAAGTCTTCTGAAGCTATGAGACACTGTAAAAAATTGCAAGCGGTTTCAACTAATTATTATTTAGTAACTAGTTCCACAGAAATTTTACGTTCAGTCAATTTCTGACTTCAAAATGTTATCGGAATTGTTATTTTTTAGTTGGCTCAACTTTTACTGAAAAATGTTTTAATTGGTCAAACATTAAGAAAACTACAGGAAGTCAATTAAAATTGAATCATTTACTTATGTTTTATGTAACCTCAACTAAGTTTTATTATTTGGGCATCATAAGAAATTGCTGGGGAGCTACAAACATTTTTATAGTTTAACAAAATTATTAAAAATGATTAACTGGGTGTTTATCAATCACTAAAAAGGCAGACTTTACAACACATAATAGCCTTTATTTAATAATCTCCATTTATAACATTTTTCATACAGACTAAACATACAGGCTTAAAGAAAAAAAAAAAAAAAAAAGTCACCTACATCTTGGATGGCCTGACAGTCAGTAAATTAACAGCAAATTTTCATTTTTGAGTGAACTATCCCTTTAAAGCTCCAGTTGACAAACGCATGGTTTAATTCTAGGCTGCAACACAGGTCAGACTGAGCAGATGATTATCTGGTTCTCGTGGCCAATGAGGTATTCGGAGGGGATCTGTGTCTGGAGCCCATCTAGCTGCCATGGTCTCCGCTGACATTCAGGGCTGTAGAGGTCATCTCTAGGTGCTGATCCACCATCTGATCTGGATACAGTCTGGATCTGGGTGGCTATGGTGACCTCGGAATAAGAATGAAACAGACTAATATTAGCGTAGATGCCACTGAGAACAGTAAAGCACATTATAATTGTAGATAAATTGTAGAAATGTACGAATAATTGTATAATTGTAAAACTCTAAACATTGTTTTCATTCCAGGTAATGTGTAAATTAACTCCTAGTCTTGAAAGCACACACAGTATGTAGCTGCAGTGGAGTGTGCAAGTGTTTGGTGCCTTGGAAGAACTGACTGGGTTGCATCTGAAATCTTGACATCTGAAATGACAAAGCACCAATGAAACCTTTGGCCACACCCCGATAGAGAAAGTAAAGTACATTTTAAGTTCAAAAATGGAGTTATGCCTTTTAAATAATTTACAATGCATCAATATTAGTTAATTAAATTTGTGATGAAACAGAAGTTGCATTTTTTTTTGGCACAAATGTATTCCACAATCCATTGCACAACTCTGTCTCTCACGCTCAAACAACTTCAATTTTATGCAATTGTAGAATATTGCATCATAGTCAGTGCGTGAAAAAATGTGAGCAGTATGTTTAATAAAACAAAGTTTGCCCTAAACCTTTAATTTAATCCTTCTATATAGCCTTTAGTCATAATTAATGTTTTAAGCTTTGGCTAATTCTAATGCTTATTAATGTGATGTTGTTTGTAATAGTTTTCTCGCTGTTCTGGAATTAAATAAGGTGATCAGACTGTGAGGAATTGCCTATACACATACAGTATGGCTCGTGCGCTCCTACTTAAATCATGAAATACGCATCGGGATATCGTGACAACATGTTCCTTCATTTCATAATGCTCAATTAATTGTTGTAAACTGAGATTGTTGTCTTTAGAAGACATAGATGTGCTGAATTCTACATAAATTATCCACAACAATGCCATTCTATGAGCACAGCCATTGATAGAGGCTGCAGCGGAAGTTCTTTTATGCTACTTTTCGAACGCGGAAGCGTGATAAAGGCCTATTAGCCCCCCATCCAACTCCCACACCCAAACAAGATAATTAAGATTACATACAACATAACATAAAACTGATTATGTAAAGACTCAAACCTTGAATAACAACAATGATACATTTACAAATTGGTTGTCATAGTAACGACACTTATTTGTGGAAATTCAGCACATTGTGAGTTCCACAAATCTGAATGCATTAGGCCTATTAACTGTTAGGCCTGACTGTTAAGATAAAACAGTTTATTATCTGTGATACCATTATAGCCACTGGATACCTGTATAGCTTTATGTAACAATCCCTAGTTTCTAAGAAATTGTCATCACACATAAATTAATTTTGTTACGTTTGGATTTGGATGCATGTTTAGGTATTATCAATGGCTACTTTTCTTCAGACTTCATCTGTTTTTTTGTTTAATTGTTTTGTTGTTGTTGTGTCAGTTATTGCGTTATTTCAGTCAAACCTATAAAACCCTTTGTTACCCCAAACTACATAGGCCTATAAAAAAAATGTGATTATGCGAAAAGTAATCAGAATGCAGCTACTTGTTCTTTTATTACTCATTGACGTGTGAACTTCCCTTTCCCCTTTGCCCTCTGTATGTATGACGCTGCTCCCTTTAAGGTCTGTTGGAATTATAATTTTGGAAGCAAATTAATTGATACAGCATTTTCGAAACTTCCGCAAGGATGCGTTAAATTTGACAAAGCGGTTTAATAAAGTATGTATTGATCTTGTGAATTAGCGAATTTTATTTTATAACTTTACATATTTTTTAATTGCCTGTAAAAGTTTTATATGGGAATATTACACGAGACACTGAACCTTTAACGATGCATTGGCGCAAAAATGCACACCTTTTAGACTAGTTTCACATGAAACATGATTTTTCGACTGCCACAAATACTGCCTAAACAAAATACTGATTTTGTGCACTTTTTATGGACCAATATTTTAAATTGGCCTTTGAACTTGCATGGCAAAAAAAGCCTTATCTTGCCAAAAAAACACTAACAGAACCCTTTGATCTAATGGCATTGTTGAGCGCTCCAAATCCAGATGCAAACTTTGCATGCAAGAGGCAGAAATTGACAGCGCTCTGATCCATTGGCATACAACCCCCTTGCTTAAGGACGGTGGGCCAGGGCCAACACAGAGAGTGTCGATCACTGCTGTTCACCAAAACCCATTCAGTGAGACTAATGGATAACACTGGGAAAGCGTACTCTTTCCTTGGAAAGGACCGCTGCGGAACCACATCCTTCCCCGAAGGAGTTATGTGGAGAGTACATATGGACTAACCCCATAGGATTGTACTACACATGGAATACTGGGGTGACTCCAACCCGACGAGAGGTGGGTTCTCCCAGAGGGAAAGACACGGGCTTCGTTTAGGAGCAACTCGTGGAATAACACACATGGGATCCCCGTAGGGTCACACATATGGAACCCAGCCTAAATCCAGTTCTCAAGGATACAATGGAGTAAAGGCCTGGCGCCAACGCTCCGCCACGTCTGGCCGCCGAAGGGTGATCGGAGGACTCAACAGGGTCTGCCTTGTAGGGACTCTCTGGAGCAATAAGCGCATGTAACGCAGCAAGCCGACACTAAGCCGGGACTTCTCCGTGCCTCTGACCTGAGGCGAGAACATGGGAGGAGACCGGCTCGACACGAAGGCTATAGAATCTAGCGAACGTGTTAGGTGTCGCCCAGACCGCAGCTCTACAAATATCTGTCAGCGAGGCGCCACGAGTCAGTGGCTAGGAGGATGCCACGCCTCTCGTAGAGTGGGCATGCAACCTGGGCGGGCAGGGCACGCCTTGTGCTTGGTAAGCCAAGGCGATGGCGTCCACTACCCAGAGGGCCATCCTCTGTTTGGAGACAGCCTTTCCCTTCTGCTGGCCTCCGTAACAGACAAAGAGCTGGTCTGAGGTCCTGAGGCTTCGAGTTCTGTCTATGTACAGTCGCAGAGCACGAACTGGACAGAGCAAAGCCAGGGCTGGGTCTGCCTCCTGCGGGGGCAGCGCTTGCAGGCTCACTACCTGTTCCCTGAAGGGAGTGGTAGGAACCTTGGGCACATAGCCAAGCCGGGGTCTCAGTACCACGTGGCCGTCACCCGGCCCGAACTCTAGGCACGATTCGTCGACCGAAAATGCCTGCAGGTCCCCTACCCTCTTGATGGAGGCCAGTGCAACCAGCAACAAAGTCTTCATAGATAGAATCTTTAAGTCTGCTGACTGCAAAGGCTCAAAGGGAGCAATCTGGAGTGCTCGAAGCACCAGAGCAAGGTCCCAAGAGGGTAAGGAGGGGGGTCGAGGAGGATTTAACCGTCTCGCCCCCCTAAGGAACCTGACGACCAGGTCGTGCTTACCAACGGGCTTCCCATCGATGTGGTCGTGGCATGCGGAAATAGCGGCAGCATGAACTTTGAGGGTGGAGGGAGCCTGCCTACTCTCCAACCCTTGCTGCAAGAAAGAAAGCACGACACCGATCAAACATCTTCGGGGATCTTCTCGGCAAGAAGAACACCACTCGACAAACAGGTTCCACTTCAAGGCGTAAGCACGTCTCGTAGACGGTGCACGTGCCAAAGCGATGGTGTTAAGTACCTCAGGGGGTAAGTCACCTAGAACCTCCGCGTCCCGTCCAGGGACCAGACATGGAGTTTCCAGAGGTCTGGACGCGGGTGCCAAAGGGTGCCCCGTCTCTGAGAAAGAAGATCCTTCCTCAGAGGAATTCACCAGGGAGGGGCTGTCGCGAGGAGCGTGAGTTCCGGGAACCAGGTCCGGCTGGGCCAATAAGGCGCAACTAGCAGGACCTGCTCCTCGTCCTCCCTGACTTTGCACAAGGTCTGCACTCCCAGCTCTACCGGCTGCGGAGTGCAGGAGGAATGAGGGTTCCTAGGGTGTTGGTTCCCCGAAGGAAGCGCGCTCACTGTAATCCTCAGATCACCAGTGTCACTACTCGCAGCAACCCTCTGAGGAGGATTGGAACGAGGCAGCGGCACTGGGACTCCGCCCCTTTGCAGGAACTGGAGTCTCGACTGCAACTCCGAGATGGTCATCATCCCACAATGGTTACAGGACTCATCCACAAACACTGCATCAGCGTGCGCTAAGCCCAGACACACGATGCAGCGCTCGTGACCATCCCGCGGCGCCAGGTAACGACCGCATCCAGAAACACACAAGCAGAATGTAATTTTTAAAAAGACGCAAGCTCTACTTGTGTAAGCTCTTTTAGGGACTTTGCTCTTTTAATCCGTGCTGAAGCACGCAGGGGAACGGCCGCGGCAACACAGACAGGGATTGTGCAGCCTGTCGTGTGCTCTATCTCTCCGCGCGCTCTCACCAGCTGTAAAAACTGCTTTTACGCGCTCTCAGCGCACCGTTTTACCAGCCGTGAGAACGGCTTTTCAACTCCTTCCGCTAAAAAAGGCACAGAAGAGAAGAAAAAATGAGAGAACTCGACCCCGCTGCTGTGCTGTACGCCTGCACATACACAAAAGAGATCGTCCTGCAGAGACTCTTTTTAGATATCCTACTTCCAGATATCCTACTTCCAGCAGAGAACACCTGTTCGGCTCCGAAGCGAAAAGCTGAAGTTGCAACGCACCTGCTGCTCATTATATACCCGCGCTGCGAGGTGAGCAGCTGCTGCATATGATTGCATGCCTATGTGCAATCGAGTTCCACTCGAAGCAGATTGGCCTCTCTAGCGAGATTCCTATTCGTCGGTCAGTCCGGCGTACGTTGAACGTGACCGACTGAATGGGAACTCAGTGTTGGCTGGATTTGTTTTTATTAGTGAAAGTGTCGTGACATACGGCCAAGTATGGTGACCCATACTCGGAATTTGTGCTCTGCATTTATCCCATCCAAAGTACGCACACGCGCGCACGCACGCACGCACACACACACAGCAGTGGGCACCTCAGTCATGGTATTGAGGGTGGAGAGAGCGCTGGACATTCACTCCCCCCACCTACAATCCCTGCCGAACCTGAGACTCGAACCCGCAACCTTTGGATTACGAGTCAGAATCTCTAACCATTAGGCCACGACTTCCCCGTTCCCTTCACTCAGCATTAAGCATTCTGAATGTTGACTGGATTTGTAAATAATCATTCATTTAATGTTTTTATATATATTTGTGCAGACTTAATATAATATGTCTCCTCAACTAAGCTCAAGCAATAAAATTAGTTCAACTTCAATATTTTTGCCCTTCCAACATTTTGTTTATTGGATTTTTTACAGTGCAGCTTTATTTTTTTAAATGGACCTAAAGTTTTTATTCATTGAAATCATACACAAAAATGTGTTTTAGTTGCGTAGATGTATATTTAATTTTAGGATTAACTTCCATTTCACGGTCGCATTTTTCAGTAAGATTTCTTAATGTTTTTGAAGTCTCTTATGCTGACCAAGGCTGAATTTATTTGGTCAGTAATACAATAATAACAGTTACATTGTGAAATTTTAAAATGTAATGTAGGCTATTCCTGAGATGGCAAAGCTGAATCTTTCATAAATCTTTTGCAATTTTTACATTATATAAATGTCTTTGTTGTCACTTTTGAGCATTTTAAAAGTTCACCCCAAAATTTTAATTGTCATCATTTACTCACCCTCATGTCGTTCTAAACCTGTATGACTATCCCATTGTCTTTGGTTACTAACATTCTTCAAAAAGTAATTTATTCAGTGTTTTATTTTGCTCACTATTTTTAAACACATATTAGCTGAATGAAAATACTAATTTCTTTAAAAAAAAAAGAAAACGCAAATCTTGCTGACCCCAAACTTTTAAATGGCAGTGTACATTAATATCTTTAGGTCAGGGTTATGTATCTGTGACATGGGAGTTCTGTCATTGTCTGAACATGGCTGGAGGCCTTTCAGACTTCCTTCTAGATTCCTTCCTCTGTCTATAAATCCCACTAAGACTTTTGCTCTTCAGAGACAAGATGATGAATCCAGCCCAGTAATCTGAACCCACTATGTCTGTAAATATGTTTCAGTCAAGACCCATGATCATACCTTAAATGGGACATCTTCAACGGGACCTTGGTGACTTCTGGCCTTGTAAGAAACAATAAGGGCTCTAAGCTGAAGTCTTAGTGTACCAGACACCTAGCGTAGAGCTGTCAAAAATGAGCGTGTAAGTGAACAACACTAGATAAGGATCAGATATGAGGGAACCAGGATTGGCACTTTCAGCATGCAGATACTTGTCAGAGGAAAAATGCTAAATCTCCTTGCTTGTAGGGGATCCTCTGAGGAGATACCAAATACTACTGCACGCTGTTTTCTCTTTCACTCACTCATCTAATTCTACTTTTTTTTGGTCATGTACTGCATTCTGGCACCAAAACACAATAACAAAGATTGTTTGCAAACATATGTATCATTAGATGCTGTCACCAAAGATTCTGCATATGTACTTTTTGGAAGTTCATGCATTCCTTAAGAATCATGACCTTAGCTGGTGCAGTGATCTACTTATTATTACAGGAATGTTTTCTCTGTTGCTATAGTTTCTTGGCACTTAAAGCCCTGTTTTAAAATAATAATTATAAATAATTCAGACAACATAATACCTCGAAACTGTGAAACCTGATGTATCACTGGAACTAGGTGTGTGAAACTCGTTCACCTTTTTTAACACCAAGCGTGGATTCTGCTTATTGCATAACAGTATTATATAATAAGACTTGTCAAAGCAGTTAATGTGTTTTTAGTCATGTTGCCAAAGTGCAACAATAATGTAAGCACATGTCTGGCACAATCTCGCTGTCATTAATAACTTGATGTATTTCATAATAAATCTTGCAAATAAAGTGCTCCAGCTAATGTACTGTTATTTTTATTTCTTTGTTTGTTTTTGGTTTTATGCCAGAGGAAAACGGGGCGAAGGTTTCTGTCAGGTTTAGTATTATTGCTTGCACTAATTCAAATTTTCCTTACTGTCTGTCTGTTACAACTCTGCCCGGGAGCACGAAGACACGGAGACCAGGAGACGAGGAATTCACAAACACGAGAATCTTTAATCCAACTAGGAGCATGGGAGGCACAGGAAACACATCACGGACAGGGATGACAATTCAACGACCGACAAAACTAACTGAAAGGACTGGGGCTTATAAACACAGGATAACGAGGGACCTAAGGAGACACACCTGGGATCAAATTAACAATTAACATGAGGGAGAAACTGGGTCACAGAACACATGGGGAGCAAAACACAACAAAAACAGGTCCAAGATCCTGACATATCGCCCCCCTCCCGGAAGGTGCGTCCTCGCACCATAGAAACATCCAAAGGGGAGGGGCGGGTGGGAACTTGGGAGGCGGCTCAGGAGGAGGGCGGATACCCGGGAGGGGGCCGGCAGACAGAGACCAAGGCGGTGACGAAGGAGGGAGGAGCCAGGGAAGAGACAGGAGAGACCCGGAGCAGGAGGCGCTCAGCTGGACCCAGGCCACAGCCGTGACGATGGCCCACGGTGGAGCCGACGGAGGGAGGAGCCATGGAGGAGGGATGGCCGCCGACTCCAGGGGGCCGACCAACGGCGGCGGAGCAGGTGGTGGAGGAGCCCGAGGCGGAGACGGAGAGCCAACGAGCCAGGGTGATGCCGAGGATCCGGGGGGACAGGGTGGAGCCGAGGGCTCTGGTGACCGAGGTGGAGGCGGAGACCCGGAGATCCGCGGCGGAGCCGGAGCGACTGAGGACCAAGGTGGAGCTGGAGGGAGGAAGGAGCCCAACGGAGCCGGTGGGACGGAGCGACGAGGCGCAGCCAGAGGAGAGGAGTCCAGAGGCGATGGCGGGTCGACGCCCGACCAAGGCGGAGCCGGAGGGACGAGGGAGCCCGGTGGAGCTGGTGGATCGAGGAGTGACGGTGGAGGCGAGGGAGCTAGGAGCCGAGGTGGAGCCACTGGGTCTACGGACCGAGGCAGAGTCCGGGCCTCGGAGGCGGAGGTAAGGGATACTCCAGCCCCGGCAACGCTGGAGGATGGCAGACCCACGGGGCTCGCACCGTACCGATAGAGGGCTGAGGGCGAGCGGGGGGGCTGCCAGACGACAGCGGTGGAGGAGGCAGGAGTGGGTGGGAGGGTGGGGATCTTCGAGGAGCAGGCACTGGAGGGCACGTGCGTGGAGCCGGCACTGGAGGGTACGTGCGTGGAGCCGGCACTGGAGGGCGCTCTGGAAGCGCGGACACTTGGGGGCGCTCGGGAAGAGCTGAGCTGGACGGGACCAGTGGAGACGCAGGAGAGCTGGGCGGGACCAGCGGAGACGCAGGAGAGCTGGGCGGGACCAGCGGGAACTCAGGAGAGCTGGGCGGGACCAGCGGGAACTCAGGAGAGCTGGGCGGGACCAGCGGGAACTCAGGAGGGCTGGACGGAACCAGCGGGAACTCAGGACGGCTGGGCGGAACCAGCGGGACTTCAGGACGGCTGGGCGGAACCAGCGGGACTTCAGGACGGCTGGGCGGAACCAGCGGGACTTCAGGACGGCTGGGCGGAACCAGCGGGAACTCAGGAGGGCTGGAGGGAGCCGGCACGGGAGGGCACGTGCGTGGAGCCGGCACTGGAAAGTCGGACGCCCCCTCTCTGTCCAGCAGTCCCAGATTTGTCCTCAGCTCACCCTCAGCCGCGGTGCAGGGGGCGGAGCTCCACTCCGCGCTCACACCGTCCACGGCTTGCTCCCTCGTGATGAACACTGACGCCGGCTCTCGCACCTGGTCTGACGGGTTGGGCTCTACTTCCGGGACGATCATCCGCTCAGTCGCTCGGCTTCGCGCTGGCTCGCAGATCGCGGCGGGAAATGGCTCTCCGTCATCGGTGGGCTCGGGCTGGTGCTCCGCACCGTGGGGAGATGGTGGGCTGGGCTCTGGGTCTGGAGTGGTTCTGGCGAGATCATCCTCTGAGGAGACTGTGAGAGGCGATCCGTTTCTCACCAGAATCCACTCCACATAAGCGGCGAAATCCTCTCGAGGACCATCTTCGGACGACAGCGCTCTGCACGCGGTGTTCAGGCTTCCATGATAGAAAGAGCAGAGCACGTCGTCCGGGTAGCTGGTGGCGTTAGCTAACATGAGGAACAGTCTTGTATGGTCCTCGAGAGATCGGTCCCCCTGCTCCAGCAGGAGGAGGAGGAATTCGGGCCAGACATAGGGATCCATGGGTCACAACGGAAAGAAAAACACTGGGTAAGACGGAAAACAAAACGGAAGGTAAAAGTAGAGGTATCTGTTTTTAGGTCGGTCGTTCTGTTACAACTCTGCCCGGGAGCACGAAGACACGGAGACCAGGAGACGAGGAATTCACAAACACGAGAATCTTTAATCCAACTAGGAGCATGGGAGGCACAGGAAACACATCACGGACAGGGATGACAATTCAACGACCGACAAAACTAACTGAAAGGACTGGGGCTTATAAACACAGGATAACGAGGGACCTAAGGAGACACACCTGGGATCAAATTAACAATTAACATGAGGGAGAAACTGGGTCACAGAACACATGGGGAGCAAAACACAACAAAAACAGGTCCAAGATCCTGACACTGTCCTTGTTTTAGGCCTAGTTTCTAGGAATATTTACACACTGAAAAACATTCAGGCCTAATAAAAAAGATTTATGTATTTTATCCATTTGAGTTACAACAATTACCATGTTTATATATTTATTATCCATTTTATTTATTTAACCAGCCTCATCTTCCACAGATCAGTGTGGAAGAACTTGACTCTCCAGTACAGAGCCCTGACCTCGATCCCATTGCAAAAGCTCACATAGAGACTCTTCAAACACTCATGAAAAGCCTCCCCAGAACATTGGAAGCTTTTATAGCTGTCCCAATACTTTTTTTCCATATAGTATATTTATATCTAAGGTTTCTACAGTTCCCACTGTTTGATTGGACAACGAGAACTTTTCATATCTACTGAACACGTGATGTTCTCTGTGTTATGTAACGCCTCAAACCACAAGACCACAAGATAATCTCTCCTGTTCTAAACTACAATTTTTTTTATTTTCCTCCTCTTTAATGCAAAAGTTCATCAGCAAGATTTAGGTAAAATTCACAAAGCCCACTCAGTGCAGAAGCTCAGGCTGATCTGCTGACAGAGGGATGTCTCAGAGAAAGCACTTGAGGGCAATTATCAGCGAGATGATGTAGTCAGGCAAGAGGGGCACCTGTCTTATCAATGCAAGCATCAATCGAACAGACAGACAGATCACTGCTCCTCAGGCACAGGCCGACGCATACCTGGCTCTTGTCCAGATTGTCTTTTTCTCCTTCTCACTCTCTGTCTCCCTCCTTATCTCTCTGACTTTCTGTCTATCTATTGATCAACCAATATTTGCAATTCTTTCTTTATCACAGGATGAAGCAATAGTCTCAGGTATGGCAAAGTGCACAAATTTCGTATCCGCGTGTGGGTGTTATAGAACGTGGTTTCTCGTGTTGTGCTTTTATTTAATTTTTTGGATGGCGGAGCATGTCATTTTGAAAGTTTAAGGACATGTCAAGTCAAAAGCTGTCAGGTTTGATCAGTCAGCTCATTTGAGCTTCAGGGCTTTACATACTTTTGGCATATTAAGTGTTATGTGTAACCCCTGTCTTTATTCATAATCTTGAATAGCATTCCCTGTCTTATGAAGCACTGCAGGACTTAGTAAAAGAGTCAAATTGCACACCTATACACTATGCTGCATATTCAAATCAGATATCGACCACTTAAAGTTTAAATCTGTTTCATTTGATAACTTGTGAAGGATGAAGAAATGCAGTGTTGAATGGTATCCTTCAGTCAGCACCTTGGGACACAACAGGTGTGTTTATTTTACTCCCGACAACTGTGGTGCTGTTATGGTACAATTATGCCGTATTCACTCATTCAGTCAATTACAAAGAATGAAGCGGTAAAAGATCTTTATTTAGCATTTGTGACCGTATCAATTAGAACATGAACGGTATGATGCTTTGATGTCATTGTGGATTGGTCCCAGCATCACATCATTTGTTGTTTACCTCAGTTTCACACACAAATCTATGACTTTTCAGTTTGAAGACTTCAGTTACAACACAGACAAAACAAATTCCACCAGGCCTGTCGTGAGGCGGTTATTCACTGATCAGTCACAGTTATCTGGAACTTGATTTATTTACCCCGGCAGCCAGGTTGACGCGGTGCAATGTGTCAGGATGTGCTGACAGATTTATCCATTGCCCAAACACTGGTCAACAATACTGTCCTTTATCATTGAGACAAGTCAGACCAACTAGACTACACTGAGATGCCAACAGTCCCTTTTTTAAATTTGTTGTTCTGATGTTTGATTCCTGTTCACAAATATGGAAAGCGTGGATTAGGGCATTCGATTTTTAGAAATGTGAATAAATATAAAAAAAAAATATTCCTTATTATTGTTATCAATGTAAAAAATGTTTTGAAGTACAATAGTTTTAGATTTCTTTGGTGAAGAGTAAGCATTTATTTTAAATAGAGAAGTTTTATAAAATTGTAAATGCCTTTGTCACTTTTGATTAATTGAATGTTTCTGAAGAAAAGTATTAATTTCTTTTCCAAATCAAATCAAACCTTACTGAAACAAAACTTTTGAATGGTATTGTATATGCAGTTTTTATGTTCATTACTTAACTTCCTGATACTCAGTGCAATAAAAAAAAGTGCATAAATGTAATTCTAAGCCTATTAATTTCCTTCAGTATATTAAATGATTCAGTTTTTTTAAGTTTTTAAGTTGTTATAAATGTATTTTTGATATAAATGCAAATTATTTGAAAATCATAGATTTCCTAGTGCTGTAATACATTTCTCACAGTTCTTTTAGTTAGGTGCACTACTGAGACCACTGGAGGGTGCTGTACTTCTCATACAAGCCCCCACAGTATTTATATAGAATGGCATTATTATTATAATTTTGGTAAAACTTTAGAATAGGGAACACTTATTCACTATTAACTACGTCTTTTCCCTCAATAAATTCATAATTTGCTGCTTATTAATAGTTAGTAAGGTAATTGTTAAGGTTAGGTATTGGCTAGGATTAGGGATGCAGAATAAGGTCATGTAGAATACGGCATAAATATGTGCTTAATTACTACTAATAAATGGCTAAAATTCTTGTAATTTGCATGCTAATAAGCAACTAGTTAAGAGACCCTAAAATAAAGTGTTACCATAATTTTGCTACTAAACTACTACTAAAATATCAATGGTCATAATCATAAACTGCATGTCACAAAACTCCATGTCTCATGCAGTAAGAAGCACACAATTAGTGGCATTATCAAATACCTGATCAGTTTGTTTGAACACAAGAAATTTTCGTTTCTGACTATTTTGATAGTACTCCCCTGGGCCACACAGTCACGTCTACCACCTCGACTGCGCTTCCTTATCAACTGCTCACTTATTAGTTCATGGACTGTAATAATTGCGAGCCACGGCTGCTGCACTGCGCTGGAGGGGAGATTGCAGGGGGCTTTTAACAACTAACGGCATAGATGTGTATCAGAATCCAGCACAAACAAACGGTTTATCAGATTCAAAGAGCCTACACAGAACATAATTTCCATTTGATGTTTGGAGTCCTAATCAGGAATGGCAGGATTTCGTTTGGTGCCAAGCGCAACAGAGGACAAAATCACCCCAAACTTCCCATTCAAGAAGTGTGACTTTGAGACAAATGTCTTTCGTACTGCTGGTGCCACTAGTCCAATAACATCTAAATAGAAAATCTCAAGTGGTAATTGTCTTTCTATCTCAGGTCTTTGATGTTGCACACAAGCAAATCCGCTGAGTTTCCTCTTTGCATTTTGGAAGCCGCTGGTTGTCGACAATCCCCCGGGCCTTTATACGTGCCGTGGCCCATGCCAGAGACGAGCTGGAGAAGAGCTACATACCTCCGTGCCCCTTGGGTTTGGACTCACACTCTTCTTTTCCCATTCAGATTCACATTCAGTTAATGATGATTAATTAAATCGCATTCTTCACCCTGTGTGCCTCCAGCTGCCGACTGATTTTGCTCATGTCTCTCAAATTACATTTTTGTAAAATAATTTTGCTGGTGGCTTTGATGAATGTCCTTGCTCGAAGCATTGAAGTTGGGATTGATCATGGAGCTGAATGTCAGTACATATGAAGGTGCGAAAAGATTTAAACCACTTCGCTGTGTTACTTGCAAAGGAATGCAGAAATAGTGCGGGTGAGGGGGCTACGTCTAAAGCACTTAAGGGAGACAGAACACTGGTGGTGGGATGTAATGCCTATGGGTTTAAAGTAAAATTTTGCTCAGAGCACTTTCGTGACGGTTTGTGGAAGATATAGAAGCTGCCCTGTAGATTCCCATAGCAAAGCAATTAATTTTCCAGCGATTTGATCAAAAGTTAGTTCAGGGATGCAACAAAGGTAAAGGCTGTTTAACTTTATGCAAATTAGCAGTTATTCAAGGAGGCAACTGCCAATTGATAGTTTTCACGTGACGTCACACCCTCATAGGAGCGCCCACCTGGTGGGCAAAACGAAGCTTAGCTGCATTTAGGTTAGCTGCGTTTCACATTAAATGGCTTCCCGTAGAAAACCATTAGAAGGAAAACACTGAACCATAAGCGGATTGCGTTCATGTTCCCGGCCTCATCTGCTTGCCTGTGTAAACTGTGCATCATTAATGTGGTTATTACTGAATTTGATATTTTAATATTACTGTTTTGAATATATTAAGGCACTTTGAAGTGTTTTTAAAACGTTTTGTCGCACTGTTTGTGATTGATATATTGCCGCGGGTGCTTAACAGGGGGAAGTCGTGGCTTAATGGTTAGAGAATCGGACTCGTAATCCAAAGGTTGCGGGTTCGAGCCTCGGGCCGGCAGGGATTGTAGGTGGGGGAGAGTGAATGTCCAGCGCTCTCTCCACCCTCAATACCACGACTGAGGTGCCCTTGAGCAAGGCACCGAACCCCCAACTGCTCCCCGGGCGCTGCAGCATAAAATGGCTGCCCACTGCTCCGGGTGTATGTTCACGGTGTGTGTGTGTTCACTGCTGTGTGTGTGCACGATGGATGGGTTAAATGCAAGCACAAATTCCGAGTATGGGTCACCATACTTGGCTGAATGTCACTTCACTTCACTTAATATGGATTGCAAATGGCCAAAACTTGCATTTTGTTCAGAAATACCTTTGTTTATTATTTTGAGAGGTGATCTAAATATTTGCGGCTGGGAAACAGATGAAAAATTGACAGGCTTGTGCAGCAGTTCTATGGATGTTTTGCCCTCCAAGTCCAAGTCACGTGACTGAAAACAATCAATAGGAGTGCTGACGCTGGTGCACATGTAATTCATCTCCTCTGATGTAATCAAGTGTAGGCAAGAAAATAAGAATGACATTTGCATATCCAATAAACAAATAGTGTTTGTATTTATTTATTTAAAATGTATTTTCATTCATTATATGTTATTTTCTAAATGATAACTGTTTATATATGGAGGTAATGCATTAACTGGTGTATTAACTGCACAGAGTACTTTTTTTTCTCCTTAAAAAAGTTTTGTGTCTAAAGAAATGATTATTATTTTAGAAACATATGTTGTCATATGCGGGCTTTCTTGCAACACAGAAAACATATCTTTCCAATTTAAGATCTCTCTTAATCTCTGTCAGTTGCTTAGGCTACTGTTCATTCATTTTGTGAATTTGCCACACAAACAGTCACAGAAATCTACTGCTGTTTGGAGGAGTCTGTCTTTGAACTTGTTTTGTCTTGCCTGTGTAACCCCATGCATGTATCTGTGATCAGTAAAATCTCTCACTCGACTCTTTAAATTACCTTTTTCCACCTGTCATTTTCACCGTAGTTTGTTTCTTCTCTGAAATTGTGTCCTGTTCTGTTCAATCTCTTAACAGTACATCATTACAATCCCTGTAGATTACACTGTCAGGGCAGACTGACATGTATAGTGCATGTAAATGTGTGTTTGCGCTGACAGCACATTAACCACATGTAGGTTGTGGGCAGCAGGGGTGGGGTTGGGAAGTTTTCTGGCTGCCTGCCAGTATACATACCTCCCATGTGTTTTCTTAGATTTATTTGCATCTTACAAGCTAGTTAACATTTGGAATCTGTTTTATGTGCACCACATACTTGTGTGCACATTAAACTTTTATATTATTTTGTTATTACCTAGAAAAGTTTGATAAGCTTCAGAACTACAGTGACCCAAGTCAGACTCAACAATTAGTATGGCAGTTACAACATACTGCTTCGTTATCATGTTTTACTGAGCATCCGTTTTTGCCTTGCAGACTTAAACATTTCGGTTTTCTGTGACGTACTGAACATTGTTGCATCTTCTGCTAAATTAAATATGCTTGTATGTCATTTAACTGGCTAACATAGAAGAGGCTTTGTTGAAATCACCATAACAATTTGTGCCTATAAAATAGCCTTAGTAAGAATGGGTTGAAAATTATGAGCATTAATTAGAAGTGTTAATAAATTCATAGTTGTCACAAGGTTAATTATAGTATGCATAATTTCCAGCTACCATTATATATACATGTATGTTGCCAAAAATGCAATTAAATAATAATAACACCAACAATAAATACATTTTATATACACTAGAGCAAGTTCAAGTTTGAAATTCTGGCCAAAACCCTGATTTGTGAGTATGTGAGGATCCTAATGAAGAGTGTTCAGTTGTTGTTTTTTTTTATGTTTTATTTCTTTAGTCATAAGTGACAGCATTTTTAATGTGCCAATAATTTTGTATGCTCATCTGAGTTTCTATAATAGCAACCGAAAGTCAAATTAAACTGTTGTCTCATATCTCAAGTCAGTTGTGGTCAATGTGTGGAAGATGATAGATGGATCCGCTAATGCAATGAATAAGTGTTGAATATCTTGATCTTATATTTACATTCAGAGTTCAGTCTGGGACAGTGAGAGTGATGAGGATGACTCACAGATCTTATCAGGTTTGCACAGCTGGAATGCTACATATATAGAGTCCTTCAGAAGATTTGATGACATGTGTCACTGGTTCTGAAAATGAATTAATCAGTTGTACTTAATCAGTCCCACCATACGTTTTCAGTTTTCTGTGACAACATTTGTGCACTGTTGTGATTTCATTTTGCCCAGATACATTTCAGGTTGTCAATGAAGGGCATATTATGGGTTGATACAGACATCTCAGTGCTTGTGTGGGTAAACATGGAATGACTCTGACTCATGGTTGGAATTCCACCCATCTTTCAGTCCAGCTTGATTTTGTCAAGGTTCCCACAGAGTGAATCATATCAATTATGATGAGGGAATGCATTGACAATTATGAGTAAAGAACATACTGTATATCTCCACTATGCTGCCACAGTATCATTCATATTCATCTATCATGATTATGATTATACAATTATGTTAATTTAACATATTTTTTTCCTTTATTTGCTTTATTTACCAATCCAAGTGGCATTTATTTTATATAAATGTAGCAAAATCACACTTTTCTAGAATGGCCATGATTGTTTAGTTTTAAAGGGATATTTTGTTCAAAAGGTGTAGTGTTTGTTCATAGATGCCATTTGGTTTGGTATTTTGTTTTTTATTAAATCACATTTAATTGTTTAAATACCTTTTAAAGCCACAATATGCAGTTAATATTTGTTTACAGTAGCCTGTGTACTACAGAACAGTACTATAAATATAAGACAAATTTCCTGTTCTAAATAACGGTTCTCCCAAACTGAACAGCATAACGGGGCCAGACTGGCCAGTTTTCGAGTTCTCCCTAATTGGCTTTAATAGGCATTGGGGCATGAGGTGCTTCCTCTGCGTCCGCTAGGGGAACCAGTATACTTCCGTGAGCTGCGTCTCCATCAGTTAACTGCCAGATCCTTAACTCAGACCTACGCAGTCTTGTAGCAGGGGGCCTGTTAGTGGTCATGGCCTGAGCCACCGTGTCCCTCATTGGGGCTTTCGTGGCTCCGTTCAGCGGGGACAGAGACGTTAGGGTTTTCCCCTTCACCCTGTTCCCCTCTTTCCCATATCCAGAACTGTTTGATGTTAATAGACAGAGTGTGAAAGGTGGGAAAGGAGGAAGGTAGTCAGCCCATTTGCTTAAATGCCACAAATTTACTGGTGAAAAAAAGAAAAGAAAAACAAGAAATCCCCAAAGTTTTCTCTGCATCTCCCCAGATGCTATGATGTGAAAGGACCCAAATAAATGGATACTTCAATAGTGTTTTTACATTTGGTATTGGACTGGTCAGCGAATATGACTAGTGTCCTAGTTTTGTAAAGTTGTACAGAGCCAAAATAAGCAGTTTGGAAAAAGGATTGGCCTCAAATACAAAAGAGAAATAATTTATATAATCCTCCTCATTTACTTTTCTTATGTTTACAGTTGATCAACCGAACATAGTCTTGTTGCAAGGATTAGGACTTTTCCTGCTGACCTGGTTGGGCCAGTAATTCATCTTCACTGGCCCTGCCAATAAAAAACAAACACATATAATTTATAGCAACATGTTTTCTATCTGTGAGAAAATATGATTTATTTTTATAAATACATATACATTATATACATTATTTATTTAAAAAACAACCCTATTTACTAAAACTAATTTAACATTTTTAATGTTATTTATATATATATAGAAGAAGGCTGTGAAAATTAATCTGCATTGTTAATCCTTTTGATCTTTTATTAAAAAAATTCACAAAAATCTAACCTTTCATTGGATAATAAGAATTTAAAATGGGGGAAATATCATTATTAAATAAATGTTTTTCTCAAATACTCATTGGCCACAAATTAACGGCATTCTTTTATTTAATACATTTTGAAACCTCTATTTGCCAGTTTAACAGCTCTAAATTTTCTCCTATAATGCCTGATGAGGTTAGAGAACACCTGACAAGAGATCAGAGACCATTCCTTCATCCAGAATCACTCCAGATCCTTCAGATTCCAGCTCCATGTTGGTGCTTCTTCTCTTCAGTTCACCTCACTCATTTTCTACAGGGTTCAGGTCAGAGGAATGGCCATAGCAGAAGCTTGGTTTTGTGCTCAGTGACCCATTTTTGTGTTGTTTTTGAGGTTTGTGTTTGGTAGGGGTGGCACGGTACACAGATGTCACGGTTCGGTACGTACCTCGGTTCGAGGGTCACAGTTTCATACGATTTCGGTACAACAGGAAAAAAAAATAAATCTACTATGCTCAGTTTCTTTTCATTCATTTTGAACAGACAGTAGGGCAAATTAGAATTTTTTTCCACCTAGATGTGAAAATACGAAATATTATTACATGTTATATACACAAAATCAGTTTTGTTTTCATTGTGAGTGTACACAAATAAAACCAGACCTTTATACAGTGATTATTAATAAGACAAAAAGTGTTTAAAGTTGATTCTGCTGGTGTAAGGAAACAGTTAAAGTGATCGCGCACACACACACACAAAACACACACATCAGTTCCAGCATTGCTAACTTGACAGCGCAGTTGGTACTTTATCAAAATAAAATACAGTGAGCCAAACATCGGCGCACCTGCCTCTGTGTCACCGTTGGAACGCGACTGAAGTACAAAGCCTATAATTTACATTAGAAAAAATAGTTTAGCATTCAGATACATTACATCGCAAATATGGAAATATATGAATAGGCCTTTATCACACTTCCGCGTTCAAAAAGTGGAAGATTCAAATAGTAGCGTAAAAGAACTTCAGCTGCAGCCTCTATCTATGGCTGTGCCCATAGAATGGCATTGTTGTGGATAATTTATGTAGAATTCAGCACATATATGTCTTCTAAAGACACCAATCTCAGTTTACAACAATTAATTGAGTATTATGAAATGAAGGAATATGTTGTCACGATATCCTGATGCGTATTTCGTGACTTAAACAGAAGCGTGCGAGCCATACTGTATGTGTATAGGCAATTCCTCACAGTCTGATCACCTTATTTCATTCCAGAACAGCGAGAAACTATACTATACAAACAACATGTCGCATTAAGTTCAAGTTCAAGTTTATTTGTATAGGTCTTTTATGATACAAATCGTTGCAAAGCAGCTCTACCGGAAATTAAGTTTCCACAATATATTTATATATTGCAGAACCTTAATATATTTAACTTATGGCAAAATTTGGTAATTCTGTATGTTGTCTGAGCGTTGGCATTCTCTGAGGTCCTCTGAGGGGTTGGCATTATCTTTTCTCAGGTGTTCGGTCATCTCAGATCATTTAAGGGTTGGATCCAGACTGAAGCTTCTGTAATTCCTAGTTACCACGGGATTTTAATCCCATGGCAGAAACAGAGAAACAAATAGAGACATAATTAGCGTAGCTGCTGTTCCCTCTAAGCAAAAATGATTTGTTCAACCCAAGCTAAAGAATAATAATAATGTACATTTGATCAGATATAACTGCAGTACAAGATTATAAGATGCATTATGTGAATGATTGGCTAAAGAGATGTGTCTTTAATCTAGATTTAAACAGAGAGAGTGTATCTGAACCCTGAACGTTATCAGGAAGGCTATTCCAGAGTTTGGGAGCCAAATGTAAAAAAGCTCTACCTCCTTTAGTGGACTTTGCTATCATAGGTACTACCAAAAGTCCAGAGTTTTGCGACCTTAGGGAGCGGGTTGGATTGTAGCGTGGTAGAAGACGAGTTAGGTACGCAGGAGCTAAATCATTTAGGGCCTTATAGGCAAGTAATAATATTTTGTAAATGATATGGAACTTAATAGGTAGCCAGTGCAGAGACTGTAAAATTGGGGTAATATGATCATATTTTCTTGACCTGGTAAGAACTCTAGCCGCTGCAATTTGGACTATCTGTAGCTTGTTTATTGAAGATGCAGGACAACCACCTAGCAGTGCATTACAATAGTCCAGTCTAGAGGTCATGAATGCATCAGAAACAGGTAGCACGTTTCGAAGCTTGGCAATGTTTCTAAGATGGAAGAATGCTGTTTTTGTAACATGTCACACTGAAGTTGTGTGATTTTCATAGTAGTGCACCCTTTAAGCTCACCTTAAAAGTCTGAACATTAATCTATTAATTTTACAAAAAGTAGCGATACTTACCCAAAATAAAGGCTTAAACATCAAAAAAATTCACATTTAATGGGCTCCTCTTTTGGTGAAAGTGTTTAGACAGCTTTCAAAATGGAAGTGAGCTTAATGGGTACTTTTACCCTAACAATGCAGATGAATTTTCACAGCCTTCTTTGATCATATTTACCAAGGGTGCCGATATTTGTGGCCATGACTGTGTGTATGTATATATATATACGTATATACAGTGGTGTGAAAAAGTGTTGGCCCCCTTCCTGATTTTTTATTTTATTGCATGTTTGTCACACTTTAATGTTTCAGATCATCAAACAAATTTAAATATTAATCAAAGATAACACAAGTAAACACAACATGCAGTTTTTAAATGAAGTTTTTTTTTTTATGAAGGGAAAACAAAATCCAGCCCTGTGTGAAAAAGTGTTTGTTATAAAGCCATTTCTAAAGCTTTGGGACTCCAGCGAACCACAGTGAGAGCCATTATCCACAAATGGCGAAAACATGGAACAGTGGTGAACATTCCCAGGAGTGGCCGGCTGACCAAATTTACCCCAAGAGCGCAGCGACGACTCATCCAAGAGGTCACAAAAGACCCCACAACAACATCTAAAGAACTGCAGGCGTCACTTGCCTCATTTAAGGTCAGTGTTCATGACTCCATCATAAGAAAGAAACTGGGCAAAAATGGCCTGCATGGCAGAGTTCCAAGACGAAAACCGCTGCTGAGCAAAAAGAACATAAAGGCTCGTCTCAGTTTTGCCAGAAAACATCTTGATGATCCCCAAGACTTTTGGGAAAATACTCTGTGGAGAGACAAAAGTTGAACTTTTTGGAAGGTGTGTGTCCCATTACATCTGGCGTAAAAGTAACACAGCATTTCAGAAAAAGAACATCATACCAACAGTAAAATATGGTGGTGGTAGTGTGATGGTCTGGGGCTGTTTTGCTGCTTCAGGACCTGGAAGACTTGCTGTGATAAATGGAAGCATGAATTCAGCTGTCTACCAAAAAATCCTGAAGGACAATGTCCGACCATCTGTTTGTGACCTCAAGCTGAAGCGAACTTGGGTTCTGCAGCAGGACAATGATCCAAAACACACCAGCAAATCCACCTCTGAATGGCTGAAGAAAAACAAAATGAAGACTTTGGAGTGGCCTAGTCAAAGTCCTGACCTGAATCCTATTGAGATGTTGTGGCATGACCTTAAAAATGCTCGAAAACCCTCCAATGTGGCTGAATTACAACAATTCTGCCAAGATGAGTGGGACAAAATTCCTCCACAGTGCTGTAACAGACTCATTGCAAGTTATCGCAAACGCTTGGCTCAAAATGGCCCAACCAGTTATTAGGTTTAGGGGGCAAGCACTTTTTCACACAGGGCCATGTGGGTTTGGATTTTGTTTTCCCTTCATAATAAAAAACTTCATTCAAAAACTGCATGTTGTGTTTACTTGTGTTATTTTTGATTAATATTTCAATTAGTTTGATGATCTGAAACATTAAAGTGTGACAAACATGCAAAAAAAAAAAAAAATCAGGAAGGGGGCCAACACTTTTTCACACCACTGTATATATATGTTTATATATATATGTTTACTGAAAAAAACAACAACATAATTTTAAATTATACATTCAAACTATATTTTTACAAAAATATAAAAAGTACTGGAACAGTAAAGACAAAATTGCTCTGTTGGCTGTGGAGTCAAAACATTTACAAATATGATTAAAAGATGAATATGAGACAAAACTACAGAATGTCACATTTTATTATTGGGTGATGCAACACATAGTTTTTTTACCAGCTAAGAAGTTCAGCACTTTTAGAGTTTCATCCCTCTATCTGATGTGAGCATAAGTGTTGGAACAGTTGCCTCACAGGTCTTTCTAAGTGATCAGCTGTGTCCTGTTGCATTAATTCTTCAGATATTAAAAGCAGGGAATGTGTGTATCAGTTATATCCATTACTTCTGTATTCTGAATCTTGCATTCAATGATGACGCACACAAACCAGGATGAAGACGAGGGAGCTGACTTTGAGAAAAATGCAAGCAATTTGGATGCTAAAAGAAAAGAGGAAATAAATTAAGAGCTCTAGAGCCAAAACAAAGGGCATGGAGAAATCAAGAGTTTGGAAACCACCAGCAACCAACAACGACCTGATCGGCTGAGAAAACAACAGTAGTTGATGACAGACAAATCATAAAAGCTGTGAAAATGAATCCTAAAAGACGTGTCTGTAAAATCACCAACAACTTCCAGAAAGCTGGGGTGATGCTCTGACAATCTACTGTCCTCAGGAGACTTTGACACAGAATTACAGATGCTACACAGCAAGATGAAAACCTCTGACCAGCACCAAAAATAGAAAGGCAAGATTAGAGTTTGCAAAAAAGCCAGAAGAGTTTTGGAACTGTGTTTATGGACCGATGAGACAAAGATGAACCTTTATCTAAGTAATGGGAAAGCAAAAATGTGGAGAAAAAAAGGGAACTGCTATGATCCCAAGCATACAGCCTCATCTGTAAAGCATGGTGGAGGTGGTGTCGTGGCATGGGCATGCATGGCTGCCTCCGAAACAGGCCTTCTCAACTTTACTGATGACTTAATGTATGATGACAGTAGCAGAATGAATTTGGAAGGGTACAAAACCATCTTGCCTACCAATATTCAAGAAAATGCTACCAGATTCATTGGGAAGTGCTTCATATTGCATCGGAACAATAACCCAAAACACCCTGCCAGTTCAGTCAAAGAATTTATAAGGGCAAAGAAATTGAAAGTCTTAGATCCAGATTTAAATCTGATTGAACATGAATTTCACCAGCTGGAGAGGAGAGTAAAGGCAGAAACTCCCCAAAACAAGAAACAACTGGAATTGGCTGCATTAAAGGCTGGGAAAAGTATTTAAAAGGATGAGACCAAGAATCTGGTGATGTCTATGGGTCCCAGACTCACTGCTGTGTGTTACATGTTGGGTTTTTTTGTGACTGTTCCATGTCGGGTTTTCTGTTTTCCCCTGTGTCCTAGTTCAGTTTGATTAGTCATTGTGTACACCTGTCCTTCCCAATTATCTGCCCCTTTATAAGTTCCTGTGTTTGTTAGTCTCACTGTCGGTTACTGTTTCTATTATGGATGTGTGTGCACTCCCGTGAATGTATTCGGCTCCAGGATTCTTGATTAAAGGAAAGTATATTGTCTATGCTCGTCGTGCGCTCTTTGTTCCGCACAGCACCGTAACAGAATAACCGACCGAAACAGTAAGATTGCGGCGTGTTTTTTCCCCGTTTTGTTTCCCGTTTTTTGTCAAGTTTTTAATTTTTTATTATGGATCCCGCTGTCCTCGTCATTCTGCTGGAGCAGGGGGACCGCTCTCTCGAGGATCACACCGAGGATTTTTTGTTCCTGGCCAACTTAACACACTTCCCGGACTACTGCCTCTGCACGTTCTACAAAGCTGGACTGAACAACACCACACGTGGGCAGTTGTCCGGGGACGGTCCTAGAGAGAGCCTCGCCGCATTTATCGAGTGGGTGCTGGTGTCTTGCAGATCACAACTCACCGTGGACATCGCAGATAATGACACCAGCCCCACTCGGGACCCAGTGCCCAGTCCGCTACCACCCCGCAGCGCGGAGCTGCCCGAGCCCACCGCAGACGGAGAGCCAGAGCCTGCCGCGGTCGTTGAGCCATCGCCATCAGGAGCGACAGAGCTGCCGATCGTCCCGGAGCCCGAGCCCCAAGTGTCTGACCAGGTGCGAGAGCCGGCAGTTCAACCGACGGTGGATGAAGCTGTGGAGATCGCGGGGGCGATGGAACGCCCCGCCCACGGCGCCACCGCTGAGGGTGAGCATGAACTGGACCTGGGAAACCTCATTGACTTTCACACTGACACAATCATCCTGAAGCCAGCTCCTGTATTGGATTTCTGGGAAATTATCCCACCCGACCTCCCTCTCCCACCGCCTCTCATTGACCGGGTCCCTACTCCAACACCCTCATCACTGGAGTTCGTCAGCCCCTCTGCTCACCCTCAGCTCACCATCTGTGGCGTGGGCTCGCCGCTGGTCTGCCGATCTCCAGCTCTGTTGGCGTTGAGTCTGGAGGATCCCTCGTCTCCGCCCTCAGCCTCCGAGACCCAGACTCCGCCTCAGTCCAGCGACCCAGCGGCTCCACCATGTCTTCCAGCTCCCTCGGCTCCACCGGATCCCGTCTGCCCACCAGCTCCACCGGGCTCCCTCGTCCTTCCGGTTCCGCATTGGTCAGTCGTCCCCCTACCTGCACCTCAGGACTACTCTCCTTGGGCTGCGCCCCGTCCCTTCGTCCCTCCGGCTCCGTTGGGCTCCTCCTTCCCTCCTGCTCCACCTATGTCCTCTGTCGCTCCGGCTCCGCCGCGGCCATCCGGATCTCCGCTTGCGCCGAGGTCGCCGAAGACATCTGCTCCGCCTTGGACCTCAGGATCTTCAGCGTCACCCTGACTCTTCGGCTCTCTGTCTCCACCTCGGGCTCCACCACCACCTGCTCCGCCGCCGTGGGTCGGCCCCATGGAGTCGGTGGTCACTCCTCCACCATGGCTCCTCCCTCCGTCGGCTCCCCCGTGGGCCACCATCCTGACTGTGGCCTGGGTCGTCATCTGGCTCCTCCTGTTCCTGGCTCCCCCTTGGCTTCTCCCACCCTCCACTCCCCCATGGACTTATTGTTTGGACTCCATGTCTTTTCTCTGCCACCCTCCTGTTCCACATCCTCCTCCAGAGCCCCTACCCGCCCTCCTCAGTTGTTACGTTACGGCGTGAGGCCACGCCTTGCCGGGAGGGGGCGATATGTTACATGTTGGGTTTTTTTGTGACTGTTCCATGTCGGGTTTTCTGTTTTCCCCTGTGTCCTAGTTCAGTTTGATTAGTCATTGTGTACACCTGTCCTTCCCAATTATCTGCCCCTTTATAAGTTCCTGTGTTTGTTAGTCTCACTGTCGGTTATTGTTTCTATTATGGATGTGTGTGCACTCCCGTGAATGTATCCGGCTCCAGGATTCTTGATTAAAGGAAAGTATATTGTCTATGCTCGTCGTGCGCTCTTTGTTCCGCACAGCACCGTAACACTGTGATTGTGCGCAAGGGATCTGCAACTAAATAATAGCTTTTAATCTTTATATCTGCCTTATGTTCAACTGTCCCAATACTTATGCTCACATCATTGAGTGGGATGAACTCTAAAAGTGCTGTTCTTTCTATTTGGTCAAACATCTGTGTTGAATCCCCCAATAATAAAATGTGACATTCTGTAGTTTTGTCTCATATTCATCTTTTAATCTTATTTGCAAATGTCGTGACTCCACAACCAACAGAGCAATTTTGTCTTTACTGTTGCAATACTTGTGGAGGGCACTGTATATATATATAACTATATTGTAAAAGTATAGTTTGAATGTATAATTTAAAATTATGTTGTTGTTTTTTTCATTAAACAAGTGGGTTTTTTTTTTTGTTTAGTTTTTTTTTTTTTACTTTTAGGAGGTTTCCCCAGTTATTTCTCATAGCCTTTTACTGAAGAAAATGTGTCTTTCCCAGGTTTCACAGCTTCATTGCTACACAGGGAGAGGCTGATATATTGTCCAGCCATGAAAGCTTGCAGAACCCTCCTTTTCCGCTTTGGGGAAGACCTTTTAGATGTCATTAAACCATCAACAATCCTCAGCCTCTCCTTTACTTGCCCTCACTTCCTGTGTTTCCTGTCTCATTGTATGTGCAGTTAATAATCAGAGCAGAGTAAGTCTCCATGGCAAAAGAGCTGCAGTCCCCACAGTGACATCAAAGTCTGCTGTTTGCGTTGGGGCCGGTCCAACGCAAACAAGCGGTCAGTCGTTAGAACCAGTGACTGAAGTTTAGAATCAGTCTAACAAGGTTTCACATATCAGTACTTCATTTTGATCATTTGTTGTATACTTAGTCAGCTTGTTAGATTTTTTTTAGTTTTAGTTTTTTTTCTGTATTTTCTGATGCACACTTGTGACCAGGCTACTACAGAAGAACAGCTAGAGACCATACATACTCTAAAACATTAAAATACATTGGCTGGCAACCAGGGCCAGACTGAGATGCAATTTTAGGCTGGAAAATCTCACACTCATCCAGGCTACACAGAAAAAAATAGACCAAAATGGTACCTTTTGGGGTACAACAGCTTGTCACTGGAGCAGTACCCTTAAGAACATCTTTGTATAGCTTTTTTTACCCCTAGGTACATATTAGTACCTTATAGTAATTCGTGCACATAAGGTACTAATATTTAGAGATAAAAGTGCAAAAACGTCCTTTTTAAGGTTACTGCTCCAGTGACAAGCTGCTGTACCCCAAAAGGTACAATTTTGGCCCCTTTTTCCTGTATATAGCCTATACACCCACTACAAATTCGGAAACCAAAGATAACCCTATTATTTAAATGGCCATCACATGATCACAAGGTCTAAATCATTGGTCTGGGGCCCTGGAAAGTAATTAAAAGTTGTCTCTTCCTTTTTTCTTGTACTTATCACTTCTTCACCAGCAGGTCTACTTTTATGATTAGAACTGTGTCCACTTTGTTGCAAAATGACCACCTCAATGCAATTTGTTATCACAGAATGTTATTTATCTGAAAATTACTTAAATACCCGAGATTTAACAAACCTATATTTCATACAAATATATCTAAACACATTTTCTAAAGTGCCTAAATGTCAAAATCAGTAAAATATATTTATTTGAAAAATCCTAATAAACACACTATTACATTATTAGGCTGTGATATTTTTTTGTTGCAGTCTACTCAAGCTCCCTCCCTTCCTATACAATAAATCCATGTGAATATCTGTCTACTAAATTTATTAATGTAATTTTCCAGTCGACAATGATGTCCTTAAGTACAGTATTCTGAATGATGACAATAATGAGGTGCTACTGATAGCCTAACAGGTGCTAGCAGTTTGATAGCCTACTCAACTAGGTTAAAGGGGTCATCGGATGCCCATTTTACACAAGTTGATATGATTCTTTATGGTCTTAATGAAAAGTCTATAACATACTTTGGTTAACATTTCTCAATGGTAGTGTAAAAAACACCTTTTTAAACCTGTCAAAATCAGCTCTGTTTTCAGCACGTTGTTATAGTCGATGTTGGTTTAAATGCTGTGAGCTCTGCTGACTCCACCCCTCTCTTCTGTGGAGTGATGAGCAGACCATAGATATGTGTAGATTCCCTATTCAACCGCTCCAGATATGTTGATGCGTCAGCCATCTTGCATAATTCACCATAATAATCAATAAATATTCAAAAATATACAAGCGTATAACTTGCTGTTGTAGATGAACACAGTCAATGCGCTCAAAGATTCGCAGACCGTTCCAAAAATGGCGGATGGCTTACATAGAAACTTATTGAAACAGTCGATAATGAGGCATAATGAGTCATCTAGGTATATATATCTATGGAGCATACTAAACTTCAGCTGCAAAACTGGCTAACTAGCACATTATTAGGAAAGGTGATTTGCAAAGATTCATAAAATCTCTTATGCTCACTTTTTCTATAGATAAAGCTGGATCACGAATGATTCGCCCCATCAAAAGGCTCGTTCAGACTGTCAGCCCAAATCCGATTTTTGTGCAAATCCGATTTAAATCCGAACATATTTAGATATTCTGAACTGCAACGAACTACATGAAATCTGATTTGTGCAAATCCGTTTCGAGCTACATTCGTATGTGGTTTGGAATCCTATTCAAATAGCATTTCTGGAAATCCGTTTCAGTCTGACCGCTCAGATCGGACTTAGCCTAGCATTTTCACATTTTCATGCTGTGTAAAATGTAAAAAACAGAAAACACAATGAAAGTCTTTGCAGAAACAAGCTTGTGTAGTTGCAAACTGCTAGTCAATTGGAAAAAGACAATATACTGTATATAGTATACGCACCTCTCTGAAACCGAGTGTTGAAACTGGCGGAGATGGCAGCACAGAATAAAGCCGCACATTCCTGCGTTTCTGCCGCTGCCTCATAAAACGAAATCCATAATAATAATAATAATAATAATCTAGCGCTACGGCAACATGTTGTCATGTCATTAGTCAACATCTCTATTGTTATTTTTAGCCTTGGCATATCAAAGCAATGGCATTACCATAGAAACCAATGCACATTCTGTAAAACGAAAGAACGCTTATGGACACACAAATCGTATTTGAACAGTTGTGATATATTGTGTGGACAGTCAGTTATTCAAATCAGATTTAATCCGGATATGCACAAAATTGGATTTGTGCTGACAGTCTGAACGAGGCTATAAACGCATTTAGGCAGATCAGGATCGGCGCATTCCCTTCAAAGCGAAAGTAACGTTAATTATTATTACATCGAACAACTAAACACTTCAATTGCTTAATCTGAGACATCTTGTCTTCCCCTGCACCGAGCTCGACACAATGGCGGGCAGCTCTCAGCTCACTTAGGGCGGGTCAAAGGTACGACGGTCTTGTCAATCAACTATTGTGGGAGGGGCCTGTACAGAACTATGTCATTCTGACAGGAACCTCAGAACAGCCTGATTTGAGAAAGGGGATTTTAAAATAGGGATTTTAAAAAAACATTGGGCGGATTTTTATCATTATAGGATGGATGTGTACACACACTTCCAACACACATTTATGTTCAAACAAGTCGAAAAGTGAATTTTGCATCTGATGACCCCTTTAATAAAGGCAAAACTACAGTAGCATATTTACAGATGAAACCTCCTCCTGAAGCCCTGAACAGATCAGTAATTTCGCTACATTTCACTGCTTCTTCTGGCCGCTTCCTCTCCTTCATCGAGTCCTGCACGTCGGTTCTGTTCGGAACCGTTTGATGGAAGCGCAAAACAGACGTGAGCTGATTCGTGTAGCACAGCGCTGCCAGTCAAGACTAACCGATTTATGATTTATTATGGATTTATTATCCTATGACAGAGTCGGAAATTATCACTTTGGTACATTGAGAAGGCAAAAATATAAAATAGTAATAATAATATATATATAAAAAAATAAAAAAATAAAAAAAAAAACATCCCAAGGCAGCGGGCCAAATCAGCCGCCAGGGAATTCGCCCGGTGCTCCCGATGGCCTGTCTGGGCCTGCTGGCAACAAATAAGTTGTTTGTTTGAACCCCACACAAAGAAATGTTGTTACACTGAACTAAACCTAACAGAATTATACAATTTGTTTGAAATTTAAATGAAGCTGAAATTAAATAAGTATTAGATATAAAACTTACCTGAAAGTTTGAAACTAAAGTACTAAAATGACTAAAACTAAAACTGGAGTAAAAATAAATGAAAGCCTAAATAGAAATATTTAAAACAAAAACTGAATATTTAAAAATATGAATGCAATACAATAGTATAGTAGGACTAGGGCCTATAATTTTAAAGTAACACCAATACAAAGCCAGTATTATACTCTTCAGCAAGGCTTTTAATTCCAGGTTGCTCCAGAGCCAATTGTCTCTCTGTAAATCGCTTAGGATAAACTTGTCTGCTAAATGACAACTTATAGCCTTCTGAAAACAGTTCGACATCATCTGATATGCTTGTGTTGACATTGCTCCAAATATGTACTTAACATTTAAATCAACAGTGTCTTAATACCTGTGGATTAGACAGCAGATGTCGTGCAGAAAGCACTTCACCTGGGATGATATTTATTCTATTGCAGTGAAGGAACAACTAAGGTTAGATGGCTGACAGAAATATGAGTGTCCAGCATGACAGAGTTCCTGATCAGAGGATATCACTGTACCCTTGTATGGCTGTTCTCTATAATTAAAGTGGGGACAGATGGGTGCTGATGTGTGTGAGTTAAAGATCAGAATCTCATTGTCTCAGCAGGGGTCCGAGCTTTCATCCCGATCACAGAGTAGGCAGTAAAACAGTTCTCTACATGTAGGGTCTTTGCTCTCACATTATATTGGCAGTGCTCTCTGTTACATTTCAAACAAAAAATCATGGACATTTCTCTCTTTTTAGCCTCTAAATAATCTAAAAGAGAGATCATTTGTGAGCAGGTGGGCTCTTTTACATTCAGTGTTTCAGATTCCTGCAGTGGGGTCTGTAATGTGGAGGAACAGGAGAGACGGGTTTATCTGATGGCACATATTTACTCATCCTATACTGTCTTGCCCTGGAGCTTCAATGGCAATGTCCAGGCCAGACCAGATCTTTATCATGTCTTCTTAGGCCAGTGCACTTGTGCCTGCATGGATACCTTTCTTTTGTCATCTCTGACCACTATTCTTTTAGAAATACTAATAGATATGCAGCAATTCTGTGTTAGTTCTGACAGTTCGAAGAGCTAAGTGTTATTTCTGTTAACGAGGAGTTTTTATGACATGATCTGTCATATAACTGACAGTTAACCCATTTAATCCCAAATTCTTCCCAGTTTATTGAGCTCATGTATTTTACTGCTAGGATAGGTCAATGAAACTAAGTTTTTTTTTTTTTTTAACTGTAGAAGGTTAGAATATGTGCTTTTATTCTTTGTAAGAATTGTGATAAGGTAGACAAATTAGATTATTTGGTCAATAAGACCAAACAGAAAATAGAAAGCAATAAAGTTACAATTTAATTCATTTTTTATTTTATTTATTTGTGAATATGTGCATTTTTAAATTTCCTGTGAACCGGAATACGAGCCAGATTTGTCATAATAAATTTATTATTTAAAACGTCAATTATATATAATTTTTTTAATTAAATAAATGTGTACTTTTATTCAGCAAGGATGATTTTAAAGTGACAGTAAAGACATTTACGATATTACAAAAGTTATTTTGAACCTTCTATTCATCAAAAAATCCTGAAAGAAAATGTGTCAGTTTCCACAAAAATACTAAGCAGCACAACTGTTTTTAACATTGATAATAATAATAATAAAATGTCTCTTGAGAACCACATCAGCATATTTGAATACTTTCTAAAGGATCATGTGACACTGAAGACTCGAGTAATGGCTGCTGGAAATTCAGCTTTGCCATCACAAGAATACATTATATTTTAAAATATAGTATATTGTTTTTTGTCAAGTTTAATATTATCTCTACAAGTTAATTTCCAAAATACTGATTTACATAGAGAACAGGACAGCAAATGATCGGCAGCATTTTTAAAATTGTTTCCTGAATTTCACTCTAGAGAAATGTGAATCATTACGGAGGAAGCATGTGTGGTGTTAAAGTGTTGATAGAGAGGAAATGCATTCTGTGCATGTTCCCCAAAGCATCATGCAGAACATTATGGCTCCTGGGCCTGCACAGTTTCCTTAATGTTTCCCTTGAGATTGGATAACAAATCTGGTTTATGACTCTTATGACTAAGATGCAGAACTTTGGGTGGAGAAAGTACACTCTGTGCCCTTGTTGGGTCAGCAGTCATACACTGTGAGACGTGAGTGCAGACCTGACCCTGGGCAGGTGATGACGTGGGCTGTCCACCTCTTTCCTCATATCGCTCAGTCTAATGCTCTCACTTCTGCCTAAAACAGCCAGCAGCAGGCACCTGTGAAAACAGAGGAAAGAGCTAAGAGGTGCTGAAGAGTTTAGCCACAGTGTGACATTGACTGTCAGACACTGCAGGAACATGCCTGCTCGCTTCAGCTGTTTCCCTTTCGATGGTTTCCTCGTGTAACCTTTCAACATTTAAAAGTACACTATATATGTACAGTATACACTATAGAGTGTACAGTATATATCTGATTATGAACCTTGTTTGACCTATATGAGAGTATCAAACAATTGGAAACACTGCGTACATTAATATATTTTTAATATTTGGTGTTATGTCAACTCTGGACCCTTTCATTTCGTAAACTCTAAAAAAAAAAAAAAAACATTTTAAACTGTTCCGACTTACATTTGTAGTTTATCTAATGTGTTACAGTGTCAATCATTGAATATACCTCAAAGAGTAATTTTTTTGAAGAGTCATGTCTCATTTCTACCATATCAGAATTATGAGATAAAAATAATTATGTGATGATAATAACATTTTAACATTCTTAAAATATTCTAAAATATTACATAATTCTTAAAATAACTGACTCTCTTGTCTTGCTGTGGCTAATTGAATTATGTATAAATGTATATACTCCAAATACACAGAATTAAATAATTCAGCAAAATTTAATAAATTTCCAGCTTATATTAAAAAATAAACCAAACGTAATAAAGCCTATTACAAAATTCTACTAACGAGTTTTGTGAAAGTGTAAATAATTTTCACACAAAATAGATGAATTGATAGTTTAATTCATTCTTTAATTACATCAGTTAAACATTTAACAGTTGTTTTGAAATACAATTGCCAGTTTTAATGTGGCATTCATGTAACATACATACAAAATAAAATAAAAAATAAATAAATAAAATGTATGTAAAAATGTTTTTAAAAAAATCAACCCCTGGGACATACAGTATATTCATATTCTTGAGCTGTGTGAAGGGAAGGCCTGCAGTTTTGACTTATTTATATTGTTAAAATATATTTTAGAGGAGTCGATCACACACTATGGCACTGATGCTAATGCTTTCTCTTTCCATTTATTAGTGTGAAGTCAAGACCACAATGGTGACTGTGAGAAGTGAATTGTAACAAACTTGAACTTCAAGTTCAAAGCAAAAGGAGCACACACACACACACACACACACACACATGAGGATCCAACATTCTCTCAGCCACACCACTACATCTGAACACTAGAGATGAAGGACTTCACCTTCACCTCTTCAAACTCCCACAGAGTGGCCTGAACCTCTCATCTTGGCCTATTTGGGATTACACTGGCTGCTTTTTGTTATTTTTGAGGTTTCTAAGGCTGAGGAAGTGCTGTTTCTTGCCTCTTCCTTCAGCGCTTTGTGTGTTTTAGGTGACATGGCGGATGTGAGGAGCTGATTATCATGCCCCTCTAGAAACATGGGACTGGAACTGTTGGGTGGAGAACTTTATATCTGGTGCAGCTCCACCTGTGGGAACAAAACAAATGTATTTTTGTTCACCGTATGTCAGCACATCAATCAAACATAAAATATACACTACCAGTCAAAAGTTTGGAATAATAAAGATTTGTTTTTACACTTTAAATTAGTCTCTTATGCTCATCAATGCTGCATGTATTTTTTATCAAAAATATTGTAGAAACAGTAATACTGTGAAATATTATTGCCATTTAAAAGAACTGTTATTGGATTTAATATATTTTTAAATGTAAAGGTGGTAAAGCTGAATTTCTTTTGGCAGCCATTACTTCAGTTTACAGTGTCACATGATCCTTCAGAGATTTGTTGCTCAGCTGTTAATAATGGTTGTTATTTTTGAAAATATAGTTGAATTTTAAAAACAGTTAATAAAACTGCTTAATATTTTTGTAAAAACCATGATACATTTTTCAGGATTCGTTGATTAAAAGAAAGTTCAAAAGACCAGCATTTATTTGAAATCTTTTGTAACATTCTAGATGTCTTTACTGTCACTTTTGATCAATTAAGCCTAACATTAGAAAACAAAATATTCCAAACTTTTGACCAGTAATGTACAGTCATGGCCAAAAATATCGGCACCCTTGGTAAATATCATCAAAGAAGGCTGTGAAAATTAATCTGCATTGTTAATCCTTATGATCTTTTTTTTTTTTTTTAAATCACAAAAATCTAACCTTTCATTGGATAATAAGAATTTTAATTGGGGGGGGGGGGGGGGGGGGGGTATCATTATGAAACAAATGTTTTTCTCTAATGCACATTGGCCACAATTAACGGCACCCTTTTATTCAATACTTTTTGAAACCTCCATTTGCCAGTTTATCAGCTCTAAATTTTCTCCTATAATGCCTGATGAGGTTAGAGAACACCTGACAAGAGATCAGAGACCATTCCTTCATCCAGAATCTCTCCAGATCCTTCAGATTCCAGCTCCATGTTGGTGCTTCTTCTCTTCAGTTCACCTCACTCATTTTCTACAGGGTTCAGGTCAGAGGACTGGAATGGCTTGGTTTTGTGCTCAGTGACCCATTTTTGAGTTGTTTTTGAGGTTTGTGTTTGGATTATTGTACGGTTGGAAAATCCAAGCATGTCCCATTATAAGATTTCTAACACTTATTGATTTTTTATTTGTTGGTATTTGATAGACTCCATGATGCCATGTGTCTAAACAAGATGTCCAGGACCTCCAGCAGAAATATAGGCCCACAACATAAAAAATACAGCAGCATATTTCATTGTACACATGGGGTACTTTTTATCCCTGTGTTCACCAAACCCATCTTGAGTGTTTGCTGCTAAAAAGCTATTTTTTTAGTTTTATCTGACCATAGAAGCCAGTCTCATTTGAAGTTCCAGTCGTGTCTGATAACTGAATATGCTGGAGTTTGTTTTTGGATGAGCTAGGAGAATTTTTCTTGAAATTCTCCCAAACAACATGTGGTGATGTAGGTGCTGTTTGACCTTTCTTTTTAAGGTTTGTGACCCTGAGTCTCAACTATTTTCTGCAATTCTCCAGCTGTGGTCCTTGGAGAGTCTTCAGCCACTCAAACTCTCCTTCTCACCATGCATTACGACGATGTAGACACGTTCTCTTCCAGGTTAGGTTAGGTAAGGTTAGATTTTTGTGAATTTTTGTGAATAAAAGATCAAAAGGATTAACTATGCAGATTCATTTTCACAGCTGCCTTTGATCATATTTATCAAGGGTGTCGCTATTTTTGGCCATGACTGTATAACATAATTTATTAAAAAAACAAAAACCTACATTTGCAAATATGATTTTATCCATTTATTTTAGTGATGATTGACTCTTTAGCTAAACCTCTAGAGTTGTTTGGGTCTGCTTTGGCACTTGGGCTGTGTAACTGGGATAGCATTTCCTGCTGAGGCCTCTTCAGCCAGAAGCAGGGCAGCCCAAAGGCTAGGGCAGGTCTGCGATTGTAGCCCCCTGCCAGGCCTGAATTAGGGTCCTGCCTCCCATCAATTTACCCCTGGGACCAGCCCCATGGAACACAAGACTTTACAGCACCAATCCAATTGAATCCCCAGGCAATAGAGGCCCGAGTGAAAGAGAGCCAGCAGGTAGTAATAGTCACTTAAAACAGCAACAACATTCCTCTGTGGGCAACCTCGCCCTGCCTGGTGGAATCGTAGAGAATTCCACCAGGTACCAGTCATTAAAGAGATATGATACTAACCCCCTCTTCTGTCTCGCCATACATCAGCCTGGCCCTGAAATGAGGCTAATTTGCTTAATTAATCACCTTCGGCTAACATAACTAAAGCAGTATTATCAACATTTACTGCATGTACATATGTCATGGTATGAAGCTACAGTTGTTCAACGTGCCAGCATGCAACCAAAACGTGTATCTCAACGTGTCTGTTTTGGCAGCGGTACAGTCTTACTAAGCCCTAAACTAGCTAATCTAGAGCTAGAGTAACCGCACCCATGTATGGTGTTAATATGGAGTCAGCCACTACTCATATGGCTCTAACTGAACTTGAACGTGCTTGCAATGGTCTGAGTCACAGATGCCTATTAAGAGGCTGTACAAACCAGTGGCACTACTTTCCACTACATTTTCACTCTCAAGGCTTCTGATCTTACTCAACTGGACATCACACCACCCTGGACATTTTAGTTAACCAAAAAATGTAATTCATCAATAAAGCTACCTGATGGTCTTTGATGGTGTTTTGTTTAAGGAATAATTATTATTTAGTCATTATTTAATGTCATTTAAATTCAGTTAGACTTAATTTCACCGGTATAATGCGAAAGTATACTTTTTAAACAGGTTGAATGCAGGTAGAAGGAATGTGGAGTTTAAAACTTCAAAAAAGAAGCAAAAACTAGTATGATTATGCCAAAATTTTCCTTTTATGTTCCACTGAAATAAGTATTTTTGGGTGATCTATTACTTTAAGGCAAATTTCCGTCTGACGGATGTGTATTTTCTCACCAGGCAAGAGTTAGCATTACACTTCTGGATACACAAATACACTTTAGAGTCATTTTTTTATATATATAAATTAATTAAATTGCTTAAAAGTTAACATTGTGACAAAAAAAAAAAAACTATTTCAAATCAATGCTTGTGAACTTTATATTGATCAAATGATCCTGCAAAAAAAGTATCATGGTTTCCATAAAAAAGCAGAACAACTGTTTTCAACACTGATAATAATAATAAATGTTTCCAAATCAGCATATTAGAAGGATTTCTGAAGGAGCATGTGACACTAAAGACTGGAGTAATGGCTGCTGAAAATTCAGCTTTGCCATCAAAGGAATAAATTACATTTGAAAGATAGAAAGGAGTTATTTTAAAGAGTTATAATATTTCACAATAACACTGGTTTACTGTATTTTGTAATAACTAAATGCAACCTTGAGCATTAAAAAACTCTTGCGGACCCCAAACTTTTGAACAGCATTGTATATATTTAAGTGTAAAGATTATCTTGTGCAATCTGTAATATTTATGAATACCATTCCTAACATATTTGCCTATTGTTAGGGAAATGATACCCAGTGCAGTACAACTAATTTGTTCATTCTCTTTCTCCTTTCAGTGTTTATAAATGGCTCCTATTGTGTGATGACTAATAGTCCAGGTAGTGGCATCCAGCTGAGTTCTAACAGTTTGTCTGCACTCTTCCACAGGCCTAGGTGGGTTTTGCTTTGACTTGTGATTAGTCTTACTCACAACACACATCCACCCATAATGTGTATATAGACACATATACACTCAAGTTGTGAGCCTTTGTTTCTTTAGACTATTTATAGACAATTCTTGAGCAAACTCATGCTTAGAAAAGGTTTTGTTGATAATCATAAAACTATTCATGGATGTTTGGCATATAAAGTCATGTTGAATGCCAACTGGTGCTGTTATTGGTTATCAAAGAGATTTTTTTTTTTCATATTTCATCTCTTGGAAAATTCTGTTATTTTGTAACTTCTAATAAAGGAATCACAGTCATGGAAACACACTCCTACCCCCTGCCAGGATTGATGGAATTTTTTGCAAGCAGTGCATCACACTCTTGTCACAAGCAAAACAGATTGCTGTAGATGTACATAACAAGCCCTGCAGTGAAGCTAGCTTTAGACATAGCTATGGAGTTTAAATGAATAAACACTTTCGCAGTTCAGGCTGATTTCCAAGACAACATCAAGTTGTTAAAGGACCGCTAACTGATTAAATGCTACATGCACTGCTACTTTACACATGACTGCATGGAAAATACACTTCAAACAAGCTACTGTACACATTTAGCAGCATTATTATTACTTTATCAAAGTGTGATATTTCATTTAACATGCCAATTTAACAGACACACGTGACACTTGATGTTTATTACACTAGCGACAAAATCTGACAAAAAATAGCACAACAATTACTCTTTCCCAAATGTTTTGTCAGTTAACATCGCTTTATGCCCAAATGCATCCCTAAAACAATTACAATTTAAAGTATAAAACAGTATAATCCCTCTAAAATATTCTCAGTTCTAGCCTATTTGCATATCATCCATCAAGTTGTCTTCCTTTGAGAACATTAGACAGTATTATATCTAAGCCCCCACGCAGAGATCCTTCCTCTTCCTTACACTCACCTGTGTGTTCTCTATGCTGTGTCCTGGCAGGTCTGTGGGCTGCAGGGGGCCAGCGCTGACTGACAGAGGTCCTGCCCTGAAAGGCGGAGAGCTCCTCGTGGGCCTCAGCATGCAGCCCCTTTCCCAGGCCCGCCTTGAGGCCTCCGGCCGCTCTGCAGGAGGGTCCCGCTCCACTCTCAGACCTCATCCACAGACCTATGGGGCAGGTGAGTCTGAACCACGCCAAGACTCAACCTTTAATTTAACCTGTCCCACATCTAGAAGCATTGTCTCTCAGGAAGGACCAATAATGACCTATCTATCTATCTATCTATCTATCTATCTATCTATCTATCTATCTATCTATCTATCTATCTATCTATCTATCTATCTATCTACTACATAGGCAGGCAGGCCTATTATCTACAATTCTAACAGACACACACATGCACACATTTGTTTTGTTATATTAGTAAGGGCTTATCATAGATTTCTTTTTTTATGTCAGGTTACAGAACATTACCCACACAGACACCTGTGCTAAACACTAAATTTAAATGAAAACTTTATTTATAAGAGAGATATTGAACATTTACCAAAATATTTATGCAAAAAAAAAAAAAAAATTACATTTCCTAACTTCAAGAAACTTGAAGTATTTTAATTTCACATTATATGCTGATGGGATGGGGTCATGGTTCATCATAAGTCAATGTTGCCTCTTCACATGGTAGATGAATTGTACAATCTTATGGCACGAAAATGGAAAATGCATCACTAGATATTAGGACATCCCATACTAAAGATATAGCTTTGTTTTACCCATGTGTCTAGACCAGTCCCATCTTTTAAGAAAATGTATTTTCTCCATAATTAACAAATCATCTTAATTTGCTCATGCAAAATGGGTGTATTTAAATATTATGTAATGGGTTCAAAGTAATTTTTAAAAACGTACCCTCGAAAGATGGGATGAATGTGTGTTGGTTGGAATTTACATTATTAATTTTATCTCACGATTAGCTTCACTGTTAGTAATTATAGGGGATTATATGTAACCATAGGGGTGTTTCTTGAGCTCCATCTCATGTTTCAGTGGAAACTGGAGATCCATGTCGGATCTGGTTGTTGACAAAGTAGTTTTATTCATTTTTAATGCAGAAAATTCAAGTTGCTCCATAAGGTCCTTGATTGTAGGTTTGAATGTTTGATTGGATTGAACAGCTGGATGATTGAATTGCTCATTAACGGCGGTGGTCCACATTCCTTCTGAACACCTCTCTGGACACGGGACCGGGTGGTGCGTTTGTCTTCTGTAGAATCTTCTCAGACAGGGTTAGACATGGGCTGGGTCCTCTCAGCTCCACAGGGGGTTATGGTCTGGGCTAGCCTGGGCACACTATACTCAGCTCTGAAGGTATGAGAGCCACGCCAAAAATTTACAGAGGCAACCTGTCATTTGCTTTATTCCTTGAGAAATTTACTTCCCGCAGGAGAGCGGCGTGAAATAAGATTTATGCTGCAGGGTGTTAAAGTTGATGTTTAAGAAAAACACTCTGAATATTTTGCAACACTGTGTTATATTTTCCAGTAATTTGGCACAATTTCAAGGGATAGTTTATAAAAAATGAAGATTATGTCATTATTTACTCACCATCATGTCCAAAATAGTATGATTAAATTTATTCGGTGGAACACGAAGACATTTTGAATATTATACATTTATTTATTTATTTATTGTCTATAAAATGAAGTCAGTTGAGGTGTTGTTTTGCATTTCATTGACTTCCATTGTGCGTAAACATTTTTAACAATATGTTCCTTTGTGTTCCACGGAAGAAAAAATGTTATGAGAATAAGCAACTAATGACAACATTTTGAGGTGAACTATCCTTTTAATTACGATCTAATATTTTGTATTTTGAAATGTATTGTGTTTTTATTTGTGGTGTCATGTTAATGTCAACTCATGCCTAGCCGAGTTAAAAATAGTCATAATATCTGTTTATGTCACCACAGTTTGTCTGTTTGTGTGTGTGAGATGGAGAGGTGACCTGCACCAGGTGCGCTAGGTTTTACTCCAGATGGAAAAGTGTCCTGACCTTTTCCATGATTTCACAGAAAATCTATCAGGGTCTTCCTGTTTCTAAGTGCGCTGACTGAAGCTGGTTTGGAGAGATATTGCAATACAACACACAGTTCCACAACTTTCCCTTATACCCCTGATACCTTGGAAATGTCACAAATAGATGATTCCATCTAGTTTGTGCAGTTGTTTCACCATCAACGTCACTAAAACAGGCGTTGGCTCTTCACACACAGTTATTCTTATAACTAAAATTAAATGGAGTTTCGTGAAAATGTTGTTGCGTTATAAACCATCCTGTTTTGGTGGAAGAGATGACTACTTTCTGTTTCTGTATTGTCTCAATGAGCGGTCCCCCTGTGGAGGACCATTATAAGTAATCATGCCTTTTTTGGGATGGATTTATTGTAATACAGACAGCTGAATGAGGCAACTCTCGTGTCTGTGAGAAATGATAATTACAAAATGGTTTTGAAATGTGAACAAGAGGCTTTTATATAGAAAACACGAACCTCCAGTGCAGTTCATACTAAATGAGACGTACTTGAGTCTCGCACTCATCTACATGGAATGAGTGTTTGAAAACACTGCTGTTGTCTTCCTGTCCCTCACTCTAGAACTTTCCCATTTTAAAATGGCACAATTAGTCAGTGAAGTGGCTTATTTTCATGCTATGACAGAAAGAAATGAGTGTAATTTTGAAAATGCATTGAATTGGGATATCTTTTATAGAGCTCTTAAAATACTATTGTATTCCGGTTATATGGTCATTTTTTATTTTAGTCACATTTGTTAATTCACATTTTTTTTTTAAATCATACAGTTCATGTTTTAGGCTTTTTATGATAGGTATTTCCTGTTTGTTTGATTTGAAAACAACAGTTTATTTTCTGATGTAATGAGGCCACACTTTATCTGTAACTCAGTGGGGTTTAATGTTAGCAATGCATATCTATTTTAGAACTTTGAATCAGATAGACGGCGATGACTTGCATGAATTAGAGTGACTCTAAGATAGATCATGGACTTCTGGAATGTTCTCAAAGCCTTCAAAGTCCAACTTTTTGCAGATCTCACCACTTCCGTTCAAAATGTCTACCGGAAATGGTTTGTTTGATCTCGGAGGTCCCTGGAGATCACAGCTTGACATTGGCACGAGGAAAAAAAAATGGGGAGAGCGAAAAGAGTTTGAAGAGGCTTCAGTTACAGTGAACACAATATGACAATGATGGAGATGGGGGATGGGTGATTCCTTCTGTATTTTTAGAGAAGTGTCACTCTGGGAAAGATACAGGTGAGAGAGGAGAACTGGAGGAAGGGAGGCATGATCATGAGAAGGTGATACTGCCCTCTGGCAATGAGACAAATTACCACCTTTTCATTTTGGTCTCCTGTTTTGAGAGGTGGTCAAAGCTTATGCCTGCTTATCAGTGTTTCCCCTAGGCCTCAGCAGCAGGTGTAGTTCTCTAAGGGATTGTATAACGGTACCAACATTTACAAGAATCAACAGTGTTATAATACCACTCATACAAATGATATCCAGTTTATTTTAACATCACATATGACACATTATATTTTGGCCTCTAGACTGTATATTTGGCCAATATCTCAGGTCTTTGATTTCCTGGCTATGCTAGTTTGTTTGTTTGCTAATTAGTTAGTTATTTAGTTTATTTGCATAGATAGTTAGTTAGTGTTTTTGCATGATAAAAGGACAAAATGGTTTTGTTTGAAAAAAAAAGTTTCCCCTATACAGTATATATTTATGTCTGTATGTATACGTGTGTGTGTGTGCGTGTATATGTATATATGTGTGTGTGTGTGTGTGTGTGTATATATATATATATATACAGTATATGTATAGATATATATATAATTTCCCCTGTGTTTAAGTTTGGTATCTGAAAAATCTAGGTATTTTTAAGATTGCGGTAAACAACAATACAATATGCATTGAGAAATAAAAGACAAACAAAACATTTTTTTACAGAAAAATAAAGTGAATTGGTTGGTTATCTCTCACTTAATGCAGTATAGCTCCGACATATAGTTTACCATACAGATTCACAGATTTACTCCTTTAACACAGGAACCAATGGCGAGTGATTACTGATGAATTATGTCCTGACAGTGCCCAAATAACTGTATTCTGGACTGTAACTGTCAAAGTGTCTGTGTGAGCAGGTAACCGTGCTCTATAGACAGGGAGGGTGGGGTGTCGCCATGCCATAACCCTTGGATTTTCTCACAGTGAGATGAATCATCCTCGCCTGGTTATCCTGCTTCATGCCCCGGAGGCATCTTTAATCGCCGGACCCCTCCTCCTTGCTTTCAGCCAGGCCACCGCAGATCCGTTTACCCCTTCGACAGCAGTTACAAAACAGGCCTCTGAAAGGAGAGGACTTGCGTTACAGTTTCTGTGTGCATGGTTTTGCTCTTTTTAATTACCTTTTGTAAGATGCACTATATGGTTTCAGGCACCTGGGAGACCTTCATATAGAAAAATACTATGGCAGTGTTTGCCTCGAGGCAGTGGCGAGGGATGCAGTACATTAGGACAAACAGTCTGTACCACATCAGGCTCTCTAGGGATGGAGCAGAGGCTTCCAGCAGCCCTTTGCATCCCGCCACTGGATACTGACTGCCTACAGCAGGGTTAAGGCGGGATATATCCGTATAACAGGGAGCAGAGTGTAACTTTAGATTGTGGATGTAATATCAGTCCAAATGTTACAGCGTATGTCATCACATATGCAGAGGGACACCTTTTCAGTTATGCTAATGCGCTTCTCTGATTGCCTTTGCACGCAATGCAGATCCTTGTAAACCAAACTGGGAAGATTTAACAAGGAAGTGTTTAACAAGTCTGTTGCTTCACTTGCTAAATTGTGTATTTACCTGTTTATTTTACAGCTAATTTTATGAAAAAAAAAATTGATGTATTTCAGTACCACAAATCAAGTTTGTCAAGTTTTATTTATTCTATAATGCTATAATTCTTTATTGCTCTAGTTTTATACATATTTTATTTTTATGCTGTGTCATTTTATTCTATAATGCCATAATTCTTTAATACTATTTTAGTATTAATTTATTTTACCCAAGGCTGCATTAATTTAATAAAAAATACAATAAAAACAGTAATATTGTGAAATGTTATTACAATTAAAAATAACTGTATATATTTTTAAAAATTGTTTTAAAATGTAATTTATTCCTGTCATGGCAAAGCTCAATTTTCAGCAGCCGTTACTCCAGTCTTCAGTGTCACATGATCCTTCAGAAATTATTCTAATATGCTAGTTTATTGCTATTTTTGTTGTTATTATCAGTTTTGAAAATAGTTGCGCTGCTTAATATGTTTTTGGAAACAGAAATGCACTTTTTTTTACCAGTTTCTTTGATGAATAGAATTTCAAAAGAACAGCATTTATTTAAAATATAAATATTTCGTCATTATAAATGTCTTTATTGTATTTTTGATCAATTTAATGCTTAATTGTTAATAAAAGAATATAAAAGACCATCAAACCTTTGAACTGTGTATACAATATTTATTATATTTAATAAAATATTAAAAAATTGATATAAAATAATTAGAAGGCTATAATTTATTCTTACTTTAATCAGTGCAGCAGTCTAATATACTAGTATCTGTTAAAGATATACATTTGCCATACTTATTCTATATACGATTATGACCTACAATCTATGTGTTGTTAGATTGAGAAAGCCTGTTTTTCTACAATGCCTGTATATTGACATAAGGTGCTATGATAAACATTGTTTTTATAGATTTATATAAAAAAGTAATAATAATAATTAAACACATTACACATGTGCAACGTGACTTGATGACATGGTGTTTTGATAAAACTTGTCTGAACACTTGAAAGCTGATGATAAGATCACAGACTCATTGATAAAAACGAGTCAAGAATTCTAAGAAAGATATGAATAATCAGTAAACAGACAACTTTAATGACGTTGGAATATTCTGAAAATTTTGGGCCCTCCATTGATCTGTAGCTGTCAGATAAAAAGCAACGTTTGAGATAATAGTAAAATACGCGACATCACAATGCATATTATATAATTGCATCACTTTATCTATCTCTTTATGTATGAAGCTTCTCTCAGCTGCCACTTTATCTCTTTTTTTATTTTTCTACAATGTCCTCAGACTGATAAGCTCCTCTTGCACTATATATATATATATATATATATATATATACACTCTATACATATACACATATATCTGCACAGTTTTGTTTTATTTAACTGGTTTGCACTCTATCTGCCATGTGCCTTATGCCACTTTATCTCTTTCTTTATTTTTCTTCAATGTCCTCATCTGTATATCTGTATAGTTGTATGTACATATGTTTAAACTGTACTTATCTGTATTTGAACGTCTTCTGTCAGTGTTTAATGTTAACTGTATGCACCAAGGGTCTGAGAGTAACGCAATTTCAATTCTCTGTATGTATGTGCCGTACATGTGGAAGAATTGACAATAAAGCAGACTTGACTTGACTTGACTTGATTCCTTCTTTATCCTCACATTTCAAGGGTGTAAACAAGATTCCCAAATATTTAGAGTCTGCTTACATTTTCCAGCCATGTTTCTGTGACAAATGTCTATGACGGCAATTATAGTATGTACACAGACTTTACATGTCATGTTTATTTAGAGCTATCATGGTCCTGACAGGATGTTTGCTACGTCGGGCAGGATGCCAGCATGTGCCACATTTGGAGAAAAAAAAAGAGGGGAAGCACAAATGAAAACATTTTTTGCCAGTGGCTGTGAACAGTGGCATCGGGAACTTTATCACAACCTGCAGCAGTAATAGTGTAATTAGTTGTTGGTTTTTCTCTTCATGTGGTCCTGCTCGATCTTTATCACAGGCGCCATTTCGAGGGCTTGTGGAAAATGGTGATGTGCAGTGAGCTGGGTCCGGTCAAGTTGTGTGGTCCGTGATGGGAACTGGCACGCTGTTGCTGCCGGTCTGTTTGTTTAAGAGGTTGCTTGGGCTTCCGGTTGTGTCATATGCCTGTCACTACCACACAAGGGTGGTGATGGCGCAGTGGATAAGACACATGCCTTTGGTGTGAGAGACCCGGGTTCGAATCCACTGTGAGACAGCAATGTGTCCCTGAGCAAGACACTTAACCCCTAGTTGCTCCAGAGGCGTGCGACCTCTGACATATATAGCAATTGTAAGTTGCTTTGGATAAAATGAATAAATGTAAATGTAATGTAAATGTACTCATTTGCAGGACACTAGGGACCTAAATGGCTCCAATACTCCAGTGATTGTCTTCACAAAGGAGAGAGTGGCCTACCCTTTCTCATGCTCAAAGTCTCAAAGAGGAAAAACATGTCAGTTCTACATAAGAATACATTACAATGTTTACTAGATACACTGTATAAAAAAAAAGAAAAGTTGAGCCAACTTAAAAATTTTAAGACAACCAGCTTCAGCAGATTTTTGAGTTTTCTCAACTTTTTGTTGTAAAAACTTAAAACAACAAGTTGAGAAAACTCAAAAATTTGCTGAAGCTGGTTGCCTTAAAATTTTAAGTTGGCTCAGCTTTTTTTTTTTTTACAGTGTAATATCTGTCATGTATTAAGACACAGTGATCAGTTTTTTGAGTAACACTGGAGAAAACTGATACTTTTACAGTCCTGAATTTAAATTAGTGTTACTTTGATGAGGAAGTTTTTTCCCCCCCCTTTACACTTTGCATACTTATACTTTGACACTCGTGACTTTAAATGTTGGATTAAAAAAGTAAAATAGGTAATTAAAATAAGAAATACATTTGCATTTTCAGAAATAAAGTCATACTGTGATATAAAGTTATGACATATAAAGTGGTATCTATGAGAAAAAATGTAGCTATGAGAAATAAAGTTGTTATTGCAAAGAACACTACCAAGGAACTACAAGAGGGAAATCTGTAATGCTGACCAAGGCTTCATTTGTTTAATCCAGTACTACACTACTATTGTGAACTTATTACTAGTTAAGAAATTATTACATTGCAAGAAGTTAAACATTTCTTATAATTATCAATACTAAAAACAGTTGTGTAACTTATATTTGTGGAAACTGAGATATGTTTTATCAGGATTCTTTTATGAATAGAAAATTCAAAAGAAGAGCATTTATTTGAAAAGAAAAATAGATTTTTGTAATAATGTTGATCAGTTCAATGCTCTCTTGCTGATTTAACGTATTAATTTCTTTAAAAACAAATCTTTAAAAAATAAAATTATTTTATTTTGAGATGGAAGACAGTCTTCCATAATTAACCACTAAAATATAATAATAATAATATAAATGGCTATTAAATGTATATTGAATGTTGAATATGCAGTTGAGCTTGTCTCGAGGTTTCTTACATAATCATGAAGTTTTCTCCACATCATCTTTCTTGTCTGGTTTGCTGTCCAATAGCTTTAATATTGCATTTGTCACAAACACCACATTTGCACTTTAGTATTATTATTATTTGTAGGGAGATTTTACTAATAGGTTTTTATGGATTCTAGGTTCTTGCAGCATATTGCTCCGTTAAGGTTTAATCAGCAGTAATCACTTCACTACAGACCAGAGTGACCAAAGGCAGGCTGCGATAGAGTCCCGGCTCTAACAGAAACACAAGAGGGGATGGAGAGATAACACCTCAGCTCTATTAGATGTGTGAAGTGCATTCTCACTTTTCTCAGAATGGGCTGAAATACATGCCAGTCTGAACGTTGAGGAATCTTGGTTTTCTGTTCTTACACTTCTGACCCTGTGGTGAGAAGGCCTGGCACAGATAGATGATATAGATGAACATCATTTGAACTGGACAATGTCTTGGTAAGATGACCCAACCAGGGCAGTTGAAGTCAGGTTTATCAATTAGCACCCTAGAGTTTTTTTTGAGAGATAGCTATAGTTTCCAGATCTTGGTCTTGTGGCCATCAGATCAACTCCACTGCTCATCCCACCAAGGGCTAAATGACCCCTTCCTTATTATTGAAAGACCTGAGGATTGTGAAATGCGGTTATCTGACTGTTGAAGAACAGCTGAGACAAGGGCCAGTTCGACACTCTTATCTCTGATGGACTCATTACACTCATATCCTGGGTAAAATAAACTACTGCACTGTAGCATCAGCGTGAAACAAGTGGTGCTTTTTTAATGTATGTGACTCATTTAAATTATTTGTTTTTTGGGATGTTTATTTTTAGTTAAGTTTAAACGTTTCATTTTGAATAAGCTGATTTGGTGCTCAAGAAACATTTCTTATAATTTACAAAGTTGGAAAGAGTTGTGCTGCTGTATGTTTTTGTGATATATTTTTTCAGCATTCTTTGATAAATTACAAAAAAATAATATTCACTGTCATTTTTGATCAACCCTAACCTAACGTTTTTTTGTTTGTTTGTTTTTTTACTCTGAGACAGAAACAAGCTTCTGTAATTGACAACTAAAATATAATAGGAATTGAATTCATTATAATTAAAATACAACTTAGATGTGTACTGAATGTGGAATAGATGGAATTATTTCTTACATAATCAGACACATTTCTTTCTTGTATAGTTTGCAAAAATAGTTTGTTTATTTGTATAACGCTTTTTACGATACAAATCGTTGCAAAGCAGCTCTACAGGAAATTAAGTTTCCACAATATATTTATATATTGCAGAACCTTAATATATTTAACTTATGGCAAAATTTGGTAATTCTGTATGTTGTCTGAGCATTGGTGTCACGAATCCTGGCCATGAACTTCCATTCGTTCACCACCAGAGGTCACCCGCTCACCACATGGACTTTCATACTACACAGCACACTGGACTACATTTCCCATCATCCATTGCACTGACGACACACACACAGCTGATTACACTAATCACGCTCACAGCTGAGAACTATCACCCAATCACACACACCTTATAAGCCTTGGACTTCCTCTCTGTCACTGCCGAGTATTGTTTAGCATTTATCGCAGTCTCTGCTGATAGCTACTTTACAAAGCCTTTCCCAGTTTCTTGTCTTAGTCTAGCCTTGCCTGTTTACTTTTGATACCTGCCCGTGTTTCCTGGATTTACCCCTTTGCCTTACCGTTCGGACTTTGTTTGCTCCTCGATTGGATTATTGCTCTCGTACCTGGATTACCCCTCTGTCTAGCTCCTTTGGATACTGTGCGCCGATCGTCGACCCAAGCTTGCCCTAGGAATACCCTTGTGTCTTGCCTGTGCCAATCCTGTCTGCTGTTGTCTGACCCAGCCTGTGAACTGACCATGTTTACCAATAAAAGCTTGCAAATGGATCCCCATAACTCATGCATCGTAACAATTGGCATCCTCTGAGGTCCTCTGAGGGGTTGGCATTATGTTTTCTCAGGTGTTCGGTCATCTCAGATCATTTAAGGGTTGGATCCAGACTGAAGCTTCTGTAATTCCTAGTTACCACGGGATGTTAATCCCATGGCAGAAACAGAGAAACAAATAGAGACATAATTAGCGTAGCTGCTGTTCCAGCTAAGCAAAAATGATTTGTTCAACCCAAGCTAAAGAATAATAATAATGTACATTTGATCAGATATAACTGCAGTACAAGTTTATAAGATGCATTATGTGAATGCTTGGCTAAAGAGATGTCTTTAATCTAGATTTAAACAGAGAGAGTGTGTCTGAACTCCGAACGTTATCAGGAAGGCTATTCCAGAGTTTGGGAGCCAAATGTGAAAAAGCTCTACCTCCTTTAGTGGACTTTGCTATCATAGGTACTACCAAAAGTCCAGAGTTTTGCGACCTTAGGGAGCGGGTTGGATTGTAGCGTGGTAGAAGACGAGTTAGGTACGCAGGAGCTAAACCATTTAGGGCCTTATAGGCAAGTAATAATATTTTGTAAATGATATGGAACTTAATAGGTAGCCAGTGCAGAGACTGTAAAATTGGGGTAATATGATCATATTTTCTTGACCTGGTAAGAACTCTAGCCGCTGCATTTTAGACTATCTGTAGCTTGTTTTTTGAAGATGCAGGACAACCACCTAGCAGTGTATTACAATAGTCCAGTCTAGAGGTCATGAATGCATGAACTAGATTTTCTGCATCAGAAACAGGTAGCATTTTTCGAAGCTTGGCAAAGTTTCTAAGATGGAAGAATGCTGTTTTTGTAACATGGGAAATATGATTTTCAAAGGACAAGTTGCTGTCTAATATAACATCCAGATTTTTTACTTTAGAGGACGTAACAGTGCATCCATCTAGTTGCAAATTGTAATCCAAGAGATTCTGTGTACTGTTTTTTGGTCCAATAAGTAATATCTCTGTCTTATCTGAATTAAATAGGAGGAAATTATTGGTCATCCAATCTTTTATATTTTTTACACAATCTATTAGCTTAGATAGTTGAGAAGTTTCATCTGGTCTTGTTGAGATATATAGTTGAGTATCATCAGCATAACAATGAAAACTAATCCCGTATTTTCTAATAATATTACCAAGGGGCAACATATATTGAAAATAGCAGAGGACCTAGGACAGATCCTTGTGGTACTCCATACTTTACTGGTGATAATTGAGATGTCTCCCCATTTAAATGAACAGTGGTAGCGATCGGACAGGTAGGATCTAAAACATTTTAAAGCCTGCCCTTGAATACCAATATGGTTTTGTAATCGATCTATGAGTATGTCATCGTCTATAGTGTCAAACGCAGCACTAAGATCAGGTAATACTAGCAATGAGATGCAGCCTTAGTCTTAAGCAAGAAGCAAGTCATTTGTAATTTTAGCAAGTGCAGTTTCTGTGCTATGGTGAGGCCTGAAACCTGACTGAAATTCTTCATAGAGATCATTTTTTGCAAGTAGGAACACAATTGAGCAGACACAACTTTTTCTAAAATTTTAGAAATAAACGGAAGATTTGAAATGGGTCTGTAATTTGCCAGTTCATTAGAATCTAGTTGTGGTTTCTTAATAAGAGGCTTAATAACCGCCAGCTTGAATGGTTTTGGGACGTGACCTAAAGATAACGATGAGTTAATAATATTGCGAAGCGGTTCTTCTGCTACAGGTAACAACTATTTCAGTAGTTTAGTGGGTACAGGATCTAATAAACATGTTGTTGGTTTAGATGCACTGATAAGTTTATTTAGCTCTTCCTGTCCTATAGTTGTAAAGCACTGCAGTTTTTCTTTGGGTGCGATGAATGAAGCTGAAATACTAGACGCAGTAGAATCTACATTTGATATTGTATTTCTGATGTTGTCTAAGTTATCAGTAAAGAAATTCATAAAGTCATTACTATTAATGGCGTGTGTTTATTTGTTAATCTAGGCACTGTGCTAAATAAGAACCTTGGATTGTTTTGGTTATTATCTATGAGTTTGCGGATATGCTCTGCCCTGGCAGCTTTTAAAGCCTGTCTATAGCTGGACATACTGTTTTTCCACGCAATTCTAAAAACTTTGAAGTTAGTTTTTCTCCATTTGCGCTCAAGATTACGAGTTTCTTTCTTGAGAGAATGGGTATAACTGTTGTACCATGGCGCAGTATGTTTTTCTCTAACCTTTTTCAATTTGAGGGGGGCAACAGCTTCTAATGTTTTAGAGAAGATAGTGCCCATGTTGCTAGTCATTTCGTCTAGTTCATGTGTATTTATGGGTACACAGAGCAGTTGAGTTTGTGAATCTGTCTTTGGTGGCTGGAACAATAGTTCTGCTCGGACGATAACGCGGAGCCATATAACTAATATCAGTAATACGCAGCATGCACGATACAAGGAAATGATCAGTAATATCATCACTTTGAGGTGCGATATCTATATCGGTAAGATCAATTCCATGCGATATAATTAAATCTGACGTTTTGCTTGACTCCAAAAGAGTTTATTAGGTCAGTAAACACAAGTCCTAATGCATCATTTGTATTATCAACGTGAATGTTAAAATCTCCGACAATTATCACTTTATCAACATTAACTAATAAATTTGAGAGGAAATCTGCAAATTCTTTTAGAAAATCTGTATATGGCCCTGGCGGTCTATACACAGTAGCCAGAGCAAGAGACAGGAGAGATTTCTTTTGCATATCTAACAGTGTAACATTAAGCAGAAGTATTTCAAATGTGTTAAACCTCCTGCATCCTGTTTTCTGAGTAACATTGAGAATATCACTATATATTGTTGCAACACCACCGCCACGACCAGTCTGACGGGGCTCATGTTTATAACAGTTGCTTGGTGGAGTAGACTCATTTAGACCAAAATATTCATTTGGTTTAAGCCAGGTTTCAGTCAGGCAAAGTACATCAAAATTATTATCTGTGATCATTTCATTTACAATAACTGCTTTGGGTGCGAGTGATTGGACAACGCAAGTACTTCTATCTTTTAAGTGGGTAGAACAAAAGTCATCATAGTAGTTATTTGAGAATTGGCTTACTAGTCAGATGGAGCGTAGCGTCCTGGAGATGTTGTCCGACAGGAGTTCCGCTCCGACTCTGCTGGGGTGCAGGCCATCAGCATGGAAAAGCCTAGGACGCTTCCAGAAAAGATTCCAATAATTAACAAAGAGCAGTTTCTGTGTCTCCATCTGCCGCAGCTTGGTGTCGTTAACCCCCGCGTGCAGCACGACAGCACCGATGCTCTCGTCACCCTTCAGGATCGTGGGTATCTGCGCAGAAACATCGAGAACACGAGCACCGGGGAAACAGTGAGTGTGCACTTTACCTTCAGCTAACGTAGCACGGACGTGCCGGACGATGGAGTCTCCAACGATCAAAGCGTCACGTTCCGTCTCGCGGAGGGGAGCGAAGTGGTTCCGGGTGGAGATCTCGATGACCGGAGGCGGCGGAGGGGGAGAGGTCGTCGCCCGGGGTCTGGCTCGCGACTTCCGCTGCTGGTGCACCCAGGGTCCGTGGCGTCCCGGCGCCAGAGTGAAGGACATCTGGGAAGATCGCGTCCTGGGTGTGCAGAGAAACACACGGAGTAGAGGTGGTGGGAGTGTTAGCAGCGTGCTGTATACTTACCCCGGACTTGTGAGCGTCAGCCCGAGATGTTTCCAGCACGGCTCTCCGCTCTCTCAGCTGGCCCTGCTTATCCACCAGGTCGTGGATCTGCTTCTCCACGGCCTCCAGCTCCAGCTGCACCGAATGCAGCTCGAATGTGTCCTCACCTGCACTCAAAGGTAGACACAAATCCGCCATTTAAGCAAGTAACAGTGAAACAATGGTAATGTGTGTGAATAGAGTATTAGCAATCTAAGCGAGATTAGTGGCAGCCACGCTGCCGATGCTAATGGGCTATAAGCTAATAGCAGACTCGAGAAATCAAAATAAAACTAGTGATAACAAGGCGCTCTGATTGGTTTTATTTTAGAATGCTATAGGGGATATATTCACACGTTATAGAAACGAAAATTATAGTGTATAAAATGGTTTTTAAGATTTTACATTACTGACATTTTTTAGTACTAACATAAGTTCTGTGAGAATTCCTCTTCCTTGTTCTGCACAAGTGTCACATGTTCTAAACACATGCAACATTTTTTAATAACGCTCTTGTTCTTTCATTTTCCGATTCTGCCTTTGTCCTTCACTGCGCTGACAGTAGATCTCTTTAGGCAATATAGGGTGGTTCATTTTAGGAGTCTGCCACGTGAGAGGGCTCGTTGCCAAGCTCCGTGCCGCCCACAGAAACATACGCTTGGCCCTCTTCTTCTTTTTCCCTCAGCAGACAAATTGAAAGTAGATTATTGTTGGTGTGGCTTCTGGCTGACCTGGCACTAGTCCATGTGAAGAATTCCTGAGATGTGTGTGTCAGGAAGACCACCCTTTGCCCCTGTACAGTCCTGCTTTGTTCTCAGGGAGTTCTCTCTCTGCTCGCTGTAGTCTTATCCTGCTTGACATCAGCACAGGGAAAAGAAAACTATAGTACCAAGCAGAAACTCCCATTTGAGGTGCAGAAGTCGTGGCCTAACGGTTAGAGATTCGGACTCGTAATCCAAAGGTTGTGGGTTTGAGTCTCAGGCTGACAGGGATTGTAGGTGGGGGGAGTGAATGTCCAGCGCTCTCTCCACCCTCAATACCACGACTGAGGTGCCCTTGAGCAAGGCACTGAACCCCCAACTGCTCCCTGGGTGCCGCAGCATAAATGGCTGCCCACTGCTCTGGGTGTGTGTTCACGGTGTGTGTGCACTTTGGATGGGATAAATGCAGAGCACAAATTCTGAGTATGGGTCACCATACTTGGCCGTATTTCACGTCACTTTTTCATTTTCACTTTCAAAATAATGGTGTTGGGGAATTTGTACAATGACCGTTGTTCTTTTGGTTTCGGTGCTTCTTTAGAAGCAGATATTTCGCTAATTGCTTGCATATGAATGCAAACTGAAGATAGAGATTACTTCTTGCCGGATTATATTTAATTGCCATTACTATTTAAGGTAATGGTGATAATAATGATTATAGCAGATAATACTTTTCTTATTCTTAGAGCAATGCACAATTTAAAAGATATAGTAGTTCTTCCGAAACTGACTCATTTACTCATATTCATGTTGTTCCAAACCTATATGACTGATGTTGTTCTGTGAATCAGAAGATAATACTTTAAAAGTGTTTTTTTGTTTTGTCCATGCAACGAAAGTCAGTGGAGTTTAATGTTGTTTTACACCCCATTGGCTTTCATTTTATAAACAACAGTTGAAAAATCTTCAAAATGGCTTCTTTTGTGTTCCACAGAAGAAAGTAAGTCATTCAGGTTTGGAACAACATGAGGGTGAGTAAATGATGGGACAGAACAGCTCCGGTCTTGTCCGGTCAGGTGTGAACGGGCCTTCGGTGAGTGTGAAGTGACCGTTAGGCTCCCTGGAGTCTCTCAGAGTGATTAGTAGCTCAAAGACCTAGACTGCTACCAGCCAATGCAGGACTAGTTCCACCTGTTTAAGCCTGAAAACACCCAGGACTGCTTAGAAATAAGCTAACCGTCAGAAAATGGCTTTTCCTGAATGTCTGCTTGTCATGAGAAAGCATATTGAAGTAGAAAAATGCATTTCCACACAAAAGGAGCGAAACAGAAGTGCATAATCAAAACGAAGAGCTTAGAGAAATGACCAGGGAAGTTTAACTTAGTCACTGGCGTGTCAAAAAAAGATTTGCATTTTGTAATCTGGCCATTTTTAATGCAGAATGAATCATTGATAATTGTATAAATTGACTTGATTGATGTGTGGAGAGTATTTTAAGGTTCTATGAGTCTGAACATGCTGCTCACAGCATGCAGTTTCTTTTCAGCTGTGATTTGTTAGTTGTCACGTAAGTCCAGCACAGGACTAGACTAAACCTAAGTGTTAAAATCCCATAGCAACTATTTGCCTCAAATATTTGGCTGTGAAATACGTTAATGACCGCACTCTTATCAGCCTGATAATGGTTAATTAGTTCTACTTAATTAACCTGGTAATTCTGATTAATATCTTTTTAATCTCATTAAGTGCTCATTGGCACAAGTGATGATATTCACAGTCTGATCCCACAAATCATTTGCAAGGAACTCTCCATTGTAAACAAAGGAGGAATTAATGAATGCGGCCTCATGCTGGTGGCTGGGTGTTTAAGGAGAGAGCTATTAAATGGTGTGAAGATATTTATACCCATCTTGTGTGCACAAGGGCATTTAAATGTTAAAATGGCAATATGATATCACGCTCATCATTTATGTTTGGTTCTTTATATACAATATAGTTCAGGTTTAGCCAAAGGACATACTGTTCCATTATTACCTATAGAGAGGTCACTTATTGTAAAAGGATTTAGAACAGGTGACTTTTTTAAACTGATGAATAATTGTTGAAAAACATGTTTTTTTTTCTGTCTCTCTCTCTTCGAACCTCCAGGGTGCTAACAGATAAAACTTACTTCAACTGCCCCAGTTGGGTCGCCTTACGGAGACTGTGCCATACTCATTGTGTGGGAAACTCAAGTAGTGTCGCTCACAATAGCAGGTGTATTTTATACATGCAGCGAGTCTTCTGTTGTGCTTTTTTTTGGTTGAAAGCCTGCAGGTACTGACGCTGTGTTTTGGTTACACAATACACAACATTGTTTTTCTTTTTCGAGGGATATTATGTGTAATGCTATGGATTGTCGAGCCCAACCTGTTACAATAGGAGAAAGTGCGAGGGCTGTAATTATGCAGCTGATCGATATCTGACACTGATGAAATATGGCATTTATATACTTTGTGCACAAACTGTGGTTGTCCCATTGCACTGTAATCAGAGGTTCTCTCCTTACCATTCAAAGATCATGTCGAGCACTTCCATTTATTCCCATTTTCCGTTTGTTTTGCATCAATGGATGAATGGGCCAGGAGAGAGCAATGACAATGGCGGAGTGCAGGTCTGTCAGAAGTGAAAGGCATTACGCAGACAGGTGAGCTCATAGCACGGGTTTCCCTCCAATGCGTTTTCCCACATTCTTTACAGTAGAAGTCACCCCTGATGAATAAAAACATGGCCCACCGTGTGCAGATGGACAAAGGCTGTCGTTTCTTGGGCAGGTGTTATTTCTTTAAGCTGCGGTGAGTGTTTGCCCTTTTATTCAGATGTCACAACTACTGCAGTTTTACAAAACAGACACTCAAATGCATAAAGACACACAAACCAACAACATTTGCTAATTGTTCAGTGGAATGTGTGACGACAATAGATATTTTTTTCTGTATAAAAATGTTTTTGCTGGTCGATTTCCAGATTTGATGTTTGATTCAACGTATCCTGGCTGTCCAGTTTCTCAGGAAAACATTTCAAAACAGTGTATGTGAGGGAAACTACACAAGAAAAACTAAAAGCTTCAGTCTTGTGCATACTTAAAAGAATAGGTCAAAGACAAAAATGAAACCCAGTCATCATTTACTCACCATCATGTCGATTTTGTCCATACAGGGAAAGTCAGTGGGGTCCAAAGTATTTTTTTTTTCAAAACATCTTATTTTGTGTTCTTTGTGTTGTTTTTATTCAATGCGGCTTACATTGCATTCAAGGTATACTTCCTCAGTTTTTGTATTCCCTGGGAATCAAACCCATGACTTTAGTGTTGCTATAGTGCTGCCACTGCTTGAGCCACAAGCAAAAGAAATAAAGTTTGGAACGACATGAAGGTGAGTAAATGATGACAGTATTTTTATTTTTGCGCTAACAATCTCTTTAAGTCACCTGAATAGTGTGGTTAAGCTGTCTCAAACACCAAAATGTGTGTAAATTGCTCATACAATTATTTTAATTACTAATACCAGTACATTTGTCCCTGGCATGCACATACAGGTCCTGATGGCTGAGTATGAATGTGTCATGAAATTCTGTTTGGAAAGTAGGAAAAAAAAACACTTTTGGCACACTAGCATGTAATGACAGACAGGGAGCAGTGAGTGGGAGAAACTGAGCAGCTACTGGAAGTTAACTGTGCGGATAAGTGTTGATATAGATGTGAATATACAGTATATTTCTGCTGGGCTACAGTATATATCAAATTACTTTATTGACTTGAGTAAATCACAATTGGAAATGTCATCCATTGCAATACACTTCCAACCAAAAATATCATGTCAGAGATTTATTTTAAATTATATCAGTTTTCATTCTTCAAATTTCACACAGTCTTCGTTTTTTATCCATATCCCTGGTCCACACCCTTAATACACCATGTGCTGTTTCTCCTTTGATAAATTAGCGAAGGTACAGTTTCGGTGTTGCTTTCTCAGTACATGAAATTTATGTTAGATAGCGGTGAGTTTCTCCTCCTGCTCGGGTGATGGGGGATAATTACTATTCTGGAGACTTTAGATTAGATTGTAATTGAAAATCAAAGTGCCTGAGTGAAAAGCCTGTGCAGAAAGACAAACAGAGGGAAAGGCAATTTAGGCCATCAGCCACAGTCAATACAGTGCAACCTTTACAGAGTTTACCTCTATACACCAGTGTAGCAGCTCAAGCTCAGTGAAAGCTGAAATTTTTTCTTAGTTCATCTGCTGTGTGGGATTACATTGGCCTCATGGGCATTCAGACCACCTTTGAGTCGACAAAGGTTTTGTCCTCACCTGTACCTTGTCTTGTCTGAGACCCTGCAATGGGTCTCAGGTCTTTATCATGGTCCAGTGGAAGTGAAAGGACTTGTTCTTTTGTCATTCTTGTGTGCTAGACAAGCACAGGAAGATCGAGTGGACGACTCTGATGGTGGTCGGTGCAGTGGACACAAATATTTGCTCCTGTGTCCACACAAATATGTCTAGGTGGTCGAGTCGCTGAGCGATAGGTAATTAGCCGCACTTAGACACCACAGAACAATGAAAGGGAAAGGAGCAGATCTTCTATTTAAAATATTTTTTTTATTTGGAAGGTTTTTAAAAATATATATATTTATTTGTTATGTAATGATATGCCATAAAATCACACATTAATGTAATATTTACACAGGTTTATATGTGAATTCAATGTGGAAGTTATAGTAGCTTGATTCTTTTCTTTTTTGATGGAAACAGTTGATTGTGGGTGTGCAGTGATTGACTCAGCCATTAGTCAGAACAGTGAAATGGAGAGGTATAACAAGTGATTTTTTTTACATGTGATGAAGGGACCTGTGTACCCTGAAGGGCACTTCCTCTCAACATGTCTTAAGCAGTGCTGCTACAACTTGCCTGTTTGTCTTTAATACAGAAGTGATAAATAGATCTGAATGCATGAATTCAGGTTGGAATCTGTTGGGTCAGTGTTTGATCGTCCATCCATGAGAAAGTGCAGAAATGACTCCAGTCTCATTTACACGTATCAGTGCAAGCAAAGTCATGTTATGTTAACTGAAGATGAGCATCAATGCAAAAAAACATCAAAAATACGCTGATGCCATTATACTGTACATGGGCATAGATGTGGATGTAAACAGGAAAGTTTAAACATTTGCCATCATGCACATATATACTTGACAAAGATCACGCATCATTCACAATCCATAAGTGTGTGAGGATGGAGACTCAGGGGATTGTGTTCCTTCATAAAATCAACATTTTCTTTATCTGATCTCCCTAAAAATCCAACAGAAAAGCTTTGCATGCCTTAGACTAAATACTCACTAATCTTCTGCTCTATCTGTTAAAAAGCATGGTTTGTTTTACACAAACATTATGAAATGTTTTTATTTAGAAAATAAATAAAAGTGTTGCTCATACAGCTTCAGTTCATTATGACTAATGAGTATGTTTGTTAAATATATCATCAAAAGCCAATCTCTCTGTGTGTGTGTGTAGCTGAAGATTGTTCTATCCTGCTACACGGGTTCTGTTTACTGTTTAGTAATTAAACTAAAGTTTAATTAAAATAAAATGTGGTGCAGTCTCTTAAAGCAGTATATTTGAAAATGACATATACAGTGTCATTTTGTGTATTATGTTATCAGGGAAATGCTATAAAAAACAAGAAGGAAATTCTAAATAAGTTCATGTAAACACAACTCATATAGCCAGGGGCATTTTAGGGAGGAAACACAAGCATTATTTTCTTTTACAATATTGTTTCCTATACAGGAAATACATTAAAGTCACTCAAATAAAAATGCCTTTGTCAGTGTTGTGGTGAAAGATTGGCAGATTGTATGAAAAAAAAAATTATCAGAATATTTATTTAGTTCCCTGTACCTGGTGCCTCAGTACTTTATTCCTTTTATAAAATATTTGGCATATAGGCCCATCTGTTATTCTGTTTAAAAAGTGCACTTTTATCCATAATGGTCATGTAGCTTAAACTGGATATTGAAACAATTTCTCAGGCCAAATTAAGCATCATGTAAATACAGCAGAATGTCTCCGGGAAGATGGTGTCCTGTCTGCCAATCTGCAATCTCCTTAATTGTGTTTAGAGAACAACAAAGGGGGAAAAAACTCCAGTTCCTTTCATACACAAGGACAAAGTCAAATATAAAATGTATATAGGAAAATCCATCCATAAACATAGGCAAAATATATAGGCAAAATTTGAAAATTTAATGGTATCATATACAGCGCTCAAATAAACTTGATGTGCATAATAATAATAATAATAATACACCAACTCTAATGCTTTAAAACATATGTAACAGGCTATGATAAAATATTAAACATTATAAATATTTGCATTATGCATATACTCTATTCTGCACTGAAGTGGAGACAGCAGTTCGGTATCTTGGGCATTTCGCACGTCTGTTGCTGTCTCAGTTGTAATTTTTTACAATTAAAATAAATACACTTGTACTTTGCTTGCGCTGGGGAAAAGGACACCATTTGTATTTCAGGAAATTCTATCCATTTCCATTTCCACTTCTCTCTAGACAATGCGATTTTACCGGACTCTGAATTACGTAGTAAGGGTAAAAATAACTGGACTATATAAACCGACAGAATCAGATTGTACAAATGCTGCTGGTTTGCGCGCGCAGAACAGGAGAAACAGCACGCGCAACACGTTTCCTTATTTCTCTGCAAATAGTTATCTTATGGCTTTGAAATATTTAAATTTTAAATACTATTTTTCGTTTTATCTACAGTTTATTTGTGTCAGGGCCAGGGATGTTAAAATGCCTCGTCCCTGGCATCGGGTGGAATAGAGTTTTTGGTTAAAGCTGCCCACCTTCTCTCTAAACATAAGCCCGAGAGCATTAGGCCATTAATTTGCATTTTAATCAACTGAAAGACGAGGTCTATTGACTCAGAGATCATTAACTACCATGTACCTGCATTGTTGAACATAGGGATTATCATGTTGTTTCGATGGCTCCGAGATTTTACTGCTGGTTGTTCAAATGCTAATTAAGCAGGAGTTCATTCTGGAGAAATTAATACCTATATCAGACAGATGAGATCAGGTCCATTTAAATACGAATGAAGCGGTGAAACTCGCAACAATGTAGCTGGTTTATCGAAACTTTTGGTTCCATGTTATATAAATTGTTTTATTTTTAATTTAGCATGTGGCTTTTATTTTTATCTTGTTTTGTTTTGCATTATTTACCACGCACCTTTAATATAGACCCTATAAATAATTTATACGGATTATTTTCAACACTTTTTAATATATATATATATTACCAATATTGTTTAAACGGCCCTCCAATAAACAAGTCCCATCGAGCAGGGGGGTTGTGGCGCCCCCTTCAGAACTCAGATAACACTCAGAATTCAGAAACTGAAAGAAGCTTGGGGGGGAAATCCAATAAATCACAAATCCGATAGGCTATAGTATTATTTGCATTAGTTAAATTATTTGGATGTGAAAGTGTTTGTCGTTGAATCATAGCCTATGACTATGATGTGAACTGAATTATCATTAATTAATTAAGTAAAGGTCAAATTATAAATTGTGCTTTGACAATATTTACATGTTGTTAAGGGTATAGTCAGAGTAAACCTGATAGGCTACAACCTGAGCAACGTCACGAGAGCACGCCCCGCGACATTCAGACCCTCCTTATAATGGGACAGGTAATCAGCCAGTCAAAGGAATTAGAGACGCGTTGTCTATCTCGGACTGAATGAGAGTGAACAGCTACTGAGTTCCCTAACATTTGCAACATGGCTCTTGCAGATGCGATGTTGCCTTCGATAAATACTTTTGCAAGCAACCAGATGTTAGACGAAAAGCAGTCTGCAATTGTTCGGGTGAGTTCAGCTTTTCATTTAAATTTAAGGTATAGGCTATTTAAATTGTAGGCTAATATGCAGCTTTTGAATTATGAGGGAATAGTATAGGTTATATACGTTTTTATACGTTTCTGTTATTGGTAAGTAGAGCTTAACAAATATAAATCGTGTTCGTATGAAGAAGAAACAGTAGATCGCTATAGTGCTTTCGTTAGAATTGTTATCGCACTGTACATCAGCAAAAAAAATGACTGTGACTTTATTATCTGAAGAAAGTCTTAACCGAATTATTATTTTTTCTTCAGGACTGGAAAGTTGACCCAACTAAATCTAGCGCGACAGTTGGAGACGTGAGACCCCTCATCGAGGTGGAGTTCAGCATTGTTGAATCTCCAACTTTGGCCAAAGACGAGGATGATCTTTCCAAGTTTTTGGATCTGGAGTTCATTCTGTCCAACTCTGTTACGTCTGACAACGACAACTCAGCGCAACAGCCGCCCGCCTATTCTCTACCGGAGTCCCCAGAAAGTTGCAGCACCGTGTATGACAGCGATGGATGTCACCCGACGCCGAACGCGTATTGTGGCAACACCTTCAACGCGCGTCCCGGTCACAGTCTGGTAGCCGAGTTGTTTACTCCGGACTTGAATTATCACGGCGACTCGCATGAATATAATTTGAAAGGACATTTAGACAGGCTGGAGTACACTGAACTAAGGGCTATGAACTCTCGAAACCAGGCACATGTGTCCAATTCTAATAACGTGGGATACAAAATAAAAAGTGAAAACCACGAGCAATCCTGCATGATGGTAAACGATTACGTGGGCCATTATTATGGACAGCAGCAGCACCAGGCTTATGGGCATCACGTGCAACAAGATGTGCCTCGGGACATTTTAGGGAGGAAAGACTGCATCCTAACAGAGATGAACTCTCACCATCATATTGACATTGCACATCAACAGCAGTTCATAAACGGCGCGTCTTTTCCACCTCAGTACGCCCAGCATCAACAGTATCACGGACATTATAGCATGTTTAGCGAACCATTGCGGGCAAATCACCCGGCCATGGCAGGTGTGATGCTGACTCCACCATCCTCACCCCTCCTGGGATTTTTAAACCCAGAAGACAGCAAGCCAAAACGAGGGCGTCGGTCATGGGCACGAAAGCGGACAGCGACGCACAGCTGTGAATTCTCCGGATGTGGGAAAACGTACACAAAAAGCTCCCATTTGAAAGCGCACATGCGGACACACACAGGTATGTTGCGGAGTTTTAGGCTACATGTTGTTTTAACTTAATTTCTCACTATAAAATGTTTAACCAAAGTTTGTACACAATAGTAAATGTTTTACTCTGTTCTGTTGACAGGCGAGAAGCCCTACCACTGCAGCTGGGAAGGCTGTGGCTGGAAGTTCGCCAGGTCAGACGAGTTGACCCGTCACTACAGGAAACACACCGGACACAGGCCGTTTCAGTGCCACCTTTGCGAGAGAGCTTTCTCCCGCTCAGATCATCTGGCTCTGCACATGAAAAGGCACATGTAAAAAAAAAGAAAAAAAGAAGAGACTATATGTATTTTAAACGACGAGAGGATTTTATATTGTTAAGACAATTCCTATTTTGGGACAGCAGTTATATGTGAATAGCAGTAAATGTCATTTGATTTAAATTATGACAGTATTTAATAGAAGGAGATTCTTGTTCATTTAGAAGGTAAATTATGTAGTAGCTACTTTCTCAGATGTATAAAAACGGGGCAGGACCCACACTTTTGTGAATATTCTCGATTTATACATTTGTATTAAATAAGGGAGTATTTTTTATTTTTTTTGGATTTTCAGATGAATTAAACGCATTGTCCTTTTTGTACTCAGCCTTTTGTCGCATATCCTTATTCTTCTTATTTTAAATATGGTGAGTTACCACCGGAAGGGTATTAAAACCTGGAACTATATCTACGCAAAGAACATATAGCACAAATCATTTTTACTCCACAAACTACTGGGTAAAATAAGTAAAGCTTCATGTAAATTGATAATAGAAATGTTAAAAATATCAGATCAAACGGTCTGTACTCTTCATATATTTATATTTGTCCATTTAAAAATACAGTCTACAATGTAACTAAGCCACCTTTCTTACTGATAGGCTATACCAAAACTCTAAACTCTATCTAAAACCAAGTATTAACTTATCTAACATCACCATCATTGACAACAATAATAATCATCACAAACGTTGTGAAAATAACTTAAGCTGTTCAGAACACAAATATTCCCTTCATAATGCATTATGTTACTGCTACTATTCTTGAAAAGCTGCTGTATATCGCCCTCTCCTGTCTGGAAATAGGCAGTTAAGTCACATAATGTCATATGGTCAAACCAATGGAAGATTATCAGGTTATTTAGACTGACCTGACTTTTATTATAAAAAAAAATATGTAACTGAAATAACCAATTTTTACAAGAGGCACGTGTGTCAGCTTATGATAAAACAAATTGTCCATATCTACTACAAAAGCCAGAAGTTCAGCAATACCTAAAAACTATTCAAGAATGCTGTTAAATGTATTGATGTAAAGTTTTTTTTAATTATTATTACATATTTATTTGTTGATTTAATTTATTTAAGTGTTATTTTGTGTCTTTTTTTCTGGCCTCTTTCCTTAAAACTGCCTTTATATACTACCTGGCTATTTTTGTAAAATTGTAAGAGACTCAATAAAGAGAAAAAAAAATCTACAGCAAAAGCTTAGTGCAGTCTCCCTCTGCTGACAGGAAGTCACACTACATCAAAACACCTTGCTTTGTTCAGTTACATCTCGAATTAAGAATAATTACTTTACATATTCAAATACATATTGAAACACAATGTCAAAAGACATTTCAAGCAATTAGAACACATTACAATGTCATACAGGTCATTCTGTGTCAACTCAACCCAATAGGCCCTCTGCTAAAAAAAAAAAAAAAAAAAAAAGGTTAATATTTTTTTCTGGTGAAAGAAAAACACGAATGAAGAAGAACGCCTAAATATGTTATTTTTATGAATGTATAGTTAGTGCCCAATTAATTGGGGGTTACAATTATTATTTTGATTTGGAGCCAAATTACAGGTGGATAAAAATTTACTTTAGAAAGATGGCAGCATCAATATGTTATTAATACAGTGAGTGGTAGGTGTATTAGTAAAATGTGTTGACTTTAGCAGTCATGCACAGTTCCCAAAAGTTTGCATGCCTGTAACTCAAGAAGTATTAAAGATATCTTAACATACTTTGATTTAAAGGATGTTAACCCCCATAAAACAATGGATCACTCACTAAATATATATCCATGACATTTAATATTTTGGCTTTCGACACTTTTTGTGTGTTAAAAAATATTAACAAAAAATATTTGTGTTAAAACAAATATATATATATATAAATAAAATAATGAGCCGGGGAAGTTTGTTTGATTTGACAAATAATTACCCTATTGTGTTTAATTAGTCACTTGCTAAAGTTTATCTGAAGGTATCAAGTTCTACCACGAGATGGCAGTCTTTCCTTCACTTTGTCTCTGATATTACTCCTGCTGATGCAATGCCACGCGAAGGACTAGTTGAGCACACACTACTGTAACAAATATGCTGCAAATGTTCAGAGGTACTGGTGAGCAAGATAAAACATATTCATCTAACTTTAGGCTATAGTAAGAATTAATTTAAATAACTTTACATAAACTATAGCCTATTGCTCCCAATTTTCCCAAACATACTATAAATGTTAAGATTACTACTGAACTATCTAATGATTATGAAACAATGTTGGCGACAGAAAATGCAACATATTGGTCTCTCAACATTCATTCCGTTGACGCTAACAAGCAGATTCCTATTTCTATGAAGAGATTTTATGAGCTGTTTACATTAGTGGAGGACCAATGACTACAAAGGTTAAGCTATTCTAAAAGTTTGTGCAAGGTTAAAGCTGTCATGCACACACTGGTGTGTACCTATCAAGATAATTTAGGTTAAGGCTTATTTAAGTCATAACTACCTGTATTAAACGCGGAGTCATTTAGACGACTCTGCATTAATTGTGTTTTTAGGCCATTTCCTCATTCGAGTGGTAAACTAGAGGGAGCAATGAAACACCTTGTATGTTACAGCTGTATCACTCAGTAATCTTGTATGTTGTATGGCTAGCATTTGTTAAACCCACCGCTACACTGCGCAACGGCGCTTGAATGGGGAAGCGTGTGTATCCTCCTTATATCGTCTTCCAGCATCATTTAGGGAATAAAAAGGTAAAGACTACGTGTCCGTCGCTACATGTCATTATTTCACCCATGATATTCATTCCATGCTTACATAAGTTGTTGTGTTGGCTGCGAGGTTGCTATGCGACATGGCATTATGTTTAAGGTTGGCAGCACGCCCCGTTTTTTTTTTTTTTTACATTTGTCATATTTGAAAGCATTCAGAAGCCAAAAAAATAGCTGAGGTATTAGAAGTACCAGTCTAATAAAACTCCCCGAGGTTTATTTGGGGTACATCCGTTACTCAATGACAATCACAAGTCTATTGTTTACAGGGAACATCCGTCTATCAACCGCAGCAACACACGTGCTCAATACTACCGGTAAATGATTAGTTTGGCTAGTTATCTTGATCTCAGTCAGATCCTCTGTTAAGGTGACCGAAATTGGTGATATAATTTATTTTTATTCCGTCTATCATACGTTGGTTGAAATTATTTAAGAGGTAGCCTATTTTTATGTCTGTGCATTTATGCTCTGTTTTCAGGTAAGACTCAGTACGCTAGAACACTGCTTTGTAACTAGGCTACATTATCCTTGCGTCACTTATGAAAAGCCTTTAAACTATCTTAAAACTATATTCACGTGTTTGTGTGGTGGGGGTCTTTGGTCGAGGGGCGGGGCCACATGTGAACAGGGTGTGCTTGAAATATTGGAGGGGTTTAATAAAGAAATGTCCATCAGTTTAATGAGGTCGTGTTCAAAACTCTCCAGACGCCGTTACTCCTCTCAGACCATTTGCAACAGATCCACAGACAGTGCTATCTTCTGTATAACACCAAGGAGCCAGCGATGGTAAGACCAAAAAATACTACACGAGGTAACGTTAGCCTGTACAACCGAATGATTCTTCCGTATTTTATTTCATACCACTAGCAAGAAATTGGTAGATTTAAAGAGTTACAGATAATCAGTTGTTTGACTGTTTTAACAGTTAACAGCTGTTTAACTGTTTAATAGCTCCGATAGCTGTGGATCTGTTTACTATCGCTTATTATTCGTTTCAGCTCAGAACAGTAGCCTATTAATAACAGGATGGGTGAAGTGTCAGCAGTGATGCTGTTTATGCATTTTGCACCCTACAAGCTGTAGAATAATTACACCCTTTAATGTTATCTGTTTATTAGACTTCTCATATGATAACATTGGTATAGAGAACCTGTTGAACCTGTAGAATTTCTCCATGACACGCATGCGGTTAGAATTGTTCCAGTGGTTTAAAGTTGTGCCCCTTGCTTATTTTCAGTTTCAGTTTGAATGAAATGTTAGCAGTTTTATCACGCCTTTAAATTGTTTTATCAGGAGTTACAGTGTCTAGTCAGCTAGCACTCGTCGACTCTTACTACTTTAGGCTCAGACACTCATTGTTTCAGGGATGAATGTATACACTGTCTTTTTAAATAACATTAGATTAATCTGAAGAAATTACAGTAACCTACAGTAAGTGATACATTCAGCACAACATTTTGAAAGTGATATTTTTTTTGTGTACAAACACAAGAATCAATGCATGCCTTATATATTGTCACAGGAAGTTGTTACGCAACTTTTGGTTTACAAGTGTCCTGTAAGATTTTCATTTATTAAAAGTGACTTACAAATGAGAAATACTAGTACTATAATCTTACAAGATGGTTTTGATGTCATAAAACTAGAACATCTCTCTTAGTTTGAGTTTAATAGGCTACTTAGCATTCATAGTACCCTACTGTATTTAACCTGAATATGCTTTCCAGTGCTTTTCAGAATGATGCAGATATTTAGTTACACCACGTGCATAATTATTAGGCATGTTGATATTCTGATGATACTGTATATTTTTTTCCAAGCACATTTCACCAATTCCAAACCACATCAGTCTTAAGTACTACTAATTTTGTATTTAATCATTTAGTGATATATAATTGACCATGAAGTGAAAACTCATTATATTCAGGTGTGCAGAATTATTAGGCATGTTTTCTTTTACAGATAAAATGCGCCAAAAAAGAGGTTTAACTCTGAAAAGTCAAAAATTATTAAATCCCCTTGAGAAATATTGAAAACTAATGCAATACAGAAATTGCAAAATTAAGACATGACCAGTGGACAGCGGGATCAGAAAAACAGGTGGAGAAGAAAATACACGTTAACTGCAAAAGTATTAAGAATTAATGTGAAGAATTTGGTGTAAAACCCATCAGGAAACATTTAGTCTCCATCGCCACCATTTTCCAGAACTGCAACCTTACTGGAGTCTCCAGAATTACAAGGTGTCAGGTTCTCAGAGACTTTCTTGGGTAAAAAATCCTAAAAAATGACCCTTACTTAATAAGAATAATATGCTGAAGAATTGTAATATATATAACATAGGCTTTATGGACAGATAAGTTGAGAGTGACTCTTGAAGGACCAGCACCACATCCTCTTGTTCCACTGTTTGAAGAATTTATCTTATTTTAAAAAAAATCATCAGAATATCAAAGTGCCTAATAATTATTCATGTGGTTTATGTTATTTCAACATGTTCAGTTTTCTTTTTATTGTTAATTTTGTCATTCTGGCAAGTTTTGCTATTTCAAGCACAAATGTAATACTTCAAGATCTGCTGGTGTGTAAAACAAGAAACTTTATTCTTCTCCTTGTTTTTAAATATAGTGGTGATCGAAGAATTTGACAATTTGATCAATATGTAGTTGCTTCATTCTGCCATTAGGGTCTAAAAAAACATTTATGCTGCCTTTTCAATTTCCCAAAAAACAAATTCAGGAAGAGGCTGTATGTAAACAAATAAAAGACCCTCCTCTAACAGTTGTGCACAGGCCCCAGTGGAAATGAGGTTCACGGGTGATGTAATTGTTGTAGCATGCTTTGCCTGTGCCTATCCATCATGTTTAAATGCATGTTGGGCATGCTGAGATTATTTTTACCATTGTAGAGATGAGAAGATGTAGGATAATCACACAGCCACATGTGGGCCCAATCTGTGCGCAAACATGTCAGGATCATTTATAATAAAGCAGAGGAGCCCATAGAGGTGTGTCAAATTATGCGTTAAGTAACCACACTGTCAAAGCAAAATCTCTCTACCATACATGGTGTGGTTTAGCTCCAATACATAAAGAAAAGTGTCCTGTGTTGACATTCTATGTCACAAGCTGGAAAAGTGTACTTTAATGGGCTTTTAGTTTATTTGCTTTTTATTTGTTTAACCTTTCGCTATGTCGATAATTAAAAATTTATTTATTATTATTATTTATATTTCCAATGTGCAGTTTAGAGGTTAAAAGTCTGTGAGAAATCAATGAAAGTGTCCCTCCCCGCAAAGATCTATTAAATGTTATGGCCAGAAGACTTCGCCATACATCTATGCAAAGTTGTTATTACAGTGTGCAGTATTGAATACCAGGATGCAGCGGTTTGTGATAAATTCTTTTCAGATTACTTGTTTTAAGCTATTTAAAAATGAGCACAGCTCCTATAAATGTTTATGTAGCCTGGGAAGGTAGTTTTTATTTTTCACAATTAGTGCACCCATGCATGACCACCTTCATCAAACAGTTTCCGAAAATCAAAACGTTGAATTTCCTGGCCAGACAGGCTGTCCACCATTTGTCCACAGTGTAAAGTAAATGGGATTAAGTGGTTGTATGAACAATATTTCTGTGCTGGTTGAGTGAAAATTGGGAATGCCATTGTTTTTTTTTTTTTTGGTGTGCTGTCATGCTTGAACTTCCTAATGTTACGAACCAAGAATTTTTCCATGTAGCCCAAACATTGTTTTCCATGTAACCCAAATATGTGCATAAAGCCTGATAAATTCCCGTTAATTCTATCATGTCCATTTTCAGTAGTAATAACAAACTGATGAAGACATGAAACTGGACAAACTGCAGAGATGTGGGGTTAGAAGCAATTGGTGAGATTGTAAAAAGTAAATGAGAACTTTTGACAGTTTTTTTCCTCAGAAAAACACCACAAATCAGTAAACGTACCAATGTAGTAATTTTACCCATAGATATTTTTAATCTATCCATGTTGTTGCTTATGTCCAGTTATACCATATTATAAGATGTACAATATTTGCAGGGCTGAGTATTTTTGATTGATGGCTTTAACTCAAGAGTTGAACATTTTCCAGCAAATTGCGCAAAGTTTGTTATCTTAATGAATTTAGATAGAGAGTAACTTGTGTGTTTTAAATTCTCTGAAGATAACACTTGCAGATAGAATCTGTTTCATGGCCGAGCAAAAAAAATACAGAAAATACCTATGAAGAACAATTGAAAACCAGTAACCTTTCTTTTTGTTTGTTTTAGGAACTGGTTATATCCTATAGACAAATTTCCCTCTAACTATTAATCATCTACTGTATTGCTATCAGTTTTTTGTAGTAAGTTCCGGCAATGGTACTTAATGATAAGATATGACCAAATGCTACTTAGTGTCATCTACTGGATGAATTATAGAATACTTTAACAGAGTATACAGTCAGGGCCAAAAATATTGGCACCCTTGGTAAATATGATCAAAGAAGGCTGTGAAAATGAAACTACATTGTTAATCCTTTTGATCTTTTATTTAAAAAATTCCAAAAAATCAAACCTTTCATTGGATAAGAATTTAAAATGGGGGTAAATATCATTTTGAAATAAATGTTTTTCTCTAATACACGTTGGCCACAATTAACGGCACCCTTTTATTCCATACTTTTTGAAACCTCCATCTGCCAGTTTATAGCTCTAAATTTTCTCCTATAATGCCTGATGAGGTTAGAGAACACCTGACAAGAGATCAGAGACCATTCCTTCATCCAGAATCACTCCAGACCCTTTAGATTCACAGCTCCATGATGGTGCTTCTCATCAGTTCACCTCATTCATTTTCTTTAGGGTTCAGGTCAGAGGACTGGAATGGCCATAGCAGAAACTTGGTTTTGTGCTCAGTGACCCATTTTTGTGTTGTTTTTGAGGTTTGTGTTTGGATTATTGTACGGTTGGAAGATCCAAACATGGCCCATTGTAAGATTTCTAAGAGTCGGTCACTTATTGATTTTTGTCTGTTTGTATTTGATAGAATCCATGATGCCATGTGTCTAAACAAGATGTCCAGAACCTCCAGCAGAAATATAGGCCCACAACATCAAAAATACAGCAGTATATTTCATTGTACACATGGGGTACTTTTTATTCCTGTGTTCACCAAACCCATCTTGAGTGTTTGCTGCTAAAAATCTATTTTTTTTTTGTTTCATCTGACCATAGAAGCCAGTCCCATTTGAAGTTCCAGTCGTGTCTGATAACTGAATATGCTGGAGTTTGTTTTTGGATGAGCTAGGAGAATTTTTCTTGAAACACTCCCAAACAACATGTGGTGATGTAGGTGCTGTTTGACAATTTTTTGACTCCGAGACTCAACTATTTTCTGCAATTCTCCAGCTGGTGTCCTTGGAGAGTCTTTAGCCACTCAAATTCTCCTTCTCACTGTGCATTAGGACGATATAGACACACACCCTCTTCCAGGCAGTTTCGTAACATTTTATGTTGATTGGAAATTCTTAATTATTGCCCTGATGGTGGAAATGGGAATTTTCACTGCTCTAGCTCTTTTCTTAAAGCCACTTCATTAATTTGTGAAGCTCAATTATCTTTTGCTGCACATCAGAAATATATTCTTTGGTTTTTCTCATTGTGATGGATGATTAAGGGAATTTGGGCTTTGTTTCCCTCCTATTTATATTTCTGTGAAACAGGAAGCCATGGCTGGATAATTTCATGTTCATAATCACCCTGGAGTGCTCAAAATTGTGAATATGAATGGGAATTTACTTCAGACATATTTTACTAGGGATGCCAATAATTGTGTTTGAGAAAAACATTTATTTCATAATGATATTTCCCCCCATTTTACATTTTTATTATCCAATGAAAGGTTAGACTTTTGTGAATTTTTAAAATAAAATATTAAAAGGATTAACAATGCAAATTAATTTTCACAGCCTTCTTTGATCATATTTACCAAGGACCTGCTTTGTGTTATCTTTGTTGGGTGGAGTTGAGGAGGTGGAGTATATTTTTATCATGCTATTAAAGATGCTCAGTAATCAAGACCAAAAAGAGAAACATAAGCCTAAACCTTTAAATAGACTCTAGTGAAAGATGTTTTTTATTTACTTGGGAATTGGAAATGTTGCTTGTTGTTTGGTGTGTCAGATGACATTCGCTGTTAAATACTTGTTTTATTTTTTAAATTGTGATTGCCATGAAAGTAGTTTAATATATTTTGGTCTGGTCCAATAATGGGACTGTACTTTTATTCAAAATTATGACTGATGAATTATGGTGCAGTTTGTACCTCTACATAACAGGTTTTTAGACTTGCGTTCTCATTGGCTAGTCAGTCCAAGCTAGGCAAGACGCCTGTATGATTAGCCAGGGGTTAATGTCAATGAATCTGAAAAGAAGAGAGTTCAGCGTGTCAGTTTAAGCCTCTTTGGCAGGTGGAAACTGTCTTTTACAACCGTCACAGACAGCTAATGAGAGCCACTCTATGACCTGCCACAGCTTTGGAATGTAGACACTTATTTGGACACTTCAAGCAGTGTCTGCAAGGTGGCTTCCCAACTTCTCCTACCACATCCAGCTGGGTTTCTGGAACACTGCATTGTCTTCTGATGCCATACATATTAGGGGCATTCCAAAGGATGAAACACTAATTAACCTTGCAACTATTGCAGGTTCAAGATACTTTCCAGGCGTCAAGCCTTGAAAAGCTTTACATCTTAGAATTATTTTATGCTGCAATTACGGAAAATATTAATAATTTATAAAGCCATAAGAGGGACATTATTGAGAAATAATATTTATTCAAGTCATGCTCCACAGTGATCAGTTTTGTAAATTTTTAATAAATTAAAACCAATACATCTTATTATTATCATCTTATTATATGTTATTTTAAAACAACAACAACAAAACCTTACTTAAGATGACAATCATCTCAGCGCCAGAGCACCCTCTGTGGAGGGCATTATTTGCACCAACGGGGAACATATAAATGACCTCTTTCGTAGTGTTGAATTGCAGCAGGTTGAGTGGCAGCTCCCACGTGTTGAATTGGGTGTAATGGCAACTTCCTGTTGCCGCTAGACTTGACACTACAAGCCACAGAGAACTTATGACAGCTTTATATGTGTCATTCTGCTTTAATAAGATACATTAATGTTTAATGTGACCTGTGCATGTCGATAGCAGATAACATCTAGTTTCTGTTTTGGGTTCATTGAGGAATCGATATGGAAGCGATTGTTTGGTTATGTTTGTTTTTATTAGTGGGTGGCAGAAAAATTTACTTTTGTAAACCTGAACTCATAAATAAAGTAATATGCTTTTTCCAATATGGCTTTTATATATTTTTTAATTTTAGGCAATTATTCCAGAAACTAACCATTTAGAATAAAAATAATTGGTAATATTTATTATTTTTACTGTTTTTGTTGCCTTGCCTTCATTGGAGACTTTAATTTCAAAAGTACTAATTAGTTTTTTTCCATAGATAGCCCCCAACTCATTCAGTAAAGAGCACGTTTTATGTGATATGCAATAGATAACTCAATACTGATAAGAAAGCCATTGGTTCAGAGAGTTTGCTCTGCGTATCTCATGTCTTCTCTTGCTGCTTTTTGTAAATAAAAACATATTTTTGTGAAGGTCGAGGGGCTGAGGGATAGTACACTTGTCTCTTAACCTACTTTTGCCCATGCTTTATCTTTTCCCTGTGTCCAGTTTATTTATTAATTTTTGTTAAATTTATATTCTATTTTATACATTCTTCCTTGTTCAATGTTCCCATTAACAGAACCATAGCAGTAATTTTCCACTGAAATATTAGTGCATGTTCACTTGCCATAAATATGAGTGAAAGTTCACTCGTCCAGGCTGAGGTATTGATTTCAAATGGTTGGTCTGGAGAAGCGTTCACTTTAATTCAGGAGGAGTGATTGACTATGTTGCCTGGTGTCAAGATGAGTTGCTCACAACAACATTTATTGTGATTTAAGAGGCTCCAGTTGGTGAATTGCTGCTTGAGTCTTGGTCTTACCTGGTATAGCGTATATATTTGGTATAGTGAAGAAGCACAAGAAACTTAAACTTGAGACATTTCGCCATTTCCTAAGTACTAGTGTAGAATCTAAAATTAAGGTATCACTTGATTTTAAGGTGGCCTTTTTAAAAATTCTTACTATTATAATAGCAAGTATGCATACATGCAAGGAACCTAAACCAAACCCTAATCCTAACCCTACCCATATAGTAAGGACATGTAGTTAATTAATATTACTCAGTACTTAAATGTATAATTACACTGTAACAAGGACACTTTAAAATAAAGTGTAACCAAAATGAAAGCTGTTCATGTGCTACAGTGTTGTAATAAAACAGAAGGGTTGTATGTGGGAAGTTGTCATAGTGTCTAACCAATCAAGAATATAGACAGTTTGTTACATGATTTAGGCTATAGGTTAATTTGGTAAATCATTGTTGTTTTCTAGAAGCTTATGTTCTTTACCTATCTGTACTGTAGCCCTTTGTTTTAGATATTTGCTGAAAATACTCAATCTTTTTATCCTGGTTTACAGTATAAGCATCCTCTACATCACTTCTCAGAATAATTATAATATCAGACTTTTACAGTCTCATAAACTCCAGCCACACTCCCAGCCAGCACACGGACAGTGTTATCAGCAGTTATGAAATGATTGTTTTAGAGAGAGAACAACACATTTGGGGGCTAATAGTTGTTTTTTCCCCCTCTTCCTCCCTCCTTCTCCCTGTCACATGTTCCTTTCACAGCATAGAAAAGTTCCTGGATTAACGCAGAATTAGCACAAAGCAGAGACGCCACCTCAGCCCAACATTGCAACTAGCAGAGAGAGTAAACGGTTGAGGAGAAGCAGTGTGCTGCAGAAACTAAGACGCATACCCCAGCAGCTCAAGACGAGTTCCAGAGAGCACAGAGACAGGCCAGGACGGGCATCATTCCGGAAAGGGGACCCACACCGAAGAGAGCTTCAAAAGCATGGAGGAAAAACAATTTTCTGGCATACTGGTGAGTCACTCTTGCATTTTGTAACTTTTATTAGAAATATTTCCTTTCTTCCCTCCCATGTACAGGTTTTCATAGTTATATTTTTATATTAGATATTTTTAAAAGTTTTTAAAAATGTAAAAAGTTATGTGTATTTCTTAGTAACATGACCTGGCATTTTTTTAGTGTCCATATAAAAATTACTTCTCAAGCAGGTCAAAGCATTTTGGATCAGGCCACAGTTTTTAAAATCTAAATTGTTTTATTTTTTAATACACTTTTTCCTGTCAAAGTGTAGAGAAAATAGTTAATTGTTTCAAAGAGCTTATTATCAGACCTTAAACCGAATTTTTCTAATAAAGACTCTCAGGAGTAGGAGAAATGCCCTTGCAGCTTACAGATATCTTTTAACTATTTAAATCAATGAAGACATTTTTCCAAATGATTGTGAAAGCAATATAAACCTGGAATTTAAAACTGTATATGCCTTCTGGGTGAGGCTTTTAAACATTGTTTCCAAACCCTGATGGCAGTGTGAACTGATGAGACAGTTGCGTAGTAAAAACTGTTGCAATACCGTAATGCAAGAGTGACGGTCAGGGATGTATGATGTCTTCTAAATTGATGTGAACACTGGCAACACTGGCACAATACTTGAAGTTTTTTCTAAAGAACTTAATTTCTGTAAAATAATACAAAGAAGATAGATTTTTGATGTGATTATTAGCTTCTGAGTTTTTATTTTAAGATACATTATTGGTGTTTCTAGTGTTAATAATGGTTAATTTCCTGAAGTAGGCTATGTTTGTCTGAAGTGTCAGTGGTTTGTGTGTAGCTACTGTGTGGCTATACTTTTTTTCGTGGTGAGTTATGTTGTAGTCTCTTGTGTGACTTTAGTTGTGTAGGTGTGTTTCTGGTTTTGAGCTGTGCTGTAACTAAAGAAATAGTATATAACTGCTAAAACAGTTTTCTCCATTTAAACCAGTCTAATTTTTTTATTTTTTAAAAGTTGTGTCACCTGAATACATAAAATGAGAATTATAACAGAATGTTCTGGTACAATTTTAGATTTACGTAATTATGATAACAGTATTTCGACTGGATATGGAAATATAAGGAATATGTTGTGAACAGGTTGTAAAGCTAAAAAAATCTTGCTGGGGTCCAATAGTAAATAAACCTTAGTGGTCCATCCCCACCCTTGTTGATGGGGATCAAGTTGTAATGTTATGAGTACTGTCTATCTCTGTGTTCTTATAACTGTATTGTCATGTGCTTTTAGCCTTGTATTGTGTCCTGTACATTTTGTACATCTAAACACGTTTATTTATTTTTGTGAATGAGCGTCTTGCGGATGGAATACATCTGATTTGATGCTTCTAGCAAATTTATGGTAAAATTCACATTATTTTTCATTGAACGTCTTTATTTATGTATATTTTTTGGTGTCACTTGGTTAAATCATAATCTTAATTTATTATTTTTCATTGTTTTTTCTTTTTCTTTCAAGGTTGTTGTTTTTCCGATGTTTTTGCCCCCCATAGAGAGTTGCATTAACATTCTGGCTTTATACTTTTTCGGCACCTTACCCTGTTTTTTTGTGGCGAGATGTGCTTTTGGCAGTCAGTGACATTCATTAAAAGTCACTGTGTCGTGTGCAATGTTGGGGAGTACAGAAGTTTGGTTGGCTCTCGTGAAGGGAAAGAAGATATTGACCGACACATTTGTTTACTCATCACTCTAAAGGACTTTTACTGATTGCACATCATTGGACCCAAATAGTTTTGTACGATATATGATATCTGACCAAGTGGAAGTGCGTAGTACCGTAATAGATGGTTTTTGTGTGCTGTCAAAAGGCATTGCTTGAATGGCGTTAAGTCCTCTTTGTCTCCAACAGAAGCTGTTCAGCTTTAAGAATATCCTGACGTGTTGACAATAAGATATTGACAGCGTAAAGCCCATTGTTACCCTCTGACAATGACAGTAGAGAATGTTAGCACTGCGGTAACCCAAAACATAATTAGAGATGAGTAAAATAACATGAGAGGAATTAATGCTGGAGCTGTCAGACATTCAGAAGCAGTTGCGGAGGAACTGTTGATGGAGCTGTGATGACCCTTTGCCATACTCGCTGCTGCTTCTGTCACGCTGGCAGCTCGCCAACCTTTCCCAAGGGCTGTTAATCTGTGCTGCTGTCTGTGAAGTGGAAATTAAATGGAAACAAATTTTGGATCCCGTAGTCCCTCAGCATGCTGGGCTACTGCTGCACGTTTTAACTCTGCTTTGTGAGCTCTCAAACATTTCAAAGCACAGGTCAATTAGGTAGCATTAAACAAAATGAGCAACATTACATACATAAATGTGCTTTCTGTTATTCACAATGTCTACGGACCCTACTGAGCGGTTTCACTTTCACATGACATTCTAAATCAGCTAAAATTTTACCTCTTATATTTAAAATTGAAAAAAGGGATTGATTTGAAAGGCTTCACATAAGCAGCAGCTGGTTAAGGGTGACTAATGTGCACCACATAATCAGTGATCCTCATGTGAAGTGCATGAGACAGTTGATTCCTATAGACTTCTGTGTTCTAATACAAGCTGCTATTCTGCTAAGCTTATGATGTATTACTTTTAATGAGCACAAAAAATATATAGCAAACACGTGTATTGGGTGAAATTTAAAAATTGGTAATTAGAACTATTTTGTTTGTAAATTTCAGTATTTAACGATTATTGTATTCGTAATGATAATTATTGTATTGAAGTAAGTTAGTATAATAAGAAATGATAGAATTATGTTCAGTCCATTTAATATTTTTCTTAAACTTGAAGCAATGCATTTTGGGATTGCCCTTTCTGTGTAGGATAACCATCTTTGTAATAGCACACTACCATGCTGCTCTAGCTATTTCTGCAGTATATATTAGACACAAATATTAACATTAAGCGGTTAAACATGGTGGCAGCTATAAATAACAGAATTTAAAGGGATTATGCACTCAAAAATGAAAATTGTCATTTACTCATGTTGTTCCAAACCTGTATGACTTTTTCTTTTGAAGAATATTTGGAACCCAACAACATTGGAGCCCATTGGCCTGCATTGTATGCACAAAAAAGTACTAGACATTACTCAAAATTTCAGTGTGATACAGTTTAGGAACAACCTATGAGTGAGTGAAATTAAATTTTAAAACTATTCCTTTAAAACACCTAAAATGTCTATTCCAAATTTACAAGCGTTTGGTGTAGAGCCTATATTTAAGTCAGTCTAATTATGAGATGTTGCATCATTTTTAATGAATTGCGTTTTAGTGAATTTTTTTTTTCTTTAGCTCATAATCCAAAACCTCATTTACAGGAGATGGGCATCAAGTTCAAGTCCGTGCCTAGGTCAGAAGCACTTATGTAAGGAACATATTGAGCTGTCACTTACTCACATTAACTACAGCATACACATCTTTGTAGCTGTGCAACGGTAGTGCCTTCAGGGGCATGGGAACAGATGTGGTTGAGCAAAGGGGATGTCAAACATGATTTCTGTCTGTGTTCAAGGCCCAGACTGTACTGTCTGTGGAGCGTACCGAGCCCACAGAGAAGGCAGCCACCGTGGAGTATGCACAATTGGAGGACAAGGGCCACCAAATGCCAAACACGTCCACTGCTGCGATTCCTTTAAAAAAACACTCCCCTCCACTAAAAGGGCCCATTGAGCCTCAGCCTTTAGATTTCATTTGAAGTAACCACTCAGGCTGAAAATTTCGTTTTTCTGTGTTTCTTCCTCTCGCCTTTATATGTGGAGGTACCCCTATTCTACCCAGGCTAAACACAAATACTGACCAAGAAAGAGCCACTTTTTCTCCTCGCTAGCTGAAATTATGGACCACAGTTTAGCATTGTGTTCCACCCACCCGGCTTCCTAAATCTTCTTTTATTAATATTATTTTTAACTGTTGAATTTAAGTCCCTCAAAGCCTTTTCAGCCCATATTTAGGTAATTTGTTGCGCTTGAACCCGACCTGCTCCCCCCGTGGCATTGTGAATGGGAGAAAAAGGCATGGGATGAGGGGGGGTCCGCTGTTCTCAGGGTTTCTTCACAGAACCGGCCCCTTGACCTATTATTTATCATTTTGAAGCTCTCCATGTTGAAAGATCACAGCAACACAACCCCTGCTTTTGTGTTGATCAGTTCATGCATTAAATTAAGTGCCAGGAAATCCATAATAAATTCAGAGAAAACACAATTTCACACACAAATGGGAATTTGACACAGAAATCAGAGTCTTCTAGTAGTCTGAGTTCAAAAACGATGCTCTTTTCAGAGAGTTTTGAGGCCTTGTGTATTTTTTGACCTGCTTACATGACCTAGATAGTTCTAAATTGTCATACCTCATCTCTTTTTGGGCTGTATTAAATAGTAAATAATGAAAATTACATATGTAACGTGACCTCTGTGTGCAAGTGAATGGACCTCACTTCGTGCCTCTCATGTACTCCTGACAGAATGCCACAGACAACCTTTAAACTTCAGGGATTTTCAGGGTCTCTGGCCTTTCTCAATACAAAGATGGCCCTATTACAAGCCAACAATACAATTAACTATAGGGGTGTAATGGTACACAAACATGACGGTTTGGTATGTACCTCGATTCTGACATCACAGTTTGGTATGTTTTCAGTAAAGCAGGTAGGGGTGTGCAATATATACCCAGACAGCAACATAGTGTTGGCCCAGATCCGGCCCACATCTGGCCCGTGTGAAATCTTTCTGCCATCTACTGGTGGTTTTAATTTCACATTTAAAGTCTATTTTCATTTTTAAAAATCATTTTAAATATCAGTATTCAGTGCTTTATGTTTAAAATGTCAAAAAGTATGCATTTCTAACTGGTTAAAGCACTCCATGTCCCTCTGAGCTGCATTAAATCGTGTGTAAATACATTTAAATGTCACTTCAGATGCAAGTTCTGCAAAGATTAATTTTAATGAGACTGGTTTCATTTGTTTGGTAAAAACCTAAATGTGTGTTATCTTAATTGACTGATTAAATGTAACATTTTGACTCAGAAGATGTACACTTTTAGAAAAAAAATGCTTTATTAAAAGGTAAAAATCGATTTAAAATTGAATAGATTAATCACTGATGTGGACTGACCACACAGAATATAAAGAATATCAAAAACTGCAGCTGTCCACGGTAGTCACTTTTCTGGATAAACCTTAGCTATGGTTCAGTTGGAAGTTGTCGCCAGTGCTGCCCCGTGAGCGCGATGTCTGACTCTTCCGGCGCAGTGTCGCCTCTCTCGGCATCTGTTCTGTACAGTGAGCGGCAGAGAAGCAGCGCATTCAGTTGGCTGTACCGCAGCAGACTCGTACAAAATGAGTACAAAACAGCGTTTCCAAGCACCTGTCGCTTACTGACCCTTTGGAATTATAGATATGAGCATAGTAGTTCGTCTGTTAATATTATGCACTTTTTAAAATTTATTTATTTTTTTAATTTGTTACTCAGACACAGGCAGTGCGCTGCATGAGACAAAAAAAAAGTAATATAGCCAAACCCACCGCATAGCCACTCTTTATTGTAGATGCATGTTGATTTTATCAGACGATGTCACGATTATAAATGAGAGTGACTCTGGTTAACATGTAGGCTATTAATGGGTCGTGTTTAGTCACTATTTAGTGTGGAATATTTCTACAAAATTCACTCATCATGACTGTAAAATAGAGCATTATAAGTCAATCTACTGCAGTATTTCCTCTCTCAGTTAGTAAAAAATGTGTTTAACACCCAGTTATGCATGAAAAAACTAAAATAAAAATACGATCACATACCGTGAAACCAGTAAAATTTAGAAAAATACCATGATATGAATTTTTGGTCATACCGCCCAGCAATACTACCTCAGCATATGCTCTAAACTATAGGGAGCCCTTTTACATTACTATGAGGTTACAATTAACAACAGAGCCCAAACTTAAATTCAATTACTATTTATTTTAAAATATAATAAACACTCAACTTAAAAAAAAATGAATTCCTAAGAAGTGCCACTAGTGCCAGTGGTTATGAAAAAATTTCGGTACGAATACTGTTACACACCTAGTTAACTATTAAAGAACTAAAAATAAATAACAAATAAACTTTTTTACTTGTTTTTTTTCTCAACCTCAACCACGGCTTGACATACCGATGTCACTTTTCTAATTGGCCGATTGTTGAATCCACGTGAGGCGAGTCAAAGTCACATGTACCTCAAGTTCATTCTCCGCTATGGCCCCATATGTTTGTCGAAATGTGTATGTTGTGTGCTTTTTTCAGCCTGATTTGTGCCCAAGCCATTCCTCTGAGCCCCATTCTCCCCGGAGGAGGTCTGAGCTACACGCTATTTATAAAAAATTAGCAGCTGGGGCCCTTCCAGCCAAATTAATGGCGGCTGGGGGGGAATGGGGGGATAATCATGAAGCTTCAGGTCAATCCAAGCGTTGTAAATTGCTCTTCGGTATCCCGAAAGCCTTTGGACCAGGTGGACGTAAAAAATTCTCTCTATTTGCCCTATACACACACAAACACACACACGCCAAAGGAACTGGTCAGGAAGTCGTTTTCAGGCGAAGGTTCATAAATATGTCTCTGTGTTGCCCTCTACAATGGTCGTGCCAGACTGTTCACTGACTTCCCTATGTAGTGTCTGGCCAAACATTGGCTTAGATTAAGATTTACTGTGTTACTTCCTGCTGTACAAAATAAGGATTTCCGTATGACAAAAAGAGACCGATACCCCTTTTAGCATGATTATGATCACAGTTGAAGCGTAATACATAGCGAGAGCATATTAAGTTGATTTGTAGTGATAGACATGCATTTGAATTCATTATGATGTAATGGGAACTGGTGAAGAAAACGCTCATCGTATTTGAATTATTCCGTTATTAGTAGCCAATTATCTTAAGCTATTGTACATTTGAATGCTTTTAATTGATCAGTGAAATTTCAAATAGACCTGTGTCAGAGATTTGTGAGTTTTTCATTCTTTCTATTAATGTAAGACAATTTTAGGTCATGACCACTGGTTGACACCGTCAGCAGCTTCCCTTTTTGTTAGCGGAGTTCTACTTTTGGGGTGTCTCTTAATTTAAGACATTTTGTAAGTCACATTGCATTCAAATGATTTTGCAAAACAAAACATTAGCAAATCTGACCTTTTAAGGATATTACATAATTTAAAAAAAATTATATTATTTTTGTTAACCATTCCCATTTGTTTTTGCTAAATTATGACCACAACCATATCAAATTGAATTAAGTTTACAGAATTTATTGTCATAATACTATTTAACATTTTAAAATAATAAAAAAAATCACTCCTGCTTTATGTGCAGTGATGCCAATGATGTCCAAGTATATATCTTGTCAGCTTAGTTCTCCATTTCTGTTTTGACTTTATATAAAGTTTAGCAAGGTAGTTGCTAAAGAAGACCATTGCCAACCAAAAGTTGTGTAACTGATTGTGTATTTATTATTATGAAGAATGGTTCCTTAGTTTGCTGTATATATTAAAGGGATAGTTCACACAAAAATTAGGATTCTTTTTACTCACCATCATGTTGCTTCAATCCTATATGATATTGCGGAACACAAGAAGATATTTTGACAAACAGTTTTGGTGGCAACTTATATCTTATTTTATGTTCCACAGAAGAAAGGACGTTTTGGAATGACATGAGGGTGGGTGAATGATGGCAGAATTGAGATTTTTGGGAAAACTGTCCCTTAAGTCTTTCTGAAAGCTAAATGAGAACATGTCTCAAATATTGTTTTCATTTTAGATCTTAACAGTCGTTTACCAGAGTGGTTTGTGTGCTGTCATGTGCAGGGGTAAAAATCATGTGAGTTGATTGTCTAAAACCGTGGTCCTCTGTTTTGTGTGTGTGTTTGCTTAGGGTTGTTTTTGTGTGTTGGACATACCACTCCAGATTGTAAATGGGGCAAAAGAGAGCTCCGGAAGGAGACGGCTCATCAAAGCCTGCACTAAGTTTGAAAAAGTGACGTTTTTAGTCAGCAGTAGTATTTTAGCCCTCACTGAGGCCCTCTTGTTCAGCTTGTCAATAGAACAAACGTGCCTTGAATGGGAAACACCTGCTTAAGGGCTCTTGCTGGAAACCACCCTTACTGAAGCTCCCTGGTGAATCTGGAAACCACTTGTGTTACTTTCCTGTTTTCAGGTTACACTGTAGAGGCTTCTGAATTTACACTTGTTGTATGAGGTCCTCATGACCCGTGGGTTTTTTAATTGAAATCGCCTTCTTTGTCCTCAGTGTAGTTTTTTCTTCTAAGAATGTCTGGACCATATTGTGAAGGTAAATTAAAAAAGCACCATAAAAATATCATATAGTCCACATGACCAATTTCATATCAGTGAATGATGACTTAAATTTTGGTCATGTAAAACATATTATGTAGCTTCAGGAGTCCTGATATGCAGCACAAAAAAGACCATTTTAGTGGTGCTTTTTATTGATTTAGACTTTGAAAGCCCTGATTTCCTTTCACTTTCATTATGTGAAAAAGAGTCAGGATGTTCCGCAAGTTCTGCAATTACTTCTGCAATAAAAAGTCCTATAATAATAAATAAAAATATCTTTAGTCAAATCACAAAGTTGCAAATTATGGTGTGCTGGTAGGCTAATATTTAAGAACTGGGTTTGCTGACTCACAGATTGCAAAAGCTAAGTAGAGGTGACCCAGTAATTGCAGTTACTAAGCTCAAAATCCTACTTTTTCTTCATTGTGCACTCGAAGGAACTCAACTTGATGTTCCAGAAGGATTTTAGAGCTGCTGCACTGTAAATTAGTTTTGAATGAAATGCATATGCAAAATGTCATGCAGTTTGATTCAAAAGTAAAACTATAAATATAATTTCTAAATACATTTTTAATTGAAATCTTTTATTAATATTATTATAAATAAAAGTAACGATTTATGATTTCGTAATGTTTTATTAAATAATATTGCTGTGTATAAGATTATATATACTGAACATTGATTTTTTTTTTTTTATCACTATAAAAATAAAGTTTTGAATGAAATGCATTTGCAATATATCATGTAATTTGTTTCAATGGTAAAATACGTTATTTTATCATATATATCTTACTATGAATAAGATATACAATAAGATTTTTTTGAATAAACATTTATATCTATTAATCTATGGGAGATATTTGAATGAAGAAGACAAAAAGTATTAAGTATTTTTTTTTTATGGCAACAAAAAATGTTACTGAAAATGGTTATGATTAGGTTGGTTGGAATATAATTGTTTTTTTATTATGAAATTTAAGTTCTTTAATGAGCGCTAAGTATCTAATTAGGAGATCTTATTCCCCCACTCCCATGTGTGCACACTTGTTTAGGATCCATCTAATGAGTTTTGTTTTGATGTGTTTATTCCATTTCAATGCCACAGCCCTTCTCTTGTTCTCATCACTCGCTATTATGCTATTGATATGGGGCAGCACAGCAAATAGCGGAGTGTACATATCCTCATTAGAAGCGAGTGTTTTTGTGATGGGAGGCGAGGCTCTGTGCTGCTGCTTGACTAATAGGGGTTGGCTGGGGCCCCTGAGGAGTCTCTAATGACCGCCTGTGTCAGATTCCCTTACAGCCGGGCTCGTGGCTCAGACACAAGGAGCTGCCCGGAGCTATGTGCGTGTATATGTGTGTGTTTGTGTTTGTATGAAAGGGTAAGTGTCACAGATACATAAACAAAGTCTCAAGCAATTGCTTGTAGTTGCTGGAACTCATTTGGAAAATATTAGTTGAGAGGACACTCTCAAATTAGCTGTTGATTTCTGATGTAATTTGAAGTCAGTATCATAGATGTGTTCATGAAATCTGAGTTTTTTGTATAGAGACAGAAGTACTAAAAATACTGGGGTGAAAGAGGGGAAGAATAATAGTGCCATTACACAAGACAGATTTGAACCTGCATCTCTCACAAGACCATCCTCACTCTACTCCAGGGGTCGGCAACCTTTTCATCATGATGTGCCATTTTTTTATTTTTCTGTTTAACCACTGTGCCAATATATCCCCCCCTCCTTTTTAATGCATTTTGTATTCATACAGTACATAAGCATTTTTTTAAATAATACGATAAAAAAACAACAACAACAATATTTGATTTTCATGCAAATAGTTTCTGAAGATTTTTTCATAAATTGTTTTTTAAACTTTTCAAAAGTTTCTTGAATAAGAGATATACAGTGTGACTGTACCGAACACGTGTGTGTGACAAGGCCAATGCATTAAAACCGTTCAGTTTAATCACGTTCTATATTAAAGGGGTCATATGATGTGATTTCAAGTTTTCCTTTCTCTTTGGAGTGTTACAAGCTGATTGTGCATAGATGAGATCCCTGAAGTTGCAAAGACTAAAGTCTCAAAACCAAAGAGATATTCTTTATCAAAGTTAAGACTCTGCCACGCCCCCTTAAAACGGCTCATTCAAACACGCCCCCACATGTCTACGTCACGATGTGGAAATATTTGCGTAATGCCACCCAAATGTTCACGCAATGAAAGAAGGCGTGGTTTCAGTAACCGCAGTAGTGTTGATGCAGCGATGTCAGGGAGACGCTGTGTGTTTCTATGCAAAAGCACTTTATTTGACCTTCCGAAAGTAGATGCATTTAGGAATCATTAAGATTACTTACAACAGAACAGCACAACCTAGATGTTATCACAACGCATTTTATGGACGACAGTTTCGTGAACCTAGGAGAGGAGGTAATTCTGACTTTGCTATGACAATCTGGCACTTCCGAATCAGTGACTGTAAGTAAGTTTAGTTATTAGTTTAAGTATTTGCTATTGACTATTCAAATGCGGAGTTTCCCACGTTGTGTGTGTGTGTGAGAGAGAGAGGGTCTTAATTGCGGCTTGTGTGCAAACACATACGAGCATCATCACTGTGTCTGTCACGCGACTCTGTTCCCCTCTCGGGCTTGAACTGATGGTAAAACTAAGGACATTATTAACTGTCTTTTACTTTTATTTTGAAAGCTGAAACTCGCGATTATGGAAAGGTGCGTTACATTTCCGACAAGATCTTGTTCGGCCAATCACAATGCACTGTGCCAGTTGGCCAATCAGAGCAGACTACGCTTGTCGGAAGGAGGGACTTTTTAGAAAACAAAGCGTTTGAGAAAGGCGGGGCATAGATGACCTACAGTAATGTAAAGTATTTGAAAAATAATGTGTTTTTTGAACATTAAAGCATGTCAACATATTCTGTTACACCAAATACACAAAGTAATGATCTTTAAAAAAGCATCATATGACCCCTTTAATGCGCTGCTTTAATTGATGCATTGATGCGCATCAGAGATCGCGCTATGCAAAAAAGCAACATTCAGAAGCTGATAAACTTGTTGTCAGTGCTGCCACGAGACTTTTATTAATCGATACTGAATCACTACATTATATTTCTCAGCAAGGAGGGTGGTAAAATCACTGTTTTTTTAAAACTAAACTCTGCTTCATTGTTTGTAGGCTAGAGAAAAAAACGTCTGAGTAGTTTGTATCACTGGTGGTCATTTAACATTTCTATCGTAAAACAGTTGACTAATATTGAATGATTTGCAGCTTCATCTTACCTCACTCTCTTTCAACGTTACTGGCCCTGTCCCAAATGGAGCACTTCATGTGCACTTGCGGTCTTACGGGCTTACAATGGCCGCCGCATGCGTGTGTCCGTTAAGTCCACGAGACCGTTTGATTGGCCATCTCAGTCATTTTTACATTGACGAGCGCTGTTAGACTGCTGAGGTTTTGATCTGAAGTGTCTGGTATGTGCAGCGGTCGTGCGCGTATCTATAGACTAGCGCAAGTTAATTCTCACACTTTAATAGTATTTATAGCCCCTAACAGGCTGTGTGACTATGAGAAGTTATTACCTCAAAACGTACGGCAGTATGCAGTTTTCCCTATTGCTTGCGTGCCTGTGACTATCCCTCTATACTCCCATTCCAGCAGCAGGAACCAGGTGCTAGTTCAGAGTCCGTGCTATTGCCAGTTCTTAGTTGGTTCGACAGGCGAGCACTTTAAGGACCGGTTTCTTTTCCACAGGCTAGAGAGCCAATAAAGAGCCAGGTCTTAGGACACTGAATACGTTTCATGTTTCGTTATACTAGCGCAGTCGCGGCATTGCCAAACATAACAGACTTGTTCAAGGTGCATCAGCGCCATGCAGACTGATTGATCGGTCGGCACACAACACACCAAAGCACCGCGAGAGTGATCCAAAAGCATAAAGAGCCATCTGCTTTCCAGTCGCTCCCGCAGCACTCTGATCCCATGCTCCGACCGGTCCGAGAAGTGCCGATCCATCCTGAACAAGCCTAAACAAACTATCAACAATGTCGGCCGTTGCGTTGCTATTGATGTTCATGGCTTTGCGAACCTACATCGCCATCCAAACACGGCGAATCCAACGTGTTCGTGTTTAGCTGCTATTTCAAATATGGCTGTCCAAAGTTTCTGTCATCTTGTTGGTCACGGTAGCCTTGCCCCCAGCCCCTGACGCAAGTGGATCTTCCTTATAGCCCAGCAATGTTTTAGTGCTACTTACGAACCGCTTTTCCTGGTTCGGAGCTGGTGCTTTGGGTGTTGAAAGACAAAGAACCGGTTTGAAACTAGGCTCTGGCTCGGAACCAGCACTGGAACTGCCTTGGTGGAAAAGGGGTATGTGTGCCACTGTTGGCACGTGTGCCATAGGTTGCCGACCCCTACTGTAGTCTAAAGCATATATGTTAACTGCAAATTACATTTTTGCAGTATATGTTATGTAAGAACTTAGTATAGTTAAGCGTAAAGAGATCTCTATGTGATGCTATCTGTGCCCAAAGGGTCAAACAGACAGCGCAGATGTAGTTTAAGCTCAGCTGGGAGAACATCATCAATAACTCACAGGCATAATAAACTATGGATTTCTGGATCTACTCTCGCATACTTTTTTTTTTGTTTTTCTGTGTTAGGATTTGGTAGGTAAACTACTAGTTTCATGTATTTCATTTATTTGTATTTATTTTTTTAATAGGTATGACTGTACTTAGGACTGTATTGACATTGTCTTTATACAGTGGCTCTAATATACCTCTATGATCGCTAAATGTCTAACCAGGTGGCATTTATTTTAAATGAATATGGTACAAACACACATTTTAAATAAGTTAGATTTTTAAAGGATAAAAAAATAGGTATACTTAAAATCTAGACATAATGTGCCCACTAGTTGTCAAACATTACTGTAACATGTTAATACTTGGATACACTGTTTGAGAACTGAATTCATTTAACCACTAAAAATCACATTGACACCAGCCATTATATAAATGGCTGGGAAAAGTTATTTATGGTGAAAGCTTTAGCATCTTGCTTTTCTAGATGACATCTGGTTTGATATTTGTTTCTAATGCAGTGACATTCAGACATTTTATGTAACCAATATGTCCAAAAGTTCCAAATAGGGATGCACCGATACCACTTTTTCCAGTACTCGCCCGATACCGATACTTAAATTTTTGGTACTTGCCGATACCGAGTACCGATACCGATACTTTTATTGTATTTGTACATTTTTTAAATATTGGGTAAAGAAAACAAATGAGTATGTAAAATGTTAGTTGATTAACTTCATTTATCAAATAGATACTGTCAAACCAAAATTTATTCAGACACCTTCAACATTTCTCACATTTTATTCGCTATAGTTTAGAAAATGCTAATAAAATATTACAAGAACTCTAAGTTAAACTGTGTCAGAACAAATTTAGCTTGATAATACCTTTCTTTCTATCAATCAATCAAAATTATTCAGACAGCTGTTGGTATGACAATATTTACACAACTATCAATACTTTGTCGGCCCACCCTTAGCCTTAATGGCAGCCTGTAGTCTCCTGGGCATGCTGTCAAGCAGGTTCATGAAAGCTTGAATTTAATTTTTTTTTCCATTATTTGGTCTGAATAATTTTTGGTCTCACTTTTGCATCAATTTTACTGGTAGTCCACTGTATGAAGAATTTTTGGGTATAATTTGTCACAGTTTACTTTATTTTGCTATCCTCAGTTACTTAAATTAACTATAGTGTCCTGCACCCACTAGTAAAAAAAAATAAAAAAAATAATATCTGGTCTCTGAATAATTTTTGGTTTGACTGTATATCCTTCGGTTATTTTTCACACTTAATTATGCCCATTAAAATCTAATTTACAATTTTTTGTTACTTTCACTGTTAATTTTTTATTTATTTATTTGCTCTATGGTACATCATCTTAAATAGCATTAGAGCTGCTCCATTGCAGCGGCTCAGTGCTGTAACCACGCTTTTTGCTGTAATTATGCAGGGAACCACTCGTTATAAATCAATAATTTTCAGATATAGAAATTTTTTTTTTCATCTGAAACATGCTGCGATTTAGATTTCAAAGCCATATAATTGCAGAAACACGCATGAAGCAAGGAAAACACGCACAGCGCGCACACTTATGTGTACCGGAGCAGATGACAGGGACAAGTACAGAACAGCCTAGCGCATTTCACACAGGCTGATAGTTTCACTTGTTTTTCACTCGTGTTCAATGCTTAAGGTTAAAAATAAATGATGTTTAAAGTGAATGAATGCCCCTATATGTTGTCATATATTTACGATTTAGTTTTAATTCAAATGATGCGTGCTGAGCGAACATCAATAAAGATCACACCACAGAAGTGCGTGCGCGCTCTCTCTATCTCTCTCTCCCTACTGTTAAGTAACTTGTACATTGTTTTACTTACTCGTTTTTGACATTTCCGACCGAAGTATAAACTTTCCAGTGATATCTGTGAGAAAGGGATATTCACTCGACAAGCTCGCGCATCTGCGCCGCCGCGCGCTGGATCCACTCAGCGTGTTTTGCTTATCAGCTTGCTCACATCAGCTATACAGGCATTAATACTGAATGTTTAACATTATATTCATTGCATGTACATTTTTAGACATCCTTAATCTCTAATAACTACATTCTGCTGTCTGTTTTTCTGTTGTTGGTGTTTCTTTGTCTGAATATGGCACTGATCACATGCGTGGTATCGGCGTTTAGTATCGGGGCATTTTAACGAGTACGAGTACATGAGCTCAGTATCGACCCGATACCCGATACCAGTATCGGTATCGGTGCATCCCTAGTTCCAAATATTGTTTCTGGCCATGTTCATACACAAATGTAAGCTCTAGATTTATAAAAAAATTGTGCAAGTTTGACCAGTCAGGTTTTCATCAGTGCATCATCAGGGACTGGTCAAAATGTTCTTTTTTTTTTTTTTTTACTTTAAGTTCTGTGTGTTTAATTTCCCACACGTTCACACAAATATACAGTACAAAAAATACAAAAGTGTGCACATCCAAAACCCTGAGCCCAATTCTGGGCTTTGGATGGGCACAATATATATATGTGTATATATATGTAGGTATATATGTATATATGTATGTGTATGTATATATATGTGTATGTATTTGTGTGTGTGTGTGTGTGTGTGTGTGTGTATGTGTATTTTGGCCTGAACACAAGGGATAGGAACACATTTGTTTATTTGAGTTTTAACTCTTAAATCTGTATTCTATCCAATTATCTCATGGGGCATTCCATGTTGTGAAGCGGCTAGAGATGTCTGTGCCATCCTCTTGAAGTCTGCTAATCAAATGCATCGCCACCATTATACACCTTTTTCAAATGCACATTAGGCAGAGAGCCAGAAGTCTGTCAACTTTTAACACCCAATAACAGGATGCTCAGCTGGGTCCATCGCCAAAAGCTGCCACTGAGAGCTTTCTTTTGTCTCTCGGACACTTTTCTTTTTTTTTTCTTTTGCGTGAATTGTAATGCAGCTTTTCACGTTCTGCCACATAATTTTCTCGCTATTGATTTTTGCCTGCTTATTGCTGAGAAAATCTTGTAACCTGCAGCGAGCGGGTGAATTACAAGGCCACGGCCTGAACGAACGGAAGGGTATATCCCTCCTCTGGCCTTACAGGAGAATTGGCAATGTCAAGGGATGAGGATTTGAGAGTCAAGTGTCGCTGAATGGTGGTCTGGGTGGTCTGGGTGCAGCTGCCTCGAGAACAAGTGGAAGAAATGCAGAGACAGCGAGAGTAGCGTGCCCCATGGAAGTGGACCTCTCCTTACTTTTTTGTCTTTCATCGTGCGGGCCAGCCGCTGAAAAGCTTGGCAGTGCCTGTGACTCCAGGCAGCTAAGCTAGCAGCTCCTAGCACTCAGTATGCAGCCAAAGTACTGGAATGACAACGACTCCATTCATTGTGGAGGTAGAGGAAAAGGCTGTGGATCTCCTCTGTCTGTTTTGCAGAATGGGGGATACAGAAGAGGAGGGGGCACTTTCCCCAACTTGCAGTACAGCGGAGGAGGTAAGGAAGAGGGAGTGAGAGAGAGAAACAGAAAGGGAGGGAGAAAGGGAAAGAGGGAGTGAGCGAGAAAGTGGCAGCGGTGGAGGGGGACCTTCCATGCCGAATGATTGAAAGAGGCGGAGAGGAAGCAGAACTCCATCAGATGAAATGAGGTGAAAATAATTCAGGCATTAATCAAGCTTGGCCGAAAGGAGGCTGCCCCCCCCTCTCTCTCTCTCTCTGCGGAAGCGAACGGAGAGGTGTGAATGAAGAACTCGAGAGTTGAGACGAGAGAACTACGGACACTATCGAATCATGTCGGAGTCCAACAGCAGCGCAGCTTGTATGGCCGATCAGGTCAGTTGTGTTCTTGTCATATTTGTGCGGTTTTGCAACTGCATGTTCTCTTTCTATAGATGTCGAGCTCCGTTGAGAGGGAAATTTGAAAATGTTGTGTCTCAAGCGAGAGCGAGCGAGCACGTTACCCGACGCATCAAAGCCGCAATTGTACGAAGCTGCCCGGACGACGGTGCAGGGTCCTGAAAGAACTGAATTAATCAAGACCAAGCATTGTTTGCAGTGCCTTATTTTTCGGCCATCATTCAGGGGGCCTGTGACGACTCAATAGCCCACAGACCACGTGAGAAAGGGGCTGCAGCTCTTTAAAAACCAGACCACGTGTGGGCCAACTGAAAAGTTTTTATAACAAATTGCAGTGGGAAGTTCTGGCGATGCTGGTGGAAGGGTATGTGATAAAGTTTCCAAGGAAGTGGGCAGGAGAGCAGTGTTTGAGAGACAGAAGGAAGGAGGAAAGTGTCCGGGCTGAAAGGAGGGCTGACCCATATTTCTTCTCCTCTTTTTGTCTTCCTTCACCTCCTTTTTTCAGTCACCAAGGCTCTTGTCACTTAAACAATCATGGGGAAGATTTGTTGGAAATAAAATGGATAGATATCTGATAAGACACTTTATGGCTCTGAAATGTATGTTGCAGCTCCAGTTTTGGTTGCCTCCTTTCCTTTGCCTCTGTTTCCGTTCCGCTGTTCAGTAGGAGTGTGCAAATTAGGATAAAGTAACAGTCTGGTGACTAAATAAAAACTAATGCAACAAAATAAGGTTACCTGCAGTAGTTAACAAAGATACAACTTTTTTATTAGTATTATTTATTTATTTAAATTAAGGAATGTCATTATTTGGCAGGTTTTGAGTTTTTGAATGACGAAAAATCCTTTTATCATTGTCATCTTGTTTAATCTTGATATGAATGTTGGCATTCTTAGTGCTTAATTAAATCTCTTTCCATCATTTTCCGGTCTCAAATTGCATTGTCATCAAGTTATATTCGTGAACAGTTTTTAATGAGCAAATTCTCTTTTATTATTTAATTAGTACAGAGAAGCATTTATAGTTCTATTGGCCAGTTGGTCACAATGCATTATTTTGGTCTTGCGTAATGGCTTTATTTATTTTTTTTGCAACCCTTAACTATCAATAACCCTAGTCCTAATCTTTGCCCTCATATTCATTAAAATGTTAAAAAAAAATTTGGTCTAGTCTTATCTTTATAGGTTAGACAGACATCACTAGCTGTCAGTCCTTGACATTGGGGGTGAGACCACATGAGAAGTGGCCATCTGACCTTGTCAGTTGGGTTGACCACATTCCTCCTTTGTCTTTTTGTACAGAAATAGCATGTAATTTTATTTTTGAATAATTATATATTTATTGTGTATAATTTATAAATGTTCATGGTTCAGACATCATAACCATGAGCGTTAACATATCAGTTCCTGTTAAAGTCACTGGTCATTTACATATAGAAGGCTTAGAGGTATAATAGCAACAGCCTGTTTAACTGTTAATAAAAGTATCAGAGAAAATGAGAATGATCAGATAAAAATTGTTTACTTTTAAAGAGGTGATTTTTATTTTTTTTCCCCTTGAGGTCCACTTTATAATCTGTAACACATTTCACGTGAGCAATTTATGCAAATTACAAAATATTAACACTTTCTTTTTTTTTTATGTGATCAATGGAAATTTGCTTTGTAGTATTTGACCCCTGTAAAGACACGGTTTGTTTTCTGAACATCCTGCAGAGAGAATTTGATGAGGTGTACTGATTTATTTGATCATTTCTAGCAGTTCTAGAACCCTGAGAAGGCACCACAGACTCAGGTGTCCAGTTGTAGAGCTCACTGATTTATCACATACACACACACACACACACACACACATGTTGGCTTTTGTGGTTTATGGGGACTCTCCATAGGCGTAATGGTTTTTATACTGAACAAACTGTGTGTGCTATTGCCCTACACCAACCCTACACCTAAACTTAGCCCTCACAGGAGACTTTGTGCATTTTTAGATTTTCAAAAAAACACCATTTAGTATGTTTTCTTTTAAGCCTTTTGAATTACGGGGACATAGGCAGTGTCCTCATAAACCACCTTCATATTGTAATACCTCTGTCATACCCATGTCATTATACAAATTTGTGTCCTCATAAGCCACACACACACACATACACACACACACACACACACACACACACAGAGGAGCAGGTGCATCTGCCAGAGTCTCAGCCTCCAGCCTCCAAACCCCTCATGTGTACTCAGTGTGTATACGGTGGGGAAACATAATTTCTCTATTTAAGCCTAAAAATATGCATAACTTAGAATGATATTGCATTCTTTTTTTTGCACAATAAACAATGTGCAAACTGAAGTTTTTATACCTGTAATGTACACAATAAATATATTGTCTACAAATATTATTTGATGTATAACATCAAATATAATATTATTTGTATTGGATTTCTTGTTTCAATTGTAGTTTTTATGTTTAAGAACAAATTTTGTTTTGATCTATATGATTGCACTTCATTTGCATGCATGCATATGTATGAAAAGCAGTAGCATTTTTTTTTTTAATTACACAGTTGCTGTCAGGACTAACTAAACAGAAATGTTTGCATTACACAAATATAACTATTAACAGAAATGAGTTATTCACTTTTTTTTAAAGAGGCATCACTGATATAGGCTTTCTGTAAACAACACTAATACCTAATTGATGATAAATCCTATAAATCATAAATACTATTACAAGTTACTTGGCCCCTCAAAATGGGCAGCGTTCTCCAATCAAAGCTATGCCATTTTCACCGATTAATTCTGTGCTTGAGATTCAGTTCTGTCTTTTTTGACAGCTTGGGCTCTATGGAGCTCTTATATTAGCTCTGTGATATGGCTAATTCTGCTGGATGCTGTAGAATTGTCTAATGCTATCTGTTGGAGTACATCATGCTTGACTAATAATTGAGATAATATGAGCCAGTCATTTAATTATAGTCACATCTTACTGGGTTAAAATTTCTTCACAGTAATCTACAATACGATGATCAATGTTTACAAAGTAAAGTTTAGAAAGTGTTTTGATTGCAACACCTGATCATTTATGTTACTGTTAAAGAGATGCTGTGTCTATTGATTGGTTTCACATAATGACCCAAAGAGCACCAAATAATGCTTGGAGAGACTGAGTTTAGCAATAAGTTATCAGTCTCTTTAACAGTGTAGGTATAAAACTGTGCCACGTGTAGGTGTGTCATGCACAGGTATGTAAGCTTGTGCGAGCATGTACTGTCAATAATATTTATTACGTAAGGTATATCATCTAGCATAATGTCAGCAAACTGCACGGATCGTATGAACATGTATCACCAACAATACTTTTTTTCCATTTATTTCTACAGAGTTTGAGACTGAAATGCGTATGTGTGTTTTGATGATTTGTGTGTACACATGGATTGATGGAAATTCAATGGGGTTCAACAAACTGAAACCACAGTGAAACTGTTCTGTTTCGCATTTTTCTAATGGAATGCAAATATTTGTATTGCAAACATTATCAGCATAGCAGTGAATATGAAGTTTATTTGTGAAAGCAACATCAATTGCATAATTTCTTAGTATTCGTTCTTTCCAATTGTTTGACATGCAGTCCAACTGCATGAAGCCCTGCTGATGATCAAGTTGTCCAGAATGATTTTGTGCTTAAATGGAAGAACGTCTGACCTTTTGAACAAAGTTAGCATGCAATCTCACAAATTTGCTTAGTTACATTACTGTCTTAGAATCTTGTGTGGAATCTTTAGTTCATTATTTTTTAAAGTATTAATATTTAAGAGCAGTTCAGAAGCATATGTGTGCTCGGAGGCAGTGGTCTCTCCACTCTCACACTCACTGTGCTCCTGGGCTTCCAGCTGCTCTCTTTTTCTCTTTCTTTCTGTCAATCTTGCTTCATTTATCTCTACTCTTCATGTGCAGATTTTATATGAATTACTCAGAAATTCTCTTTACACCTGTTTTTTAATTATTTTCAAAATAATGTCGACTAATAGCATGTTTGATATTTTTCCTAATACTTGTGACTTGTCATTTTGTCCATGTGACTTTCAGGACTTTTTAGGTGAAGGTTGTCTATCTGAACAGCTGTCATAGCTGCCAGCAGTAGTGACCCTCACTCAGTCATGGGTACTTTCCTCAGGCTTAATCACTTTTAAACTCCCTGTCCTTTCTGACTCTTTACCTCTCGTGTGTGTATATATATATATATATATATATATATATATATATATATATGTAAGTGTAGACAACAGGGTTTACACAGAAATCAATTACACAGAAATCCATTGAGAATATTGTATACAAAGTGATCAGCTAATAATTAACTGACTACATATGACATGTAGATGTATGTATGTATGTACATTTACTTCGTTACATTTACTTGAGTACATTTTTTGGGTAACTAATACTTTTAGAGTATATTTTAAAATGGGTACTTTTACTCTTACTCAAGTATACTTTTAGAGAAAAAACGGTACTTTTACTTCGTTACTGTGGGCGACTCTCCTCTCGTTACTGTATCTTAATGCAATACAAGTTAAAATGCTTTGGTTTATTCCAAACGCGCCGTCTACGTTTCTCTTGTCAATGAACGATGCCCATTCGCGAATGATTCATTCTTTTGAGTCGATTCTGTTTAAAGACTTTATCAAACCAGTTGGCAAACCAGTGAATCGGTTCGCGAATCAGTTTGAATGATTCGTTCAGTTCCCTGCCGCACGCGCTGAGTCTCTGAAGCGGTTCTCACTCAGATAACAGAGAGTTTAAGAACATCAAGAGCGATGAAGACGTGGCTTTGGATCTACAGTCAGTTGAAAGCAAATCTGCAAAGGCTTGTTTGCTAGAGCTATATGAAGATATTTTATTAGATGAACACCACGTGTGCTGTCTACTGTTCCACAGGTAACGCTATAGGCCACGATACTATTATGACATTACCAGTTTGTTGTACATGTACCTTACATTAAATACAATGTATAATTTATACATTAAATAAGGTGTCACAGAGTATGAAATGAACACCCGCGGAACCCGCGTTAGCTCTGTGCAGTGGCCTGTTCTAGACACAATTAATATTCATATTTTTACAATATTTACGCTTGCACAAATATAGGCTACATTTGTTTACATTTTGCAGAACAGAAGATCCGTCAATATGCATTTGTTTCGTTGTGTTCAGAGCAGTCATGCGAGGCGTTTTCAGAGGTTATAGGAGAATACATAATTAATTTACTTTAAAATATAATTTAATTCAGTGATGCAAATCAGAATTTTCATCAGCTGTTACTCCAGTTTTCGGAGTCATATGATCCTTCAGAAATCATTATAATATATTGATTTATTACCAGTGTTGGAAACAGTTTTGCTGCTTAATATTTTTTGGAACCTGTGAGATTTTGTTCAGTATTCTTTGATTAATAGAAAGCTAAAAAGAGCAGCACTGATAATAAATCAACATGATTTCTGAATGATTATGTGACTCTGAAGACTGGGGTAAAGGCTGATGAAAATTCTGATTTGCATCACTGAAATAAATTACATTAAATATATATATATATATATATATATATATATATATATATATATATTGAACAGCAGTGTGTGTGTGTGTGTGTGTCTGTGTGTGTATACACATACACGTTACATAAATGTAATCTATATATCTAAATAAAAATAGACTATATTCAGTACCTATATGATCCAAAGTAACTAGTAACTAACTACTTGAGTAGTTTTTTTATCCGATACTTTTTTACTCTTACTCAAGTAACTATTCAGACTATTACTTTTACTTTTACTTGAGTAAATATTTCTAGAAGTACTTTTACTTTTACTTGAGTAAATATTTCTAGAAGTACTTTTACTTTTACTTGAGTACAGTTTTTGGGTACTCTACCCACCTGTGGTATATACCCACACATACACATACATACATGCATACCAGTGGCGGCTGCTCGTCTTTCAAAGAGGGGAAGCTCATTTTCGGCCTTTCATAAAAATTGTCCATTTATTTATAAGTAAATTCTGCCATTGTGTGCAGTTTGCTAGCTGGCTAGTTCACCGCCTGGCCTACTGTATGAATGAATGAATGAACAAACGATCTAAAAAAAACATTAAACTCGACGGAGGAAATGTGGGAATTAGGTTAAACTGAAACAAGGAATGTGGTGTATAATTGTGTGAAATGTATAATGAAAATTGGCCAGCAATTTCGCCAAGCAAATATCAAGAAATAGGTTGCAGCAGTTTGTCTTTTGACTACACTTGCAAAGTCCACTATGGGACTGAGCTCGAATCAGTGTTTCCAACTTCTTTCGATGGAAAGTAGCTAAAGCCAGTTTGAAAAGTTGCTAAATGTCGCCAGATGACGTCATGCGCTAATTAGCATATTAATTACTTCATCGCGTCATATTGCTTTTTACATTTGTTTGTCTCTCTGTGCTCATACTGTATTTTAATGCAGCCAAATTCTCAATAAAACTGTTCTCCTTTATATATTTGACTGTTTATGTTGTCAGTCAACGGGATAAATATGAAATAGTGACCGAAACGCAGCCCTTTAAGAATACATAGCCAGCTCTCCCTCCCAAGAAGTTAGTCTGCACAAAAATCCTAATTTATAATCGAGCCGTCGTCTGATTAAATCAAATAATACACACAAGATAAGACAAGACAATTCCTGTGCTGTGATTTCGGCTATATTTGCATGTAAATTTAGAGAAGCAACATAATATCTATTTTAACTGAACGTGCTGCTCCTCTCAGCCGCTCACAGAACAGAGAAAGAGGTGCTCGCGCCGTTGCGGCAGTTCCAGCGATCACAGAGACTCGCTAAGGTTTGTCAAAGAAGTCGCTAGATTTGTCGCTAGTCACTTTTGGGGAAAAGGTCGCTAGGGTGGTCTGAAAAGTCGCTAAATTGGCAACACTGGCTCGAATAGCTTCAGCATCAGCGACTTCTTATAGGACACAATCGCTGTCAATCAAAAGGAGATGCAGTCTTTCGACAAACCCTCCAATCATCACGCAGAAGCCCGGAGTCCAGCCCCGCCCACTCCTCCATTCACCCCCAGAGACGCTGAGCGTCCGGGGGTGGGACATAATCGCAGCATTTATCCAATGAGCATCTAGTTTTGAAGCACTGAAAAAAACTGTTCAAAGCAGCCCCATTGAAGTCAATGGACGCTGGGCTTCAACAGGCAAATACACTGATGCTACGGGAATATATGAGAAGGAAATCGAGTCACCTGCTATATGTAGCTGATTCTGAACGAACTCATCTTCGAGATGAACGTATTCTAACGCATTTTTAATCAATAAAATGTTAACACAATAGTACATGTTTGACCATTAATTTTTTGACATTATAGGGGAAGCTGAGCTTCCCTTGCAGTCTTAAAGAAATCCCCACTGATACATACATATACATACCTAAACGCATATTATAAACATACAATACATATAAAGGTACATGTCCACTCCAACCATGTATACTCATAAATTCTTGAATAAAAAACTCACATATGTCTCTATTAAGATACTTGACAGTTAATTAATTTAACTAACTAAAACTTAGAATATACGATTTACTAGTGACTATAACACCTGTTCTCTCAGGATACTGCTTATTCCCTAACATTAACATTAGCAAGAACTAAGCAAAGGCGGTGATACAATAACCAAATTGACAGATATCTTATAATTCTTTGCTGAAAAATAAACAAGCAATATATAAATGATAAAATTAATTAAAACACTCAGAGTGCACCCCTAATCTTGACCCCTATTCTAGTAAGAAGTTATAAATCAAAATTGTTAATTAAGGATTTTATTGGGTTCCATATTCTTGAAAATATGTTTTGTCTATCTGATATCTTATATTTCAGCTCTTCTAGGGGTAACACGTAGCTTAGGTCTCTTAGCCAAACTTTGAATACAGGCACAGATTCAGACTTCCATTTCTTTTTTGCTAAGGTCATACATAAAGAAACAGCTTGTGACACATATTTACTTCCTATATCTGAGGTATCACCAAAATTACCCAATTTTGGCTCTGGTGGCAAATCAATTTTAAATGCTTCTGAAATAAATCTGAATATACTTTGCCAGAATGGTCTAATTTTATGACATGTCCAAAATAAATGAGACAGTGCCTTCTGAGATTTTACATTTGTTACATATTGAGGATACATTTGGGAAAATCTTATGTAGTTTGGTCTTCAAATAATGAAGTCTGTGAATAACTTTAAATTGAATCACACAATGCCTTGCATTTATAGAGCACTCATTAATTTCATTAAGACACTCTTCCCATGACTCACCAGACAATTCTATACACAGTTTGATGTGTAGCCATGTTTTCAAAACCCGTGAAATGTTTCCTAGTAAAATCTCTAATTTGCAAATACCGGAAAAAAATCAGTAGATAAAAGATTTTTTTAAATGTATTGTCAATATATAGATCTCTTATGGAAATTAAACCCTTTTGCTTCCATTGGGAGAAAACCTTGTCTTGTAAGCCAGGGGTAAAGGCGTGGTTTTACCAATTGGGCTGTCCAAATATATATTTGGAAGATCCAAAAATGCTTTAATCTGTTTCCAAATCTTTAGAGTTCTTTATTACTATATTTTCATTATAAAACCTTGACTCAATTTTTACTGGACTATTCAACAAGGCCTCTAAAGATGTCGTCCTACAAGAAGTTCTTTCTAACCAAACCCATTCTGGTATCTCCACTTTATTCTCTGGAATTTGTCTCCACCCCGAAAGGAAGTGTGAATTAGCAGCCCAATAGTAACTTCTGAAGGAAGGAAGACTGAATCCTCCTTCTGCTTTGGGCTTACATAGATGTTTTTTAGATATTCTGACTGCTTTATAATTCCATATAAAATAAATAATTATAGACTCTAATTTTGTAAATAATTTCACTGGAGTCAGAACTGGAATAGAACAAAATAAATACAAAAATCGAGGAAGGGTTACCATTTTGATTGCATTGATCTTTCCTGCCATAGATATAGGTAAAGTCCTCCAAAATTGTATATTATCTTTTAGCTGATTCACTTTCACATGCCAGTTCACCTTTAGAAGTGCATCTGCCTTTCTTGTGATTATGATTCCTAAATGTTCAAATTAATTATGAACAATTTTAAATGGTATAGAATTTAAAAAAATATTTTGTCAATATCCTCAGTTAGGGGCATTAACTCACTTTTATCCCAATTTATTGTAAAACCTGACAGTTTATTAAATGATTCTAAAAGCTTCAAAAGAGGTGGAACAGACAATTCTGTCTTTGCTATATATAACAGTACATCATCTGCATATAAAGATATATATTGGGGTCTGTCATTAATTAAAATATTAATTCTCTGCCAAGGGTTCCATCGCTAGCACAAATAGGCAGGCGGGAGAGAGGACAGCCTTGGCGTGTTCCTCTATATAGTGGGAATGAGGCTAAAAATGTAAAGTTTGTAAGGACCGAAGCTTTTGGATTAGCATACAAAATTTTAATCCACTGAATGAATTTGTTCCCAAATCCAAATCTTTTCAGAGTTGCGAACATGCATATAAGGCCATTCAATTTGATCAAAGGCACATTGTGCATCTAAGGAAATCAAACATGCTTTTGTTGTATGTTTCGTATATATTGTATTATAAAGACGTCTCAAGTTTGATTGTATGTGGCGATTTGGCATAAATCCTGTCTGATCTTGATTTATGATTGACCATATATACTGCTGCAGTCTATTCGCTAATACTTTGCTAATGATTTTTGCCTCTATTGGAATAAGAGATATTGTCGACGATATGACGACAACTTAATTTTATCCCATCCAGGCTTAGGTATTAATATTGTGTTAGCATTATAACACAAGGGGGGGAGTTTCAATTGAGAGAATGATTGATTGATCATACGAAGAAACATTGGGGAGAGAATCTCCCAGAATTTTTTATAATATTCTGCACTGAACCCATCTGGCCTGCACATTTTATTATTAGGGAGGTTATTAATAATAAAATGTTTAGGGAGTTTCCTTTTCCAACATTTCAACAGCTTCTTCACTTATTTGGGGAAGATCAATATTAAATAAGAATTTATTTTGTTTATATCTATATTTTCTTTGGGGGGCGCCAGAGTTCACAGCGGGGGCGCGGGAGCAGATATACTTTTAGGTAGGGCTGGGCGATAAAACATTAACTATAATTATAGTGATATAATTTTCCTCGTTTAAATATTAAATTTAATGTTTATGCGGCAAAAGCGGAACAAAACAACTCTACTCATTTGAACCGTGCCACACGGACCATATCCGCTTGGTTCAAACAGCGGCACAGAGCGAGCTGACTAGAGCAGATGTGTTTACTCACCGATCGTGCAACCACTAAACAGCACCGTGAGATCCAGTGAGAAGCGCTTGAATTCAGCGAAGAACACAAATGACTGATATAAACTAGTATCAGTCGATGCCAGTCAACTGATATAAACTAGTTTAAATCCAGATAAAACAGTGTAAGGTCCACCCATTTGGCCCAAAGAAAGTATCCAAATAGTGGATGAAGGGTTCCTGCGTGTTCGGTCTTTTCAATGTGCAAAATTCTTCAATTTAAATTAAATCTAATCTGACTCCATTTTATTATTTAATCTGACTCCATTTTATTATGACCTCGTATTTAGCTTGAAATGCAAATTGATTGCTTGTCTATTTCTAATTAGTATTCTTCTGATATTTAATTATTCTAGTTAACTCTTGACTTTATATTTACTCGTTCATTCGGTTGCTCATGTCTCTAACAAGGATGCAACGTAATCTACTAGAGTCAATAATTAGAGTAAAACAGAATAAGGTCAAATGTAACAATTTATTATCAGTCAAGTAAATACTGTATGTATATGTCAATTCCACAGCAATTCAAAGAGATCAAATCATATCAATACAAAACATCGAATTCTCAAAGATAAATCTACGAGTAAAGGATGCATACCTGACTTTATAGAAATACATAGTGTGGAGCATTGAGACACCACACTACGGGCTTCTGGCTACAGAATTCGCCCCGATCCTTTTGCAACATTTCCTTAGTACTTCAGACCAAGACCAATACCCCCCGAGATGGAGACAGGAGCTAACAATTGTAATTTGCAATTTAATCAAGTCGAGTTAGCACCTTTTGGGACAGAAGGTAATTTGCATGAAAACCACTGGGAACTGACCCACCCTCTACAATATGCAAAATATCTCTGAACTCTTAGGATCTGTATTACCTTTTAGTTTACTTCTTATAAGAATGAGACCATTGTACCAGTCGCCCTGAGACAATTCAAATGATACCAAACATGACTGTACATAACACTTGCATTAATGCAGAACATTACATTCTACTATCGACCATTCTGAGTGAGCTGAGTTAAGGGAAGGATGGGTGAGGGGAAGAGGGGATGAAAAGGAACTGATGCATATGTGAGAGAGGCATTTTCCCGCATTTTCTCTCAGTGGGATGTGGAGACAGATGTCTGTATGTTAATGCACTGTGTGTGTGTGTTGTCCATCTCAGAAGTTCAAAGTGTCTGAGGTTCTGTAATTCTTACAACAGCGCTGACAAACAGCAGAAAAACACTGTGTGCAGTGATACAGTCAGAAGGCTCTTCAACCTACAAATCGCCATCGTTTACCATGGATTTACTGTAGTAACACTAACTGCACCATGGTATTGTAGCAGAAATGTGGGGTATTTATATCAAATGTATTATATTAATGTAGACGTGTATTACATGTATTAAAGGAGTAATGGAATGGAATTACATTTACCATGTGTGTACATAGGGGGAGCCCATGAAAAAAAAAGGTTGGGAACCACTGCTCTAGATGCTTGGGACTGTTTAAGCTGTCGAGCTAGAAGTTTGTGAGGCTTCTCACCTAATTCAAAATGGCGTTGTTTAATTTCATTAAGTTGTTTAGCAATTTTATTGGCAAGAATAGAATTATATTCACTTCTCAAAGTTACTATTTTCTTTAAAATAGTTGAGCAATAATTGGATTTATAACTTTCCTCTAATTCAGTAATTTGTTTATCTATTTCATGTAATCTTTTTATATCTTCTTTGTTTTTTCTGATCTGAAATGAAATTATATCTCCCCTGATAAAAGCTTTCATTGAATCCCACAGAATCTGTCACATGCCAATATAATTTTCAGACTAAAAGTATCAATTTTTTTCTTTTATGTAATCACAGAATTTAATGTAATTCAAAAGAGAGTTGTCAAATCTCCAATTATACATTCCTTTTTCCTACTTCAATTTTAGATCCAGTGATAATAGGGCATGATCTGATATTAAACTGTTATGATATTGAGTGGACTTTACCATTTTTAACAAACTTGAATCTATAATAAAAAAGATCAGTTCTGGAATAGGACTTATGTACTGATAAGTAAAAAGAATATTCTCGAGCTGAGGGGTTTAAACACCGCCAAATGTCTATCATGTTGAAATGTTTCAAATAGTTATGTAAAGTGGCTGCAGATTTATTTTTTGTGGTACGACTAGGCCGTGCAACTTTAACTGGGTCAATAACACAATTAAAATCTCCCCCAGTAATCAAGTTGCAAAGTCAGGTATTTTGTCTAAAACCCTTTAAAAAAAATTTGGGTCATCATAATTAGGACCATACAAGTTAACCAATGTAATAGAAACTGAATTTATTTCACCACAAACAATTATATATCTACCAGTTTTATCAGATATTGTCTATGTATAAATGGTACTTGCTTTTTTACAATGACCGCGACTCCCCTTAATTTAGTAGAAAAGTTTGACTGATATACTTGCGCAGCCCATCCAGGATTAAGAAGAGCCTTTGCTGTTTGTTTTATATGAGTCTCTTGTAGAAATATAATTTCAGCATGTCATTTATTAATGAGTATATACCTTACGTCTTTTCACTGGATGGTTCATACCTCTCACATTCCAACTCCGAAGCCTTACTGTGCTTTCTCTGTGTGTTTGATATATTCTAAATATTTATATAAAAGTAATTATTATTTCTAATATCCGATGCTAGTTTAATTTTACCTTTCAACCGAACCGTAACTATACCCCCTTCCCAAGAACAAATCAGAACAAGCGTATACAAACAGAACACCCCGTATTCCCCCCCACCCTTTCCTATCAGTCAGATGATTTAACTCCACATTACTACCGGATCACTCACCACCGATGCAACATAATCTTCCGTGTTCCCCGAAAAGAAAGAAAGAAAAAAAAATCTTCCTCCGTTAAGATAGAATAAACACAAATAACCTGTTTTATGAACCTCCTAATTGTCCATAATGTTCACTGTTATTCCAATAAACAAAAATAATAATAAAAAAGTATTGATGTCTTATTCAGTTCAATCTAATCTGTCACTTCCATTTAGTCTACAGGCCAGTTGTCTATGACTCGTGACAAGTAGATTCCAGCCTCTGGTGTGTCAAATGTTTTTTTTCTCACCTTCTTTTGCGGTCACGATGAGTGTAGATGGGAATCGAATTCCGTACTTGACACCGAGACTTTTGCATTTTTTCTTTATTTCGGCAAATCGGAATCTCTGCTTCAACACATCCAAGGTCAAATCTGGAAAAATGTGCACCCTTTTTCCTTCTAGAGATTTCTCTTTAGCCAGCTTCATGATTAACTCTTTCATTTGGTAATGATGTATCCTGATGACAAATGCTCTTGGACGATCATCTCTCGGTCTTCGCTGGGCCCCCTGTGCACATGATCAATCTGGATCGGTTTAATGAAGTTTTCGGAACCCAACAGTTTTGAAAGTAATTCCGCTATAAACTCAGTAGGCCTGCCATTTTCTTCCTTCTCTGCAACTCCTATCAGCCGAATGCTATTGCGTCTGGAGCGGGACTCGAGGTCGTTACATTTATCTCTTACACTCATCCAGTAGTTCTGCACACTGTTTTTCTATGCATGTCAGACGGGTTTCTTGGTTCGTAGTAGCCTCTTCGATCGTCGTGACTTTTTCTGCCATGGTTGTCAGCGTTGATCGTAGGTTTGCATGAACGTGTCAAATGTTTGGCTAAATGAAGCATTAAGGGCTGTGATTGGCATCCATGTTGTCTTTGAGTGCTAGGAGAAATTGTGCTAGCGTTAGCACCGATTTGCCTCGGCTCGTCCCGTCACGTCCCGTCATCGTCGGCCTCTTCATGTAATTTGCCGTCTCTTTTTTCAAATGTTTGGTTTTATTCACTTCTTGACTTTCGTCTGAACAACTTTAAAGGTTAAACCTTAACTTTCAGATTCATTTATTACGAAATTATTCGTAGGATTAGCGGAGTTTAGACGAAAGCAGTTTTCTCCGAACAGGAACTCCTCTCGTGGATATTTGTTTCCTTTATTTTCCACAAGTTTCCTTAATAATGATTAAAGTCTTGATGAAACTGAAGTTGCGACAGATCTTTCTATAGACAAACAAAAACTATTGGTGGGGCCCTTGTTCTGTAGCATTTTTTTGCGGGCATGCTCTTAAAAATGAAGGCAGATAAAAGAAAGCTTGCAAGGGTGGTATTTAAGCAGACCAAAAATCATTGCATAAATAACCATAGAAAAGTATTTTGTTTTTACCGGAAGGTTGTGACATTTTGATTAAACATTACATGGTTAGAACTTAAAAAAAATAAAATAAAACACATGCATGGATTAATCATTCACAATAAGATCTATAACATGCATTAGAAAATAGATAGGTCTATTATATGCCGTCAGTTCACTTAAAAATTAAAGTCTTGTCATTATTTTAGTTTTGAAAGAATAACCTGGCTGTTTTCATATTTTGGGGAACACATGGATCACTTTAAGCATGTAATGGCCATGTTTATCAGACGGTTTTATGCTACTTAATTTCTTAACATTATTTGATTGACTTTTTCCCCAAATGAGCGCAAACCCCGCCTCACAGCTGGTTCATTGGTCATGTCAGTCAAAATGCTGATTTCCTGCAATGCTCAAACAAAACCCTAACTTCAGCGTAGCATTGGCAGCACATCCTGATAGATAGCACCGGATTCATGATTTTTTTTTTAACCTTATGTACTATGAAACTTTTCTTGAAGGGTGACTGCATGATGGAGTTGACCAAATTCAGCTATTTGTTGGTGTTTGCACTTAATTGGATTATTAATTAAAAAATCTAACATTATTTATGATGCTATACTCAAGTTAAGAAGGAACATGTTAAACATATTATGTCTAGACTAAATTTCTCAATTACATTTTTTCCAGTATTAAGGGCTCTTGGAACACAGTACTATAGTTTCTAAGTCTGACTAGCTTTGTAGCATTAGCATTCAAATGTACTGTAGAACAAAGAATTGCTCTTATTTTGTGGTCTTTCTGTGTAAACAGTCTTTTGAACAAGTGTGTTTTGACTGACCCTGCTGCCACCTCTGCAGCTGTCACAGCAATGAGCCTACTTATTTCCCAACCAAAGGGCAAAGAGTCTCTCTACAAATACTACTTTTTTTGCACAAGATGTAATTTAAAGCACGGACTGTTGGACAGGCTAAATTTGTACTTTGGGCTTTGCTGATTCTCACAGCCTGGGGAAAGTTTTTGTGTCTCACATGCAGTCTGGATAATTTGCCAGACGGCTCCTGAGGAACAGAGCCGGTCTCACAGTAAAGCAGTCGCTCAGTCAGGGCTTCAGCAAACTCCAAGCCATGCCATGACAAACCGAGGCCTCAGGATGCAGGAAAGATGAAAAAGTCAGGGCTTTGATTCAGAGCTGTCAGGAGAACAGCCTCAAAGCTCTTTCCACACGCTTTACTCACCCCCTCAAGACATCACATGCATTTGATTAGATTTGGGGGTTTTTTACATGTAGGTCTTTGTTTGATTCTTTTGTGATTTAGACAATTTTCTAAATGACATATTCTAAAAAACATTTAGGCCTAGATAACTAATTTTAAATGGAAAGGGTTTTGTAATAAAACTAATGTTTAAGTCTTATTTAAAAGAATATGTAATATATTTTATTGAATGCAATTCAATAGGAATCAAGCTGATTCAATAGCATTTCTGATGTAGTGTCAATTACAACATAAATTAACTGTAGTATTTTTTTTAAAGAAATGAAAATAGTTTGTTTATTGCAATGCATTAATAATGAGAGTAAATTGAGCCAAGATTTATAAGTAAAAAAAAAACACTATGTATTTATAGTTGCAAGTATTGTATAACCACAAGACGTTTTACATGATAATATTAAATGCATGTATATCAGGGGTGGCGAAAGTCTGTCCTGGAGAGCCGCAGCTCTGCAGAGTTTTGCTTCAACCCTAATCAAACACAGCTGGACAAGCTAATCAAGGTTTGAAGGGTTACTAGAAAGCTACATGCAGGTGAATTTTAATTAGGGTTGGAGCTGAACTCTGCAGGGCTGCGGCTCTCCAGGACCACCCCTGATATACAGTATATATATGCACTAACATTGAAAAGTTGTGTTTTTTATTTAATTTTTTTGGACAGAAATTACTACTTTTATTCAGCAAGGATGCACTAAATTGATCAAAACTGATGTTAAAGACATTTATAATGTTACAAAAGATTTCTTTTTGAAATAAATGCACTCTATTCACAAAATAATGTTTCACAATTTCCACAAATATTAAGCAGCAATTGTTTTCAATATTTATAGTAATAGAAAATGTTTCTTGAGCACAAGATCAGCAGATTAGAATGATTTTTGAAGGATAATGTGAAATCAGTATTTCAGTATTTATTAAATATTAAATATTAATTATTACTGTATTAATATTTCAAAATATATATTTTTTTACTGTATTTTCGATCAAATAAATGCAACCTTTGCGAGCATTAGAGACTTTTTTAAAAACGTTCCACCAACAAAAAAATCTTACCGACCTTACATTTTTGAATGGTGCAGTTTATCTATAAACTTAATCATGATTATGTAACGCAGGTAAAGCGTATGGACATAGTAACTTTCACATTATTTCTGCACAAGGATACTAAGAAGAGAGGTGATATAACCACCTTGTTTACATCGATCTGAGCAGGTTGTGTGTTTAAGACGGTTGACTTAAATCAGCAGAGCATTATCTCTGCATACATTCATAATTCTTGACAAAATACAGTCTAAACAGAAGCTGCATGAACCATAACATCATGCTTCTGTATGACATTCTGACAGTATCCACAAATATTACATAAGTGATGAATAGCCAATAGCAAGTTCAGATCAAATATTATACTTAAAATATTTGTTTTAAACATTACAAACATGTAAATGCTTTAACAAATATTTAGTTGTCATTCCAGGCAGAAATAGAGTTGATTTAAATGTTGTTTCTCCAGGCCAGTGAACACAATACTGTACATTATACACGGCAAACAATGCTTTAAAGTGATCAGAACTTCTGTTTCCGTCTGTTACTTCTAATGCTAATGGACTCTGAAGATGTTTTTCAGTCTAGAAGCTGAAGTTGCATGACATTACATCTCTATGTTTAATGTCAGCCTAAATTGGGCTGATTTATGCAACCCTGAATGCCAACAATGGGTCTTTAAAAGTGCTGTAATTGGCCCTCTTGAGCATATTGTGATTTAAAATGGGTCGTTCCCCAAATTCAGTCCCTCCATAACAAATTCATTTGTTTCTGTGTTTACAAATGCAAATAGCTCAGCAATAATGAGAATCAGCCCTTAGTACAATGACAGAAGAAAGGCCATTGGAGACTGTTTATGTCTCAATGTGTAACTCATTAGGACAAGCTGGTTGAACATACATAGTTGTATAGAACCTTCAAACAAAAATGCTGAGATAACATTGTGTGATGAGCAGGTGAACAGCTTGCAATGGCTCACACTTCCGCAGGTTATGTTCCCTTATCATTCTCACTGAGCATTAATTTAATGATTTGGTTATGTGAAGCGTGTCTGCATCTAGACCTGGTTTTCTGGTTTTCTATGTATAGTTCTATATTTGAAATCTTTTGTGACATCTTTACTGTTATGTAATTCATAACAATGCAAAAATTATGTAACCGCTTATAGTGTTATAGTTGGAGACAGTGTATAGGTAGAAGCGACCAATTTGAATATGTACTTTGTGACCCAGTGAAACTCCCTAAAGCCGCACCTCCAGGCTCCTCCCCTCTCCCCACCCACGGCTCGAGGGTAGAATAGGTTCCACATGGAGCCATGTCAGTTTGCTCTGACCCTGCTTACACGCTTGGTGCTTGCCTGAATGCTGTAGGTTCCTGTACGAGTAGGTGCTACTAGAGTTTACAATGGGCAGCACAAAGGTAAGACCAAAGGAAGTGAGAAATAACAGTGAGCCTAGAAGTGTATGTGGAATGTTGAGGCCTCAGTTATCAACATAGGGGTAAGAACTCTTTGTGAGGGAACTTCAAGAAAATCTTTCAAATTGTTTTTTTAAGTAACTAGGGAACTAGAGGGATTAGTAACTGTCTTTAGGTCTTATGTTTAAGTCTTTGGTATAATTAGTTTCAAGCATTATCTGGTCATTAAGGTGTACAGTTTTTCTTTAGAATGGCTTTGGTCATTATTGGAATGCTGTTAGACATGTCGTGCACTGTGTAGAAACATGACAAGGAATGACAGATATACGCCCTCAACATTCCATCATGGTTGATCATATTTTGATCTGGTTTCTAAGGGATGTTTGACTTCATTCAGGTGTTGAAAAGGTGGTATAACCATTTAAGAAGTTTATTTTCTTTAACATTTATTTTAATTATAGTACAGAACGGTCATGAATAATAGCCAGTTTTCTTGGTTATATGACCATGAAGAGTCATCCTCAGACCAGAGGATGGCTACCAGAGCTGTTATGGATCCTGCCTAGTGTTTAACAGTGGGCAACTGGTTTATGGGTTGAAGGCAGATTTTAGATTTTCTTTTAATGGAAGCCCATGTAGTGCAAAACTGCCTTTTCATTTTTTGTGGTATATTAACTGTCTTGTGAAGCTTGTGACCACTGTTTCTTGTGCATAATACAGTTCTGTCTGTGTCTAAGTTTATGTAATAATTTTTTAGATATAGTCACCAAGGCTGCATTTATTTGATAGTAAAAACAGTAAGAATGTTAAATATTATTACAATTTAAAATAACTACTTCTACTCTATTTGATATAGTTTTAAATAGAATTTATTCTGGTGATGCCAAAGCTGCATTTTCAGCAGTCATTACTTCCAATCTTCTGTGTCACATGATCCTTTAGAAATCATTCTAATATGCTGATTTGGTGTTCAAGAAATATTTATTTTTATCAATGTCGAAAACAGATGTGCAATACTGTTATTGTTGTTACTGTCACTTTTGATCAATTGAATGCCTTCTTTCTGAATAAAAAGTATTAATATCTTTAAAAAATAATACGTAAATATATACATTTTGTAACTCTTTGTTAATTTGCAGATTAATAGCCTTGCCTTTTAAAATCGTTACTTTTATTCTATAGTATGTCATGATGTTTCCGTAATTCCTAATAACCAGATCACCTGCCCATAGTAATAATTACTTACTTTATTACAATGAGAACACTTGTAGAACCAGACTATATACCAGACTATATGCCAGCCTTTATAAACCTATACGGGTGTGTATGTGACATTGAGTGACGTGAACTCCTAATGACCTGACACTTAGTCCACCGTCTCTTCCCCACTTTTGTGCCCCTTGTTCAGATTTGGGGTTGCTTTGCCTGACAAGTAACCATCACTGATGATTGATCAAGCATGAGAAGAGTGTTTTCAGGGTCTAAGCCAATGAGAGAGCAGGAATATGACCTACTGCTCACAGGGTGAGAAGCGGAAGCTTTGCATCTTTAGCAGAATTACTTTCACCTCACAGAGACTAGATAATGGCATCTTTAAGGACTGTCCACGCTGGTTAATTTCATTCCAGTTGAAGAGAATGAACCCACCCTTGTTTAGTGCTTTTTAGGGGACCATAACTAAAGGAGTTAAATAAATGTTTTTGCTTTCTACCACTCCTTCTGCCCATCCACATCAGCCTTTGGGACACATACAGGTTGTCCCATCCCAAAAGCACTGCATTTGCTGATACAGAAATTGTCAATTCAAGTCTGCTTTATTGTCAATTCTTCCACATGTACAGTACATACATACAGAGAATTGAAATTGCGTTACTCTCAGACCCTTGGTGCATACAGTTAACATTAAACACTGACAGTAGACGTTCAAATACAGATAAATACAGTTGTACATATGTACATACAACTATACAGATATACAAATGAGGACATTGTAGAAAAATAAAGAGATCGATAAAGTGGCATAAGGCACATGCAAACCAGTTAAATAAAACAAAACTGTGCAGATATGTGTATATGTATAGAGTGTATGTGTATGTATATATATATATATATATATAGTGCAAGAGGAGCTTATCAGTCTGAGGACATTTTAAAAAAATAAAAAAGGAGATAGATAAAGTGGCATAAGGCACATGGCAGAATAGATAGTGCAAACCAGTTAAATAAAACAAAACTGTGCAGATATGTGTGCAGTGCAAGAAGAGCTTATCAGTCTGTTAAAGTGACAAGAGAACAGTCTTTTTATCAGACTATCCGAAGAGGTAGTTTGCAGTCAATGCTGGATGAGGGAGTGATCAGTCCAATGCTGCACAAGTGACAGAAAAAAATACTGTCACTCTTGCTTTTGGTGGGTGTTTGTTTATTTAAGACTTTAGAAAGTTATTCAAAAAGATTCTAAATGTGAACACACACATAGCTGGAAGGTCCTGGGGATGTGGGGAGCTGGGGGGGTCGTAGTATCAGTATTAACATGTCAGTGCAATAGTTTGCTTTTCAGAAAGTTATCATACAAATGCCTTGTAGTTGACTTGTTGAATATAGAATGAAAAGATGCTCTGTAAGAGGCTTTTTGGTACCAATCACAACCCTTGAGTTCTTACCTCTGACCTTGATAAATTAACCCGAGGTGAAAGTCTTACTGGAGTCTTTGAACAGGCCTGTTGTATATCCCTTCTTTTCCTAAGGAGAATGAAGCCCTCATCAGCAGAGAAAGATTGAGGATTTTGCCTTTGAAATGTGAACTGGGGGTCGGTATAGGGGGCACTAGAAAGGGGAAAGTTCAGCTCTGATGAACGGTGAACCCAGTAGACCTGGGTGTTTAACTATTTCAGAAGTTCTGAGAGCACATTTCCTTTGGCTTCCTTGCTTTTCTGTCTTTCTTTCACATTCTCAAATTGCTTTGGTAATTTTTTTTCTTGCTTTCCTGTAAACTGTCCAGCCTGATGGGAAATGCTTTGCAGCATTAATCAGCAGTAGGTCTCTAATCTCTTTTTATGTTTGGACCTGTGCAGCCTTGTGAAGTTTCACTACCCGGAGCGGGTTTTGGAATCTGCACTATTTTTTGCGAAGGTCACTCCATAGGCCACACCTTTGACTCTTTAACTTCAGTGAGCAGGAAGTCGTTGATTCGTCACAGAATTGATATCTTCCGCTGCAGGATTAGAAGTCTTGTAGAGTCTTTTTTGGGGGCACAATTATTTCATATGAGTGTGGGGTTAATGTTCAATCTATAACCATGGCATCACTCTTCTCAGTTCGTATCTTAAATAACTTTAAATAGATTGATTCTGTAGTGCCAAGGTTAATTAATCATAGAAATCAGGTGAGCTGATGTGTGAAAGGTCCCCTGATAAGTTTTTACACTGATAAGTGTTATTCAGTGATGCAAATTTGACATGTACCAGAGCATATAACAATCTGTAGGGGAAAATTAAGAAAAAAAAGTTAATAGCTCCCCCAGGAGAATTTCTGTTTCTCTATTTACGTTATAAATATTTATAGTTCTCCCAGGGATGCATCAATAATTGTTTAATACAACTAAATATTATTCAACTTGTATGTTACATAATCTGTGACATTTGATTAGTATGTTACATAATCTGAGAAGTTTATATGCAATCAAAATATTTACTCTTAGTAATATTTATATTTCTCTTATGGAAGCACGAATAATTAATTTATATAATCAATTTTTTTTCCCCCCTGAATGCAGCTCATTGGAGCAGATGACAATCTGTGATGGTTGCAAGAATGAAGTAAAAATACTGTCACTCTTGCTTTTGGTGGGTGTTTGTTTATTTAAGACTTTAGAAAGTTATTCAAAAAGATTCTAAATGTGAACACACACATAGCTTATGCTCCAAACACTTAAACACACCATATTGAGGTTTTGTTGAACTGTGCGTTATATCACACCACATTCTGCATGAACATCTCCAGGCATTCTGGGTGTTAAGTTGAGAAGTCACAGGTCAGTTCTCACATCCCTTCTTTGCTTGACAGGGTCACATACCTGCAATGAATTGCTCAGAGGGAGATGTGCTGCTGTCAGTCACAGGCTTCATGGGTAGATTCTTCTTACTGTTTGAGGTTGTAGGGCAACTTTTGGTGAAAATACAACCTCAAGAGATCAAGATTAGTACTGATACTATTAGTACTGATTATATGAAGCTGTTGTTTTTTGAAGCAGTTTTAAGGAAGTCTTCTCTTTTTTTATTTTCTTTCATTTCATTTCATTTCTTTAACTTTTTCTTTTTCTTATGTTTTCTTTTTTCTTTCTCTATTCCTTTTTTCCTTATTGTTTTATCTAGAAAGTCAAATAGCTGAACCACTCATTTGACTCAGGTCCCCCTGAGACCTTGTGTTTATGAGTGTGTCTTGGTCTTACGTAAAAGGGCAGATGGGCCCAGCTGGACGATCTTGTCTCTCGCTCTCTGTGCTCAGTAAGACAGATCCTTGGAGCAAACAGCAACGGCTGAAACACCTGGGCATTCCAGAGCACATGGACAGGGATCACATTGATTTACCGGAAGGTAAACCCAGCATAACCTTGTGTGTGAGCGCAGAAGGGACATGTTTTGGAAAATATCAACTGTCTCATTTGTAGAGCTGCAATTCCCTGTATAATTTATGTTGAACTATAATACTATAGGTGGATAGATGTAGAGAAGAATTGACTAGCATTTAAATAAAGCATATTTCTGTCATGACAACTCTCTGAATATTTTAGCATTGTAATGGATATGACAATGTTAATGTATTTGCTATTGACGGAACAGATCTCCTAAAGGCAGACCATCATACACTATGCGATTTTCTGTGGAATCTGTCAGTTGTAATCTACAGACTAGCTCTGACTTTCCTCAACTAGCATCAACTTGTTCAGACTGTAAAATCGGGGGGAAATCGGGGCAAAAAACGCGTAGTGTATTCCAGGCTTAAGCTGTTGCTGAATTGCTGCTGGTGTTGGTTATTGCTGTAGTTGTAGATTATTGCTGCGGCTGCAAGCAAGTACAGGAACTTGCTACTGCCAATGCATACGGCAATGCAGTGCTGTGAGTATTTAAGACATACTGCTGCTGCACAAATAGCATATAAAATAACCCATAGCAGACCTATACAGGTGGAGCTGGGGAAGGGGGAGGATTTTAGAGGAACTCTGAAAGCACACTGCAAAATGCTTTAGTGGATGCTAACCAGCCATTTCAATGTAAAGCAGTAAGCTCATTGGCTTGCGTATGCAACATGAACCAATCAGCTTGTGCCAAGTTATTTAACGCTGTGAATATCATCAGTTAAGAACCCATCAGCCTGCGCCATCTAGAGTTTCATGAAAGAACTTGGCATTTTACATCTTTAAAAGTCAGATCATCTTCCAGGTGTTCTGACCTCAAGGATCTCACCTGTTTTAGTCTACTCTGAATTTCCTCCTTTTTCTCATCACAGGTGCCCAGCTGCTGAACTTCACCCAGTCTCAGGTCTAAAAGCAGACTTAACCTATGTGCTCACTGATGCAGAAGAAATCCCTTCAATACTCTCTTTAAATATACAATAGTGTGGCAGTATTTGCTTACATTACATGGTCAAAAACCTGATTCATTTGCAATTATTATTGCATTAATTTGCAGCAATCCATCAGAAATTACAGGATACTTTCAATTGTTTATGACAGATGTCACTGCCTTAACCTCAGTGTTTGGTTTCCACACCACCAATTTGCATCAAGTTGAGTGTTTCTCATTGTTATGACACTCTCGCCTCTTGTTCTGCTTTGCTGTCAGTCCCACAATGCCCTGCATAAGTCTGTTACTCAGCTCCTGTAGATAATTAATTGAAAATGCCTCCTCAGCTTCACTCACCCTGCTTCAGTGGACTTGTACAGTTAGACCATTTTCAGGTTCTAGAATAAGTGATAGTTGTGTATTCTGACTAGGGATTTTGTGTTCTTATTCACGAAATGTTGCATTGTTTAATGCTTAACAAAATGAATATTTAATTTGGGCTGAAAGGCAAATTTTGGATTATTGTTCATTTTGCTGATGCACGTGTCTCTGTGTGATCCTGCGGGAAGTAATGACCCAGGGACTCAGATGCTGCATTGAGTCAAGGTGTGTTTGTGTGCGTGTTTAGTGTTTTGTGTAACCTGAAGCAAACCTTAAATACCTTAAATAAAAACACGCAGGAGTACCATTACAGCTGACACTCTTGCTGCCATTAAAAATATTACAACACAGTTATACAGCCAGCTCATAATCTTTGTATATTTAGGCACTCAGCATATCACAGCGGTGGTACCTCATCTAAATAGTTTCTAATTATTTTTAAATATTACACATGCAATTATTAACTCCCATTAAGTGACAATTACACTTGATGAAAATGATGAAACACTAGGAGTTTACAATTACATCTAAACATAGTTAGTTGTCAACTAAGCATTTGTAAAGCAAAATTGCTCACTAGAATCATCAAGTGCAGCCTGGTTTCATCCTAGAGCTGCAGGGAAGATCGCAAGCATAGGCGCTGAATGTTTATCTCCCGCAGCGTGCTCACTGTGCGGACAGAGCATGTGCTTAGATCAGATTGTGAGCTTGCCTTAGAATTCAACATGAAGAGCATCTGATGAGAACAGATGGCGAGAGTAAACTTTAAATCAGGCTGACAAGACCAAATGTTTGTCTTGTGCACATGACGGTGATTTCAGTTTACATCAAGTGCGGTCCAGCACGCTCTCTGAGCCCTCAACAGTGCTTGTATGCAATTTAGGAGTTTTCACAAAATTCACACAAACTTTGACATGTCTAAATTCTTGCTTTCTTGTAGTTGTCTTCTTGTAACAAACATTTATTGGTAGAGAGCTATAGGAAGTGGTGGGACCAGTTATGAATTGACAACCCAAACTCAAACTTGCATCACCATGGGAGCTCCGTTGGAGGCATGTGCAGTATCACTTCACCATGGCATTAACGTTATTGTTTCATTTTTGTTTTGGCAATGCAGTTGACTTGTCATGCTAAATTTAACCTGAAACCGTTTTATAAGAATTTATGTATGCATTTTTGAATGACTTTGATGACCAAATCAGAACCAGAATCAGAATTAGCTTTATTGCCAGGTATGTTTGCACATACGAGTAATTTGTTTTAGTGACAGTAGCTCCACAGTGCGACAGAATGACAGCAACAGGACAGGACACAGATAATAAAAAAAAAAATTATGTACAAATATACAAAGTGGACAATATGCAAAATAGACAATTCAGTATACAGGTATGTTAGGTGCAAATTTGATGTATGTGTGTTGAATAAAAAATAAAAAGTATGATAGTGTTGTGTTTCGTGTTTATTGTTAAAATGTTCATGAGATGGATTGCCTGAGGGAAGAAACTGTTCCTATGTCTGGTCGTTCTGGTGCTCAGAGCTCTGTAGGGTCGCCCAGACAGCAACAGTTCAAAGAGGGAGTGTGTCTTCTGAGGTCAGATTTGGTAGCTGAGCTGAACCAGACAGTTGTTGAAGTGCAGAGGATGGATTCAATGATGGCAGAGTGGAACTGTTTCAGCAGCTCCTGTGGCAGGTTGAACTTCCTCAGCTGGCGAAGGAAATATAACATCTGCCGGCCCTTTTTCACAATAGAGTCAATGTGAATGTCCCACTTCAGGTCCTGAGAGATGGTGCTGCCCAAGAATCTGAATGACTCCACTGCAGTCACAGTGCTGTTCATGATGATGAGTGGGGGGAGAGCAGGAGGGTTTCTCCTGAAGTCCACGATCATCTCCACTGTTTTGAGTGTGTTGAGTTCCAAGTTAAGACTGCAAAAGACAGCCAGCTCCTTAACCTCCTGTCTGTAAGCAGACTCGTCACCATCCTGGATGAGGCTGATCAGTGTGGTGTCATCTGCAAACTTCAGGAGCTTGACAGAGGGGTCTTTAGATGTGCAGTCGTTGGTGTAGAGGGAGAAGAGCAGTGTATAATGCAAAATGCTATTAATGCATATAATGCTAAAATGCTATTTTCAGGAACATTTTAAGCAAACTTAGGGAGGTTCAAAAGATGATTTTAAAAAAGAAAACCACAATCAGTCACAGCAGCTAAAATATACTTTCACATAAATTCATAAATATTAAGCTGGAATCTTGATGTTGATTGAACACAGTTCATGAGCATATGCATCAACTATCCTGTTACTTAACTCATTTTATTTTCAGATTCTGTTTTGTGAGTGCTTATTATAAACTAAATTTGTTTACTTATGACTTCATTTTCCTTTAATTTGGATGTATGTCTGTTTCAGAATGGAGCAGTTCCAGGAGAGCCAGTAAAGAAAGATGAAAACTCCAGAAGGGGAAACTGGGGCAACCAGATTGAGTTTGTCCTCACCAGTGTTGGCTACGCAGTGGGGCTGGGAAACGTCTGGAGGTTTCCTTACCTCTGCTACAGGAATGGAGGAGGTGACCATTTTTGAAATTATTCTTCTTTTACCATTATCTTTCTTGTCTTTCTTTCTGTGCCTTTCCTGCACGGTTTAGCATTTTATAATTTCTTGCTAGATTCCTAAAATAGAATAAGTTCATTGTTTTTCATGCAAGGCTGGAAGTCTATGAATGTAATCGAAAGTAAAATTGATGGTATTTAGGGTTTTGTTTTTGTAAGTCATACCACTGGGTCCTTTCCAAATTCTTTGCTCCTTTAAAAGGGTAGTCATTTGGCATCAAGTCTCATAACAAGTCTCACTTAAAATAGACCAGGCTAGAGTAAGCAAGGATCTTTAGCAGCAGGTCCCCAATGACCTGGCCCAGAAACCTCTGCCCCATGATCTCATATTCCTTTAGCTGCCTCTAATCGGAAGCCATACCCTGAATTAGCCCAGAATTCAGATAAGTAACTGAACTCCAGGCTCTTTAAACAAGGATGGATTATGGTCCTCTAAGGGCACAGGGCACCAGCAGCTTTTCTTTTTTTTTTTTACTATTTGTATGCATCTTTGATCATTCATTGCATTTCATTAGATCCACATTATTATTCAAGCAATGTTCATCTATCTGCATCAGGATGAAGTGCCTTGCTTCTTGATGTCGGGCTACTCTGGGCCCCTCAGTTTGAGGCCCCTGGCACTCAGAGGCCACTGATACATCAACCCCATTGCTCCTGGCCATACTCCGCCCTTGTCTTTAAACACTTAAAGCAATGAATCCACATTCCATTCCATTATGCAGTTGAAATGTAGCTAGTCCAATCAAATTAGATCTTTCGTGTAACATCAGGTGTTACTCACTTATGTGCGTAAGCATTAGGGAACACTATAATTGAAAATAGATCATGGCTATTCTATGTGTCATTTTTAAACAACTTTTGTTTCCTACTATTTATGTAAATAAGAACACCTACGTGTCTGTCTTTAGCTAGAAGACTAATGTGTCAGGATAAAATGGTTATGTAACTCTGTGGGCGTTTGTGTATCACAGGTGCATTCATGTTCCCATACTTCATCATGCTGGTGTTTTGTGGCATCCCTCTGTTCTTCCTGGAGCTCTCCTTTGGGCAGTTTACCTCCCTCGGGTGCCTGGGAGTCTGGAAGGTCAGCCCCATGTTTAAAGGTGAGCATGAGGCCGTTAAAGGAGGTGTGAGAACAAAAAAATTTCAATGAAAACTGAAAAGTCACAGATTAATCTATGTGGGTTGGTTTGCCCTTTATGCCAAGTTCACACTGCATGATTCAAAATCATCAGATCATCGTTGTTTTCGCATTGCACGATGGCTCGGCGACAGGAGGCTACACACTGCATGACTTTACAATAGGAAAAATCGCAGACAACTCTGTCTGGTTCGCAAACTACGTTTCACAACCAAACGCAAGCGAGAAGTGATAAGGAAATAACGCAAGATCACGCTGATATTGTGGTCTATAAGACCTCCCCGAACACACAATAATTAACAAAGATGACTTGTCAACAACATACTTCTGCTGGGAAAATTGTATATACCGAAATCTAAGTACTTGAATATGAAACCAACGTTTTGTGCATTTTATAATGAGCTTGTTTCTTATAGATTCAAAAGCCCTCAATGTGATGAAAAAGAAAAATGAAATAACTCTTTTGTCCTTTATAGAAGAATATGATTTACAGGAAAAACCCTAGCCCCCTTTTATGTTTAATTTATAATTTTGTCTAATTTCTAATGAAAAAATGCTACTGATATTTAAAAAAAAAAGTCCTCCTCGAACCTTCCACTGCCCTGTATCTTACTCTCTCATTGGCTGTAGGTCATTGCCGATGTATTGTTCAGTCAGAACTCATTTCACACAGCAGGATTTTGAATCGCCGACAGCTCCAGATATTTAGCATGCCAGATATTTCACAGGCGTTGGTGACGCATCGGTGATTCTCTCATATCGCTTCTTTGATAATTCACACTGCGTGATTGTCACTTGCGTGAACGAGCACCGATTTGCCTCCGATTTTGGCCATTTGTCGGCGATTTCGCGAAACCTGTCGGCGAGTGAAAATCAGGGCTAAAATCGTACAGTGTGAACTCTGCATTAATGTATGGCATGACCGGTGTACATTTTAAACTAGTAATTATTTTTAAACATTCACTCTTACAGTGTTTTCTTCACCTCAGGGTGGCTTGCAATATCTAAACACTCCTCACAAACTCAGGAGGTGGTCTGAGTTTGGTTTAAAAATGTGCCTTGTGAATGCTAAATGCGTCATAATTTCTTCTTTTTGTGAATATTTTGCATGAGGATAAACAGAAGAGAAACTTTTTTTTTTTCCATAGCCAGCTTTTCCTTCAATCATTTGAGTCACTCGCTCAATTCATTTTAGTTTAGTTTAGTTTTGTTTTATTTTGTTTAGTTTCATTTAGCGGGTTTCAGTATTTCTACTGCCACCAGAGATGTTTAATTCATGAAAATACACACCACTTACTGGTTGTTATGTTTTGCACATACTGTTGAAATTTGGAGATGCAGAATATGCTTAAATGCTTTATTGTTTTGCAAAGCAATATTTCAATATTTGCATCTAGATTTATTTACCATATCATGCAATCTTAATATACGTTTTTGTGTTTCCTGTTGTTGGTTATTTTTCATGTTACATTACAGGTTTCTCAGGTGAGTGTATTGCTTTCTGGGTACTCGAACTAAATATCCTTTAACATATTGTAATTTGGTTGTTCTCTTTCCTTCAAGGTGTGGGCTATGGAATGATGGTGGTTTCTACCTACATTGGAATTTACTACAATGTGGTGATTTGCATTGCATTTTATTACTTCTTCATGTCCATGACAAACCTGCTGCCTTGGACGTACTGTAACAACCCCTGGAACACTCCTGACTGCTCTGGCGTGATGAGCACCCCACGAGCTAATGCCACCTTCGCCAATATGTCTGCTGTCGTGTCAGGGGTAACTGAGATAGTCAACCGCACCAAAAGGACCAGTCCTAGTGAAGAGTACTGGAGGCAAGTGCACACCTTTTGTAGGTTGATTAATCTATGTATCTTACTGTAGTAATTATAATTATTTACATATAAAAATTGTCTAAAGGTAAAAAGTTTTTTTTTTTATATATTTGTTTAATATTATGAATCATTAATAAAATAAAATAAAATGAATTATAGTTTTTTGTAAGTTATATTACATGACATTTCAAAACCTAAAATAACTTTGCCTTGTCTAAAAAGACTTGGATATTTTAAAAGATTTTTAAGAGACTCGTTTTTCTGCATGTTGATTGGACCACGCAACTTTAAATGGGCAAATACTTTTTGTTAATATATGATTTTCTTATGACATAATAAGTAGTATAATAAATAGTAATTAATTTGTTTCTTTTAAAGACAAGACAATTGTATCAGCCTGACATTTTAACTTTATGCCCTCTAAAAAATATAAAAATTTATTTTAATATAGAAATTAAAACATTCTCCTCGTAGAGACATTTGTAATCTATTTTTAAATAAATGAACAGGACAAAAAATAAGCGTCACTGAATTCTGTATATGTTAATACACAAATATAAATGCTAGCAAGAAAAGATCCAGAGAGTTGAATCTCAAGATAAGTATATGGTCAATCCATTATTCATCAGTTCGGAAAATTCATGACAGATTGATAGTTGAAAGCTGGTAATTAATACGTTTGCAGAAGTCGTGCATTTAGTCTTGATGTTTGGATCTTTGTGCATTGGACTTGACAGATGTGTTTGTTGAATGATGTTTGAACACTATGTAGGATGACATAAGACAATGGGAAAGAAAGGCACAGAATGTTTTGTTTATCCAAGAGTGTGATTGTGATTGTATGAGGTTTGGAATGAATGCTTCACTTTACTGCCTGTGGTCAGAGAATACAAGGCTTTGACCATGAGATGTTTGTGGACCATTTAACATCTTTATAAATGGTATGTGCTCTCTGGACTGTGTTGTCCCTCTGGTATGAAATACCTTCTTATTCCTGCCTTCTGTAAACTCATTCATTGTGTGGATGAGGTTCTTTTTGATGGGACTGTGCTCTAAAGCATTTAACCTAAAAGCAAGCTCTGACAAAATATTAATACTTAGATTAGCATGATAAATTTGATGAGTGAATTGTTTATGCTTTGTATTACATTCTGCAGTCTCTCACACCCTTCTTTTACTGACTTTTCCCTCTCAGGAACTATGTGCTGAATATCTCTGATGGTATTGGGAACTTCGGGGAGGTGCGTCTACCTATCCTGGGCTGTCTGGCTGTGTCATGGGTAGTTGTGTTCCTCTGCCTTATTCGAGGAGTCAAGTCATCAGGCAAGGTGAGTTGAACAACCATTCCTGTGACAAAATTAAAATGTGAATATTAGATTAAAAACTTTGACAACTAGCTAAAAGAAAAGAAAAAAAGTGAAAACTGAATAGAATCTGATATTAAAATAACTAAAAAATGTAAAAATAAAAGCTTATTCAAAATAATATAACACTAAAATAGCGCTGCTTACCATACTTGAATGTTTTTTTTAAATTGAGTTTTAATTTTATGTCTTTCATCAGGTGGTGTATTTCACAGCAACCTTCCCTTATGTGGTGCTGACCATTCTCTTCATTAGAGGAATCACTCTGGAAGGAGCCGTCAGTGGTATCAAATACTATTTGACCCCTCAGTGGGAGAAAATTCTAGATGCCAAGGTCAGTATACAACAGCACATACTGTAGCTGCAAGTGATCACTGATATTATGTTTATAATATATTTTGTGTTCTGCAGGTATGGGGGGATGCTGCCTCTCAGATTTTCTATTCGCTGGGCTGCGCCTGGGGTGGGCTTATCACCATGGCATCATATAACAAATTCCACAATAACTGTTTTAGGTAATAAACATTTTATCCCTTTTTTCCCTGCTTCTCTGTCATTTTAAAACATTAGATTTTAAGTATTGTTTGAGTATGGTGAGTGCTTGATGACTTGCATGCATTACTCTGTAGCACTCCCATGTGGCTGCTACTGATAAATGCATAGAATTTCTAACTTGTATTATTTGAAATCAAGGAAGGAATGAACGAATTTCAGTTCAAATTGTGATATGACTGCAAACTTACTAATAATTATAACATTTATTTGTTTGTTTTCAAACAGAGACAGTATCATCATCAGTGTAACAAACTGTGCTACCAGTGTGTACGCTGGCTTTGTTATTTTCTCCATCCTGGGATTCATGGCTAATCATCTGGGGGTGGATGTGTCAGAGGTGGCCGATCATGGGCCAGGCCTGGCATTTGTGGCCTACCCAGAGGCCCTAACATTGCTGCCCATATCACCACTCTGGTCCCTGCTGTTCTTCTTTATGCTCATTTTATTGGGCCTTGGTACTCAGGTATTTTTATTTGTCCTTCTTTTCTTTACTGCAGTTTTCTGCAATTACACTACAGATCAAAAGTGTGGAATTGGTTAGATTTTTAAAAAGTTTTTTTTAAGGATTCTCTAATGCTCTAAAGCTGCATTTATTAAACAAAATAAAGTAAAACTAGGAATATGGTGAAATATTATTACAATTTAAAATAATAAAATAAATGTAAATAAATGAAAAAAAAAAAAGTCTTACTGACACCGAGCATTTGAACAGTAGTGTAATTCAGCCTGGACCAGTTATAGGACTCTATTCAAACTTTAATTTAGATAATTTCAACATTTGGTCTATATTTGATTTTATACTTTTTAAGGATTTTAAGATTAAAGTATGAAAATCTCCCAGCAACTGGATGTTAGGCAGTCACAATCCAACCATCAATGACTTCTTTATAATATCTGCAAACAGAAATGCCCTTATTTATTTTCATTTTTCATCTGTTTATAGTACATTTCCAATTACTAATCTCTTCGGATCTTTTTCCCCTGCTCCTTTTATGTGTGTGTGTGTGTGTGTATATATATATATATATATATATATATATATATATATATATATATATATATATATATATATATATATATATATATATATATATATATATATATATATATATATATATATATATATATATATATATATATATATATATATATATATATATATATATATATATATATATATATATATATATATATATAATTTTTTTTTTTTTTTGTAATTTATGTATTTATTTATTTTACAATTTTACCTACAAATTTCACCTTATTTGCTTTACCAGCACTAGTATTTATTTTAGTAAATTTCCTGTTTAACTAGTATTTCATGAAAAAAGTGATATACAATTTATTTTCTTTGTTCAATGTTGTAGTTCTGTCTACTGGAGACTCTGGTGACGGCTGTAGTAGATGAGATTGGAACTGACTGGATTATCAAAAATAAAACCTACGTCACACTGGGAGTTGCTATAATAGGATTCCTCCTGGGAGTGCCGCTGACCACACAGGTGAGTAACAAAAACACACTCGAGCAAACAAAAAAAGACACATCCTTAATTTATCCTTGATCTGTTATGCTGTGTGTGATTTAGGCAGGAATATACTGGTTGCTGCTTATGGATAACTACGCTGCCAGTTTCTCTCTGGTCGTCATCTCTTGCATTATGTGCATCTGTATAATGTATGTCTATGGTGAGTCCTCTAAGTCACTTTTTCTGCATGCTCTATTTAAAGGCCACAGTAGCTGGATGTACACTGAGGTGTTCATTTCAATGTTGTGTTCCCACCTAGGCCACAAGAAGTATTTTAAAGATGTGGAGATGATGCTAGGCTTCCCTCCTCCAGTCTTCTTCAGGATCTGCTGGAGATTTGTGTCGCCTTTCATTATTACTGTGAGTGACAGTCTGTTTTATGTTTTTCCGATTCAGTTTCCCCCCCCATGAATCAGGTTTCTCCATATCACTCAATCTAATCCTTTTTTGTCTCTGTCTCTTCACAGTCTATTCTGATTTTCACCGTGATACAGTACAAGCCTATTACCTATAATGACTATGTATACCCCAGATGGTCATTGATCATTGGGTTTGCCATGGCTTTGTCTTCAGTGATCTGTATACCTATCTATGCTCTGTTCAAGATTGCTGTGTCTGAAGGATCCACATTTTTAGAGGTAAGGTTTCCGCCTTAAGAGCTGTCATCGGCACCTTAAAGGGATAGTTCACCCAAAAATGAAAATTCTGTCGTTCCAAGCACATAAGACCTGCGTTCATCTTCGGAACACAAATTAAGATATTGTTGATGAAATCCAAGATCTTTCTGACCCTGCATAGACAGCAATGCAACTGACACAGAAAGGTAGTAAGGGCATCGTTAAAATACGAGAATACTTGTGCGCAAAGAAAATTGTAGAATAAAGTCATTATTTTTGTTTTCTTTGCACACAAAAATTATTCTCGTATCTTCATAAAATTATGGTTGAACTGCTGATGTCACAAGCACTATTTTCTGGGGTGCAAACTCGACAGCAGTGAAAAAGGTGACAAACTAAACCATGGTTGGATGAGGGAAAGAACATTAAAGTAAGCCAATCAGAGGCAGAATAGGGCGGGTCCATTCCTTTGCCAACAGGGGGAAAAAACGCTACAGGTGACATGACACAGATGACTTGCAGATACGACGACGAATACGCCCCCCCCCTTCAAATTTTTTTTTTTTTTATAGATCTACACGATTCACGTGAATGACCTATGTCAAGGTGAAAATGGCGAATTTCACCCAAAGGTGACAAGTTTGCACCCCTGTATTTTAACGATGTCCTTGCTACCTTTCTGGGCCTTGAACGTGGTGGTTGCACTGCTGTCTATAGAGGGTCAGAAAGCTCTCAGATTTCATCAAAAATATCTTAATTTGTGTTCCGAAGATGAACGAAGGTCTTGCGGGTTTGGAACGACATGAGGGTGAGTAATTAATGACAGAATTTTCATTTTTGGGTGATCTGTTCCTTTAAAACGTGCTTCTGCACTGCAGCCTAAAAAATGACTTCATTATTACTTTATAACATAGTTTATTCTGGATGTTTTGCACAGACATGACTTTATTTTCTTTACTATTTTGGAAAATGTTGGAGCAGCCAGTGCATTGCGCCACCTATAGTATTGGAGTAAATTTCCCTCTTTGTTCATGCCATTGACTATCTGGTCTGCTTTTTACTTTGTTCTTGGTGTAAATATGCCTTAAGAAAAAAGTTAATCATGGTAACAACTACTATTTTCCTGAAAAATTATCTAGTTTTCATTTTGAAATATGTAAATCCTACATAAAAAAACAGTTGATAAATCGACTCCTACCTCTGTAGCGTTTGAAGAACTCCGTGAAGCCTGACCCAGACTGGGGCCCGGCTCTCCAGGAGCACCGCAAGGGCCGATACGCCGCTACAGGCCCCGAGTCAGTGGAGGTGTGCCCTCTCAACGAAGACCTGAAGGACGAGGGTAAAGAGAAACTCAAGGAGAAAGAAGATGAGATCGGTTTGACCATCCCAGGAAGCAACGGCTCCACATTAAACCCCTCACCAAGTGCATAGAGGAGCCCCTCCCCACCCTCCCCCCAGGACGGTTCCCATTCCCACACTGACGGGACAGGCCACTCTCGCTGGAGACCTTTACATATTGTAAGGGCTTTATGAAATCTAACCTCTAGAGAAATTGGTTGTCATCCAAAACCTTTTTCTTTTTGTTCACATAATTTAATACTGCAGATTTTTTTTTTAAAAGACAAGAAAAAAGACGTTCATATACAGGAGGTGTTCACATACACGCAGTGTGTATATAGCGCATTGTACAATATTTTCACTCTGTGTTGAGTAGTCTGGAAATGTGACTGTAGCGGCAGCAGGAGCTACAGTGGGACTTGGCTCGTGTGTATAGTGGCGGCAGTGCTGGTCAGGTTTAATAGCTGAAGACCAAATATTCTTTGTGGCAATGTTGTAATGGCACTGTTAAATGGAGTGTTATTTTCAGTTTCTGTTTTGTACCCATTTTCTTGTTTGGGAACCATCTCATTCACAAGCCAATATGGGGTTTTTAACGGCCAATGTTGGTGTCTGAGAGCAGGGTGGCTGATGATCAATGTAATGCCAGTTTATGATATAATGCATGTTAAATTACCTTTTAACACCGTAATGTATATTATCCATTGACTAGATTTCCACTAAGATGGCTGATACTGATAAATAAGCATATGCCAAGAGAATATCAACTTTATTTCCATTTTAAGTGAGAGCACAAATACAAAACAAAGGATATTTGGTCTTAAGCTCTTACTGACTGAGGTATCTGGACCGAGGCATTTAACTTCTCAAGCCCAATCTCAGGGTTACACACAATTTGCTTTTTTTGCAAAACATTTTCCAACACCTTGAGATGATTTATTGCTGATGTTGAGTGTTTGACATGAAGGAGAGGGGTTTCCATGTAGGAACTTCCACATGAAATGCCAAATCTGTCTAGTCTTCCGGGCATCTCGAGCCGAGGCATCTCCTGAGCGAGGGGAGTATGTGTGCGATAACAGAAGCAGCTAATTCCTCATTAGATTCAGTACTGTATTATGCACACTAACCCTGCTCTACATGGAAAAAGAGGCATGTTACCAAAAACGTGCACAGACCTGTGTTCTGATTTAGTTGGTATGTTTGTTAGTGTGTATTTTTTGTTGTCTGTGTGTGTTAAGAGACTTGAACTGGTGTGTATGTGTCATTTAAAGGCATCTGGCTGTGCTGAGCTGAACGGTCATTTCATCGAACATTAAAATAAGGTAAAATAAGTAACAGCATGTGGAACGACCAGAAGTAAACATAGCATCAGTCAAAAATCACTGTGGTTTGTTAGTGAAATCATTGGGGAAGTCAGCTTTTTGGCCTAATATTGTAAAATAATATTAAATAGACTTGCTAGACAAATAAAAGGCCAAACAATCCAATTTTCATGATAGAAACCATAGCATTTTATGGTAATGTGGTGCATTCTGTTTCCTTTTGGTGTTGTAGAGAGGGGATAAACTGGTATGGAGAATTTTGGTCATGTTGGTATGGCTAGATGCCGCATATCATATCATTCCAGTGACATTTCAACAAGGCCCCATTACTTATGATGCATGGTTGTAGTGGCACATACATGGATGAAGAATCCTGGTTACACTGTGAATTTGTCTGAGATGTTGCCTGACGCCTTTTAACAGGGAGTCTGGGAATGCAGCTGCTAATGTGCTGATGCATCAGGTATTGAGACTTCTGATTAAACAGTGAATCTCTGTATATAGTCAAGTCAAAATAGATTATTTGGTATTTCTCTCCTGTGTTGTGCGAGGAGAAATGTAATATGTGACGTGCTCTGTCATTTTGAGTCGGAATGAGGCAAAGAAATGCTTTGTTGCATTAATTTTGACAATACAAAGTCTCAGCTTTTAATTAGCTTAATTTAATTATGAAATTCGGACATGTCATTTTGACGTCGTCAGATTGCTAAAGCTGCCTCAATTTAAAGGCAGCGTGGAGCGCGAGCGAACTGATCATCTCTTTTTCTTTACTACTAGTTATAGCACAAAAAACATCAGAAGGGATGTTGAATTTAGTACAAGTTACTAAATTTGTTGTCTCTCATGTAATCATGTTTCATTCGCAGAAAGACGTGAATGAAACAGCTTGTGAACAACGTCACCTGACATTACATTTGCAGTAAGTCATTCAATGTTCATTGCAAAAAAAAAAAAAAAAAACTTAGAGCTTTTTAGTAAAATCGTAAATATATGCACTGTAAACACATTACATTTTACTTAAGATGTAATTGATGTCTTAAAGTAAGCTTAAATAAAGCTCCAGATTCTATCAAAAATATAAGATGTCATTTTCTCACACCATTTAATTAGATTTCCGCAATGGATCATAAATAATTATGTTTTTGATATTTGTTTGTTTGAAAAGTAACCCTGCTGCTTAACAGGAGGTATCGGACACTCAGGGGAGTAGTTAGAGGTTCATTGGTCTTAGCACAACCATACCTGCAGGTCACAAACTCTAGCTTTTCCTCTGTTAGACAGTTAGTGCAGCAGATTAGAGCAGCAGTTTAGGTGTCGTGAGACTAACAGCACTTTTATTTACTGGTTCACTTTAGCTGGCTACGTGCACAGTAGCTACGGTATGATTAATCGCTGTCGGAAATGTGAATGCACAAGATTGAAGCCCTCTCATTTTTCGGATGTGTGGTCCTCAGACCTTGATCGTGGCATGAAGACCATGTTTCTGTCTCTAGGTACTGCAAAGTGAACAGACCTGGATTTTGACCTTGACGTGCAAACTTTTTTTTAACAATAGACATATTATGCATCAGTGCCGTTCTTGCACTGTTCCCCATCTCTCTCTGTTGTACAGTAATGTAAAAAAAAAAAAAAAGACAAACTCAACTGATGTGTATGTTTGTTTTCTGTTTTTATCAGGGTGGGTTGCTGTAGTGGGGTTTATTTTTAGTTGTTTTTACTTTTTCTTATTGTAACGTAGCTAATGTTATGTGTACAGAGTGTTTCTGTGTAGTGGACATTCAACTGCTGAGTCAAACCTAGTTCATGTTAGTGTCACTATTGATGTCATGTAATTTTAATCAGTATGTAATTATCAGTTTTTGCCATTTAACAAGCAGAATCTACCTTTGTTAGAGATTTTTTCCTTTTTATTTTTATAGTACTAAAACTGTATTTTACCATCAGTTGTAATCCTTTTTAGCTATGTTCAGTGACACTACATGTTTTTCCCCTAAACCTCCTCAAGTCAGCTGATCTCAAACTCATTGCCAAACTAAGGCTTTTTACTGAAACTTGAAAAATACAGGAATGCATTTTTCATCAGCGTCTGGTCAAACAGAAATTGTTTATTGATGGAGGACACAGTCTAAAGCCAACAATGTTATATCTTCATCTCAGTATTGTACACAAGTGTATTAGTAGTGCTGCAAACATTTCTGTCTACCTGTGATCCAGTTTCATGTATTATGCACAATGTAAAGGAAACGGAGAAATCACATTTGATTACCTGGAAAGAATGTTTTAACACATATTGCGATCTTTGAATATTTTTGAAATGCATTTAAAATGATCAAAATTGAATAACGGAATTGTATTTGGGTATATAATGTTTCTGAGAAGAACTGAACACTTTTAAATGGACTTTGCTCCTAATTTGTAAATTTAATTGTGACGGCATACACCTTAAAAGAAACATGTCAGGGTTGTGTTTGGAACAAGCAAAAACAGAAATACTAGAATTTGGTGAACAAACATACCTCTAGGTCCAAGATGGAAATATCCATTGAGCACAGTTTTATTGCTGTATTTAAAATATAAAAAGATTCAGCATATCTCAGCTGAAATTGTGAATTCTTTTGGTTAATGTCAACAGTATCATGTATTTTCATGTTGTTATGACACTTTAAAAATATGTTTGAAAGAAACTGAAAATAATGCATAAAATAAAACCTTTCTCTCCCATGTCCTGCATCCTAAAAGAAGCAATGTCTTTACAGTTGTGTGAGTGTACTTCTGTGCTCATGGCAATACAAAACAAGTAGAATGACAAGCACAATGACATGAGCTCAGTACTTTAGCAAACGTACAGTATCTAACCGTGTGTCTTTTCAATTTTAGGGCCAAACAGCATTGAAATTGTCTTAGTCATGTCAGCTGTAAACTGTTCGATTTGAAATGGTAAATAAAGTTTATTTTAAAGACCAGATTGTGGTTTGTGTTTTATCGTTGTGTTTTTTTTCCTATGTACATTGAACAGATAAAATGTCTGACCGTGTGAAGAGCAGCATACACAGTGATTCTCACAGAGAACTGAGCAGACGGTCAGGCTGAGGAAGACTCAGCTGTCTGCTCCCCCTCTGTCCCCTGCTGGCTGTTGTCTGCACTGCAGGAGAAGTGGGCTGGAGACAGACTAGGTCACTACTTTTCGTCACCTCCATCTTCAGGAAGAAGTCTCTGACGGATCCGGATGCTTTGACTGAGGCAGCTGGAATCAGTCTGAAGGCTGAAGCTCTTGGTGAATTTCCTCTGTACTTGCACTCTTTGTCTCCTTGATCCAAATCAGAAATAGGGATTGTGGATTGAGCACTTGAGGAGCTCATTAGTGGCGGATCATTCCTGATGTGGTTTAGGTCTCTGGGTGGACATGGTTTCAAATAGGACACTGTTGAGTTTAATGGTTTTAGTCCTTCCAAATAATTTGCAGCGAGAGCAGGTTTGCGTGTCTCCCTATAAAAGAAGAAAAAAAACAATATATATAGCCTAAACATACATTTTTAAATGTACACACACACTCCAAAAGGAGATCCATTGGATTAGCTACATGACTTGGCATTTTTTTCAAGACCAATACAATGCCTTATTCTAGAAAGCTGATCTGACCTTGTGTGGATTTGTGGGTTTCTGGTACTCTGATTATTTGTGTTGTGGGAGCCGCTTATTAATCTCTGTTTGTTCAGATCCCTCTGAATGAGTCTCCGTTCCTCTTTGAGCTCTGAAAGCCAAAAGAGAAAGCAAGAAATCAGTGATAGTCTGCTCAACCACAAACCTTTTTACAATCACCTTGGGAAAAATTAAATTCTATTAAAAAAGAGAGAGAATTCTGCTTTATTACTTTCAATGAAAAGCATTCTGGTCTGAGCAGATTGAAGATTGTAATCTTGCTTACTGACAAATTGTGCTTATGAGTAGTTGTAAAACCATTTTTCTTTGAAACGGCAGAATTACTGATTTATCTTGTTTACCTCAGTTTTTTTAATGAAAGAGTTCTTGTCTATACATTCAACAGTAACTGCACATCACATGGGCTGACCGTTTTTCATCAGACTAAGGAGTTAAAAAAACGAAAAAGTGCTTCAGTGGTGAACCACTAGATGGTGGTGATACACAATTCAAAAGGCCACTTCACATCTGGAGACATTCAAATATTTATAACGAGATGATTTAATGGTCATTATGATGTATTGTTTATTAGGAAAAATTATGCATTAGGATGGCTCAACAAAAGAGACTGCAGGGTATTGTTGAGTATGCAGTCTTGTTTTAGCTCAGTCTGTCAGTACGCTTTTGTCTGAGACAGAATTGCATGAAAACTCAAGATTAATAACCACATACCTGCTACACTGGGTTCTGGAGATACAGGTTGTGTCTGAGCACTGGCTCTCTCAGTCTCAAGGTTTTCCTGTGATAAAACACATCAAAACAAGTCAAAGGATTTCTACTCCCACCATGATACTTTCATTTTCTCCACTAAGTTTTAAGGCAGAGTTTGGTTGCTGGTTTAAAGTCTCCCAGCCTGGCCATGCTGGTGTTTAGCTGAGTACTCAATTAGTCTCCCAATCTGACCTGGTGAAAACAAAAACCCTTCTAAATCCAGTCAACAGACCACCCTGTGAGAGCAAAGCAGCAAACCATCTTAGGCTGGCTGGTTTATTTGAAGGTGTCCTTGTTACAGTGTAATTATACATTTAAGTACTGAGTAATATTAATTAACTACATATACTTACTATATGGTTACGTTTAGTGTTTGGCTAAGGGTTACTTACATGTAATTATGCATCATTTATTGTTAATATAATAAGTACATGTGTAACAAAGACACCTTAAAATACAGTTACCTTTTTTTCTTCCTTTTTCTTTTTGTGTATACAAAACAAAAAATGTTAAGTTTTTGTTGTTTTTAAGAAATTAACTTTTTTATGCAGCAAGGACACATTAAATTGATCAGAATTGACAGAAAAGACTTTCTATTTATCAGAGAATCCTGAGCAGCACAACTATTTTCATTATTATTAATAATAATAATTCAATTCTTGAGCACCAAATAAGAATATTAGAATGATTTTTGAAGGATCATGTGACACTGAAGACTGGAGTATTTCACAATATTGCTGTTTTTATTGTATTTTCGATCAAATAAATGCAGCTCAAATTCAGAATGGAAAAAGTGACAGATTTAGTCAGGCTTTGTCTTTCAAGCTTCATTATAATTGTGTGGTTGAAGCAGATCCAGAGCTCACACTGCACTAAATGATTCCACAGAACTGCTCCACTGAGACTGAGCTCTTAAAACTGAACTTCAAACCACATGCTTTCACTGCAAAGCCATGGATCTCCATTAGCCCACAAGTTATATGGCATAGGAGTACTATTATTACACCAATCTGCCTGCTGCCTCGGTTTGTTTGCTCTGAGTCACTGCTATATCATGTAGAGTCATGCTTACTGTCCAGCACATGCTTTATACTCTCATCCTTTTAAATGAAACAAAAACAAACAGAACTCCGCTCTCTGAGGAGAGTGTCCACACTGCCAGTGTACAGGAGACTATTCATTTTAGCCCTGTGGTCTGTGGGCAGCAGGAGAAACCCCAGAATCCAGCTGGAAAAGAAATACCACAGCCACAGTTACAGTATGAGGCCAGTCACTGAAATCTAAGAGCAGAGAGAGGCAGGATGCCCACTGACACACTCCCTCCACACTGAGTATAGCCAAGAGTCAGATGAGTGGATGTCTGTGGGTCAGGGTTATTATCGCTAAGTAAACAATTACTTGAAATAAACATTAACGGTAACACTTTAGTATTGGGACCAATTCTCACTAGTTGCTTATTAGCATTAAGATAATATTAAGATATTGGCTGTTTATTAGTACTTATAAAGCACATATTCTGCATCCCTAATACTACACAATACCTAAACTTAACAACTACCTTACGAACTATTAATAAGCAGCAAATTAGGAGGTTATTGAGGCAAAAGTCGTCGTTAATGGTTTGTTAATAGCAATAATTGGACCTTAAAATAAAGTGTGACCACATTAACTGAAATAAACATTATTTCAGCTAGTTGCCAAGGCATTTGATATTGAAGTACTAAAATGACTGAAACTAAATAAACCAACTTTAATTAAATAAAAACCACATATAAAAATGACCAAAAAAGAAAAACACTTTTCTTAAAACAACATCTATTTCAATATATTAACAAAACCTAATAGTATCTCAACACTGCTGTGGTAAATATGTAAATATTTCAAATTAAAACAAATTAAATTCATAATTTCATAAAGTTTTTCAGAGTTTACAAGTAATGCATTCATAAATTTATGATTTTTCCAGTCATGCATGATTATGCGTTTACTAATAATTTTTCTCAAAACAGAAATTGAATAAAATATTTAAAACATAAAATATATATATATATATTTTAAATACGAGGTCTAAAGGGGGTCTACAGATTAAAAAATAGCCTTTTTTGGTTAATTCTGGCACATTTACAGCCATGTTTTAAACAAATAAACTTATTTCCATGACTTTTCCAGGTCTATCACACTTTCAAAAGTTTTCTAAGACTATGGAAACCCTGGTCTAGTGGTTCTTATTGCAGGAAGAAAATTGTGAATTAGAAATATGATGTCAGTTTACGTCTTGATTTTTGGCTTATTTTAAAGCTGTTTTATTATTTTAAACAATTTAAAGCCATCTCGTGGCCCTCTTTGTGCCGAGACCCCCAGTGGGCCCCAGGCCCCTGGTTGAGAACAACTGGTCTAAATTCAAATTAAATTCTTGGCTGACACTAATATTCTGATTAACAGTGTTCAGATTAAATTGACTTCTCCCCAAAGACTATGTACGCCAGAGGAACTGTTTCATTTCTTCAGCATCAAATGTAAAGGTATGGGACAGTACACATTCCAGTCCAGAGGGAACACTATGCCCTGGTTTGGCACTGTCAATAATGTGCCTGTCGATTTAGGTGACCTTCAAGAGCAGTGCAGTTTGATGAGACAAGTGTCCATCAAGAAGTAATTTGTCTGTCCACCCCGAACGTGAAACTTACGTGCTGTGTGACATGACGTAATCACAGCCAATCAGAACATATGTGATGCTTAACGTGTAGCAGAATGAGATTTCACAGTGGGTGGTGGACGGGATTTTTACAGCATGTCAACCGTATGTGTCCAGTCGTCTGGATAGAATGCTTCAAATAGTGTGCATGTGTGTGTTAAACAAAAACAAATGGTGCTCTCATTTTCTTGGCATCTGTGGCTGAGCTCTGTACTTTTACAAAAGAGAAGTTTGGATGACATGAGGTTCAGTGGAAACCTGAAGGTCCTCTGGCTGATTGAGAGAAGATCAGTGTTTAGATGCATGGATGGAAAGCTTCCTGCACCAATCAGCTCTAGATCTTTAGGAGCTAGTTTAACATATGAGTTTTCAGACATAGTAGAAATGCTTCGTGATCCGTTATGAAAAACATATGCTGGTAGCTGATGCATGATTATGCATTTGCCAGCTGCATGTGTAACACATCAAAAGGAACAACTGTTATTTATTTCACACTTTACATTAGTGTTCACACTGTGCAATTATAGAAGTATGTACTAAGTGGTTCTGTACATAATTACATGTTGTTATTAGTAGATATTTTCATAGTTATTGCTAAGGTTAGAATTTATTATTATTTTTCACACTTAGGCTGAGGGAACTGAATAAATTCTCTTAAGATTATAATAAAACAAAACAAAACAAAACAGACATACACTGAAGGATAGACCTAAGTCATATCTGGAAGCCAGTCATTGAGACTTGGAGGAGTGCTTTAAAAACTAAAACTATTAAAAATCATTTCAAATATTTTGAAATCAAACAAAATATTAGATGAAAAAGCTTAAACGTACAAAAATGAAAAATGCTGCCTTGGCAATTAACTGAAATAAAGTATTTAAAATGAAGTACTAAAATTACTGAAACTAAAACTGAAATTAAAATAAAAATAAAAAAACTAAAACAAAAGCAAATAATAAGAATACTATATCTTAAACTATATTTGATCAAATAAATTTAAAATATTATTAATAGTATATAAATAATACTACAATAACAATGATCCTAGTAACCAATCCTCAGCAAATAAAAGTACTATTGAGATTACTATAGTAGGTCAATTACACTAACTTGGACACTGTAATGTAAAGTGCTACATTTGTTTCTTAATTAAAATATAAGCAAATATAAGGGCAGCTCTCTCATTCCCAAAGGCAGAAACTTAAGGAGAGTCAATGTACAAATTTGCTCTGCATTTTTCATTTGCACCAAACTAAGATAATTGAAAACAATTAATAAGCAGTTTGTTTATTCAGCAAAAGCAGTTCCACAGTGTTACAGCAATCGGAGCTGGGTTTGGAAAATTACCATATTAATTAACTATGATCTGCACTAATCTTATGAGGATGAAACTTGCTTTTATGTCTTGCAATACTTCTTTCACAATAAAAAAACAAATGGTGCAGCTAAGAAGGGAGATCTGATCATTGACCAATCAGAAAGCCATGTTTTTTTCTATGCAGAAACCACAAAGTGCTCAGAATATATATATATATATATATATATATATATATATATATATATATATATATATATATATATTTTTATTTTTTTTATTTTTTTTAATTCTTCCACCCTCCCAGTGCAGATTCAAAACATGTTATTAAATGCAATCAAAACCAGTATTTATTGGCAAAATGATTGCTTACCTGCAGGACCTGCGTGTCTCTTTTCAGTGCTTCAGATTCTTCAGTTATGACTGACCTGTCAATCAAACAAGACCTTCTATTATAAAGGATCAAGTCTAAATATGTAGTCTAAATCAACAGACTTCAAGTGGATTGGGAAAAATATAAACAAACAAAAAAGCCATCATTTTAAATGGTACTAAAAATAAAATTCAAATAATTATGTTCATAATGGCAACCATAAATAACTATTTAAATTCTACGCCATTATGGACTGCCAAGAAATAGGGGACTGCTTCTCATTTAAGTACTTCATAAAAAAACATGACATTTTCAATTACCCTTAAACAAGTTAAATAAGTAAAAAGAGTTTTTATCTGAACTGGACACTGCACCGGGAACTCTTTTCCAGATAAGTGAGGACCGAAAACTGGCGTACTTGTCTGTTACATAACCTTTGTAGTCACTTAAACTCCATTCCCTTTTCTTTTAAGGCCAAGGAATCTTACATATGTCGGGGTCTGGTATTCATTTGCTCACAATGAGGTCTTTTGTTCTGATGGAGGGATAGATCGGGCTGCTCGCTTCAGTTCCCCTCCCTCTATCTCAATACCCACTGCCCCGCTGAGCAGGACTTACTGTTTGCATTCCTCTTGGCTGGGTGGAGAAGGAGAGGATGGGAGGCAGGGAAGAGAGAGTGGTAAAGAATTGAGAAAGGGGTCTGAAGAGTAAAAGGGAAGTTGGACTGAAAGAGACAGGCTTAAGGACAGAGTGAGAGAGGAACTTCAAGAGAGTCTCCTCCCTTGTAAGATGTACTGTATGAAAGTCATATTAGCAATTAAAAGCACATGGTATTTAAAAAACAATTATAATAATAAAAAATATTAGTAAATAGTAAAAAATAATGAATATGATTTAATATGGTTAAATACCTATTTAATAAAACATTATTCATTTATTAAATAAAATTAAATAAATTCAAACCTTTAGTTTATATAAATAATTATATATATATATTTGTGCTGTCAAACGATTAATCACGATTAAATAAAAGTTTTTGTTTACATAAAATATGAGTGTGTACTGTGAATATTTATTATGTATATATAAAAACAAACACATGCATGTATATATTTGTATGTTTATATATTAAATATATTTATATATAATATAAAATATAATAATATAAATATATAAATGTATATACACATGTAAATATTTTCAAAATATATACTGAACGTGTGTGTGTATTTATATATAACTTAAAAATAAATGAATTCAAACCTTTAGTTTATATAAATAAAATGTATATATAATCAGAATGAGCTTTATTGGCCAGGTATGTTTAGGAATTTGTTGTAGTGACAGAAGCTCCACAGTGCAACAGACAGGACACAGATAATAAAAGAATAATATCCAAATAGGCAATGTACAAAATAGCAAAAACACAATATATAATATAGACAATTATGTGTTTACAGGTCTGATATGTGCAAATTTGAAATGAAAAAATAAGTATGTGTGGTGAATAAATAATGTATAATAGAGTTGTGTGTTCCACGGTTATTCATGAGATGGATTGCTTGAGGAAAGAAACTGTTCCTGTGTCTGGCTGTTCTGGTGCTCAGAGCTCTGTAGCGTCGACCAGACGGTAGCAGTTCAAAGAGGGAGTGTGCTGGATGTGAGGGGTCCAGAGTGATTTTACCAGCCCTTTTGCTCACTCTGGATGAGTACAGTTCTTGGAGAGTGGGGAGGGTTGTACCAATGATTCGCTCAGCAGTCCGGACTACCCTCTGTAGTCTTCTGACTAAATACTAAATAATACTAAATAATAATACTAAATCAATAATAATAAATGCATTATAACTTCATAAAATAATGTGAACAAATTACTATTTTATTCATTTCAAATTAACAAATTTTGTAGCCAATTTAAATTCGAGCATTTAAGCTTAGAACTTCAGAAAGTTTTTTAAGATCAAGAGAAACTAGTTCAGTCAAGCGTGTCCAAACATTTGACTGGTAGCATATGTATGTGCTTACAAATGTAGACGCCGATTTCAAACCAGCAGTAGGTAATATAATCCTAGATGAAGGTGTGTGTGAGCATGAGCAGACTTGGAAAGAGGCAAAAAGCAAGGACGGTGAGGCAGTCCAAAACTGTATTCTCACAACAGCATGTTTGCACAAAAAGGAGCCTGTCTGGTCTGCATCCACTGTCAGCATGAGCACATATTGAGCAAAGAAGGGAGAATTCTGCCCTGAGGAATGTGTGTTCCACAATATTAACTTCACTGCACAACAGGATCAAACTGCAAACGGACAATCTTGCTGGCTAAAAAGTCATTACATTATGTACATGGCCTCAGGTGTAAACAAATGATTCCAATATTATCTGCTTGATAAAAAAGTAATTGCATTTGTTGCATGCATGGAATTAGGTCTGACATTTTACTGTGTTGTTCATAGTTTTTATAATAAGCTCAAAGCAATCCTCAGTTATAATAGCTTTTACTCGCACTCTGGGTGACTTCCATTTGAAATTGAGATTTTCTGTGCTCTACTCACTCCAAAGGGCAGAGCACTTGAAGTGAGCTCTCTGAAAGATGCAGTACATACCTGTATATCTATCCAGACAGATTGACTCGATCAAAAAAATTAAGGTCAGTATAATTTAAAAAAGAAATGGTAGTTGACATGTAGCTGCAAAGTTGCTTATTTTAATAACTATAAGTAACTTTGCAACTACGTCAACTACGTCATTCACGTCTTAGATAAATTATTCTTTGCTCAATATTTGCAAACACTTTATTTTGATGGGCCCCCAACAGACATTCTAGTGACTATAAGTAACTTTGCAAGTAGGCTACATCAACTTATTTACGTTGGAACTTCAATTGAACTTTAAGTTACGCGCTATAGCGCGAGAGAGAGAGAGAGAGAGCCCCCGCCGTGATATCCTATTAAGTATAAAGTTCTCATTATAATGCTTATGCCATTAATGTTTACGGCAGATTTGTGCTATATTTTCATCTACATTATCAAGTGATTCCTAAAATCGCCTGCATGTTTTCGAAGCCATACGAAGTAGAAAAAACTATTTGAATTGATGTATGCCTATATTAGATTAAGCAGATATGTATGTAGCTAACCCAGACATCACTATGTGACTTCAAAGCCATGCAGCTCTCTCTTCTCACGTCTATATTTTGGATTGCATGCTGTTGCAAGCTAAACAATCAGAGCTTAGGGTGCCGCCCAAAGTGCTGCTATAACCAATCAGAATTTTTTTTTTCCCCACGATCATCGTTTTCATGATCGATCATCGCTGTCACGGCCGAATGCTCGAATACACGATCGCTGTTGCACATCACCACATTTTAGACCAAAGAAATGCAGACTTGGCAAGCAGACTTCTTTCAAAAACCTTTTAAAAACTTGCTTTTGAACGGCAGTCTTAAAAATGAATTTCAAAAGTATGCTTTTTTATATTTATTTTAGAGGTTTTTGTGTGACACTTGGTGAACATAAAGATATAAATGCAAATATGTAAGGAATATTTCCCACTGATAAAGTGAGCAACTGATCATTTTAAAATTCCAGGTAAGATAAAGTATGTTTTTAAAATAAACCGTGAGAATGCACCACCAAAGACATGAAGACAGCAAAATTATTTCCTTAAAGTGACTTCCTTGTAAAGTGATTCACTCCCTCTCTCTCTCTGGTTTTATTGGCAGGTCGCAACCATCTTGTTCAGGTGCATACCGCCATATTCACTCCCTCACTTTCATGTAAAGAGACCCTTCGAATAGTGTCCCTTCCCACAGTTCCCTCAAGGGTGCAACAATGTTCAGTTACTGACTAAAGAGACCACATGCCCTCACCTGAGATGGGTCACAACCTCATCTATATGGGTGATGTTTAACTTGTGTCTCAAGGCCTTGATTTCTTCTTCACAGCTGGAGTGAGACGAGAGGCTGGAGACTGACCTGAAAAAAAGAGTATTAATCAATTTATCAACATTATTCATGAAGAACTACACTCACAGATACATATTTCTGAAACACCAACCTGCTTCTAGTCTCGCTCAGACTTGACAGGGACCTGGAAGTTGATTTCGTTTCACACCAGATGCCTGGCCTCCCTTGTCTCTGTGTGCTACTGCTGCCCAGTGCGTAACTCACCACACTAGGACTGTACTGGGCCATGACCTCCTCTTCATCCCTGAGACACATTACTTACAGTGAGAATGGCAGAATGGTGAAATTGGACAGTGCCAGCACAGTTTCACTGTGATCATCTACCACAGTGACTGCCAAACAGTGACTTGCCTTGTTAAAATGATAGAACAGAAATAATTGGATTTAATTTATATATAAATGCACTGTTAGGTCTTTTTCAAGAAACTCATGAAAGGCAAAATAGCTCAGGTGTCTAATTAAGTAGAGAAGATATTTGGAGAGTCCCTTTCTTCATAGTATTGATTTTTTTTTCTTGTTTAAGAATGCACTAAAAATGAACAAAGATGCTGAATTATATCCAAAATAATATCAATTAGCAGGAACACATTTCTGATTTGGTGTCAAGCCTTACTGATGGAGCTATAGGGGTGCCATATTTGCCTTTAACACATACATTTGGAAAACACTGACCTAGCAAGCTGGTTTTACTAACTTAAAAGACTTCAGAATTTCTTGGAACATACATACAACATTTTATTCAACACCCCATATGTCCATTCAAAACACAGCACTAATAATACAGCAGACTGTTGAATTGTTGAGAAAGTCAAGCAATTCATACTTGAATAATAAACTTCGGTCTCTGGCCCTTAAAAATACTACACTACAATAAATAGAACAAGTGAAAGCACTCTATTGTAAGAAAACAGTTTTGGGTAAAATATATATATGATAGATATAAAAAAAAAATATATATATATTTCTATAGTATGTATCTATCTATCTATCTATAGAAATAGTAAGAACAGCCAAGTTTTCTAACCATAAATCAAGCTTGGACTTAATGTTACAGTCCACTTTGAAATGTTATTGTAAACTAAACACAAAGGTTTGCATTTGGAAATGCATTAAATAAATACATCTTAATTGAAGCTTAAATGTATTAACAATTGTATATATAATTGACAGCTTCAGTTTAGCCATCATTAAGCATTTCCATTCATTTCTTTATAAACAACAAGAACTTTTTAACTACTTCCTTTTAAACTATTTATACAAACATATGAGGCAGAAGAGCTATATTACAGGAAAACGTCTGAATAGCCAGAAATACAACAAAGATGAGGCAAGCAGATGGTCCTTTCTCACTCGCAGCCATTATTCAGACCGTAAAGCTGTGCATCACTTTCAGCCCACCCCTGCTCACATCTTCCCCGCTTTCTTCTTTAGCACTGACAGGATACAGTTTACATCTTTGTGGGACTTTTGTAGTCTGATGAAAAGATCCAGAAGACGTTAACTAGCATCTCTGACTGAATGTGTGCAATACAAGCAGAGGTCTGACGCCCATCTCTGCTCGGCGCATATAGATGATGTACTGACAGGAACAGAGGCTACATTGTGGGCCCAGATCAGTAAGCAGCTTAGCGGTGTTCACAGAGAAGGGAGGAGACCCACTCCTGCCAACAAAGATGGCACAGAGGAGCCGCCACATCAAAAAGAGGAGAAAGGAAAAATCCCTCAGTGTATCAAAGTAAAAAAAAGAGGCCCTTTCAAATCCGCCCCTCCATCTGCACTGATAAATTACCTACATGTGAAATACGCAGTGCACACAACTTTCACACAACAATCTCTTTCCAGCCTTCCTGCGCTGATTGTTGTGGTATCACTCTCCAGAGATTTAAGAACCTTCCTTTGGTCGGCTTTTAAAGTCTCAGCCGCTCGCAGTTCACACATGAACTAAGGTTCTCTTTCAATGCCCATTGAACGGAGGAGACCTAGCATAAAGAAACAGGTGCAGCTTGACTCCATACAGCCACAACAAATCATGCAGACAAGGGCTTAGACCACACAGGAGGGAGGGGAGGCCATCGGCCGAGAGGGGAAAAAAGTGGCGCTAACTAGATCCATTAAATCAATTCCTTTCAAAAAGCTTTCTTGCCCATTAAAACAGCATTGAGTCAACGGTTTCCTGCTTTGGCCAGCATCAGGTGGCGGGAAAGCTCCAAACCTGGAGCAATATGAAAGAGAAGTAATCCAGATTTGTCCTCAAAGCAGATCAACAGCTAAATGACGTCAACCAAGAAATTTGGTAACACACAAACAAAAGCTGAAATTGAAACCAAACAAGTTTACACACCCCAACGCTCATATGCAACATTTGTTTCTGGGTGATGAAGCCAATTTGTTTCAGCAATTTGAGAATGAATTAAAGTGTTTTTTTTGTTGTTCTGTACTTGCCAAACACCTGCTCCTGATAAGACATGGCTGAAAAGAGAGCTTTTTTTATCTACTAAGAGTGAAGTACAGTATAAATTGGCCCAAAAAGTGATCTACAGCCTCTGAAAAGAATAATGTAAATTGTTAACCCATGAAATGTTTTCTTTGTGATACAGTGATACATTAAAAACCTTTCAAAAGAAGACCTTGTGTAGACATTCTTTTCACTGTCTAGCTGGTTGCTGAGAGAGGCTCTCCTGCCAGACTGGTACCTGTAAATATCTTTTTCCCAGTGCATTGTTATATTAGACAAGGAGCCACAAAAAGCCTGTGTTGTAACAAAGAACCCTTAAGACAAGTCACTAGGCAACAAATTGAACTGTAATCATAAATTGCTACAAATTCAGAAGCAAACAGAAAATGTCCTGTCAAACAAACCAAGCATATTCTTTACTGCTGACGTAACTGATTCACTTAATTGGACTAAAACAGTAACAGCTCTTTAGCTTTAAAAGTCAATGATTTATCAGCAAGCATTCTTTAAAGCAATACTACTTTACAAAAGCAAAGCCATGACCTATGATCTCACTCCCAGTCTGCTGAAAAGAATACTTGGGGTCTTCATTAAGGTCAGAACATTCATTTGTCAAGAGAGGGAAAGCAATTATAACATGGGATCCGTAAAGGAGACTTAACAGTTGCAGATTTTCAAATGGAAGATCTCATTTGGAATCTATTGAATAATTACTACAAATTACAGTTAATGTTATAAGTAATAAAGTTACATCAAACCATTACTGCATTGTAGGGAGGCATGATATTTTTGTCCAATATAGGTTTTTATTGATCGATTTTTTTAAATTGAACAGTGTCTGTTGATATAGGATATTATTATCCTCAGTTGTTTGTTTTTTTTGATTACCCAATACAATGCACAAAAAAACTAATAATTAACACTGTTGAATAATCTTTAATGAATTTAAAGATTATATATAAAAATATCCACCCAAAGTCTCACAGAGTTATGATAGTTAATGTTAATTGTGTTAGCTTTAATAGATTTTAATTAATGTTTGAGGCTTGATGTCTGTCGGTGTTACAGTAGAGTACCAACAGTAATGTTTTAATGCTGTATCTTCCTCACCTGCCCTGTCTGGCTGCTTTCTCTCTCAGTGTGAGCAGCAACAACTGAATCTCTGCTTTTAGCAGCTCTTTAACAGCCGGGGGGTCAGCCAGAGGGAATATGGGGGCTTCTGGCCTGCTGCCCTTCTCTGAGCAATGGAGCTCCTGCCAAATCTTCTCCCACATCTCCACCTAGAAGAGGTCAGCAGAGTAAAGTGTTACAGGAGAGCATTGTTTGGCTCAGCTTTGTATAAAATGCACTTTCCAAATCCCTGTTACAAGCTTCTCTACAAGTAGAGAAATGCAGCCAGTTGGTTAACATCCGATCACACGCGTCTCTAATCTCTGCTGAGTTGAAGAGAAATGTGCGTAAGGAACTGGAAATTTGAGGGAAAATCCATGTGTTATTCTCACAAATGCCCCACGCGAGGTGAAAAGCCAGAGAGGGAAATGAAAACCTTTCACTGCACTGGCAGACAATGTCTGCACTCTATTACCAATTTCCACACCTGTCTCGGGACTTTCAAGTTTCCCTCGAACTCTGAAAATACACTTCAAAGCTTGTCGAAGGCAAAGAGTAAAACTAGCTCCCTGAGAATTTTGATCCTGCTGTGCCTGCATGAAACCAACTCCAGCCTAAGTAACTCTGCTGAACACAGGCCGGCTTCTTCTTATTTCCATTGCAGCTTCTGCAGAACCAGGTTTGATGTGCAGAGCCACCAGAGAAACATTTCTGCGAGGACGCAGGCTTAAAAATGTGGGTGAGCTAATGCAAACTTTGATACTAAAGAAAAAATTTTTTTTTCTTGTTTATTGACTTTCATCTTTTTACTGAATAAATGTTCTCAGGGATAAGCTCTGAGGCAAAAGAGAGACAGGGAGGGAGGGAAACTGACAGATAAACAAGATTCTTAGTTTTGTTCTTTGTCTGCGTTATATTAGTTACAAACATTACTGGAATTCAAAAGAAGAAAAATTTAAAAACTGTTTACCGCCAGACTTACTGACAAGGTACGAAGCCCTTGGTTGCATTTGATCAGACGATTCATTATCATGATCGCTATTATTATTTGCGTTGATTTTTTAGCTTCAACACACATTCAGATGTCCTTATCTGGTGTGTCCGAAGGGGGTTTTAAACAGAAGATCATAAATCCTATTTAGTGTTTAGAGGAAGGAGGAATCACATATGTCTTCCATAGACAAGTTTCCACCCACTATTTCCATATGCACGTTGCTGTCTGCTGCATATAGTGAGAGCCTTTGCAGTTTGTAAGAGACAATTTATCTTAAAAAGAATCGGATCTGAAACAAGTGAGGTTTGCATTCCATGCACTTAGGATCTGCCAGATAATGCACTCTTGGGAGCTGTAATTCAAAGCCAGTTTAGAGTTACGTATCAGTGCATACTAGGTTACTTGCTCATGGAGAATTTTTGTAATTATGTGCATAAAATTATAAAACACAAATGCATATGAATGCAGAGCACAAAATTGTATGAGCCTAACATTATCTAAACTTTAAGCAAAGCTCTCTCAGGTCTTTCAAAAGAGTATTGCTTATTTGCACAATTTTTAAATAGATTAAAAAAGCATTTTTAATGTTACCAATCCCTAATCTAACTTAAATAAATAAAAATATGCAGTCACCACCTCGAGGGATGTTCCCACTTGCCGTTCAAAAGGAAAATATAGGGACTGTATTAAACATCAAAAGGAGATGGCATGAATTATGTAGTCTGGACCTTGCAGTTATTTTTTAAATTATATGCCTACCATATACAGTACGTACTTTCAGCAAGCACTTGTTTTGTCTTGCCAGACAATCTGATGCATAAATATGATTTATTTACCTCTGAATATAACTCTGCGTACGTATCAATCAGTGTGTCTCCCAGTACAGCTCGGATCTCAGGAAGCTCAGAGCAGGGAACATTTTCCTTCACTAAATTCCACACAGATTGTTGGCGTTGGAAATTGTCCATATTACCAGATCTGAGCACAAAAGCTCATCACTGGTGTGCATTCGGTGTGTCCATACTGGAGGGAACCTAGCTGGAAATAAATACATGGTAACACTTTATTTTAAGGTGTTGTTGTTACGCATGTTACATGTAGTTGCTAAGTTATTCTAAAAACAATAAATTGTGCATAATTACATGCACGTAACCAAGCCAAGCCCTAATCCTAACCGTAACCATATAGCGAGTTAATTAATATTACCCAGTACTTAAAAGTATAATTGCACTGTAACAAGGACACCTTAAAATAAAGTGTAACCAAGTACATAAATAAATAAATATAGTCCTTCATACGTAAAAAAAAAAACCTCATACAGTATTCAAATGCTCTGATACACTGAACGAAGGGAAAGAACATGGTAAATGAACATACGTTAATTCGTACACAATCATGACCTGATTAATGAATTTTTGCAATAAAACGTTTATCTAATATTTGGTTGCTTTAACCCATTAGGACAATGAAACAATTTGATCTGAGTAAGATTTAAGATGGCATACATTTGTGCAAGCATATACAGTAGTTTTATAACTTCAGCATTCACCACAGGCGGATACTCACCAGAACAATCGTAGCTTCCTGTATCACTGTAAACATTCCTGTTCCTATGGAGACGAGCTCGCGCACTCAAATGATTGGCTGCAGGACCCGTGCAGTGATAGTGATCTTTATTAACCCATTCAGACCCACTCTACTATTACAAATGCACATCACATTTATTTTTTTTCCCCAGTGATTGAATATGTCATATTTGTTAGAGCTGTATGCCTGATGTACAAGGATTTTGCATTAACTTAAAAAAATAAAAATCTTGAAATGCTCAAGACTGCGACTGGCGAGATTATTATTTTTATTTATTTATTACCATTAAAGAAATAAAGCATATATTTGGTGTTTCTGGAACACGATGGTCTGAATGTTATTTTCCTGTCTAATAGCAAAAAGATGGAACAATGAACAGTGTTAAATGGCATATTATAGTTTTACTCTTTTTTTCTTTCTCAGTAGACACACAAAGCTGCAATGAAGCGAATGCCTCATAAAACTACACCCTATCAATATTCTGGAATTCGGCTGTCACGTGTAAATTGAAACATAACCCAGGAGGCGTAAAACTATCCCTGTGCGCAACAGCCTCCAAAGTGCACACAGTCCATTCTGACCATGAAAGGATTTTTAAACTTTATGTAGTTTAGTTAAATAGACGCGTGCAATAGCAAGTTTTTGAACATAACATAGTCATTCTTATTTATGCTTCATTTGCAAGTCTTGGTTAGGGACTGAGGAGTTTTTTTGGTGATGGGCATGGCTGTACTCTGGGGTTCCCCGGTGAGTTTTCTTCATGTCTGGCTTACCCTGGTGATCTGCGGCCAGTGTGCTTTGGCTTTTTCGGTTGCTGGACAACATGAGACGACCTGTGAGGCGAACGGCAGTCTTTACTATGTGGGCGAATGGTACTTTTTAGACTCGGATCACTGTACCCAGTGCGAATGTACAGAAGAAGGGTCTGCTTGCGCGCGGACTGAGTGCACGTCCCTGCCTGCCGCCTGCATCCATGTCAGCCATTACCCGACAGACTGCTGCCCGAGATGCGAGAAGATCGGCTGCGAGTATGGGGGAGAAGTCTACGAACTGGGCCAACAATTTCAGGTAAAGTCCAAAGAATCTACATATGTCCACAGAAAGAAGGCTTTAGGTCTGAATGTTCTCTGGTTTTATATTTGTCGTTTTAATTGCTCTCCTAAATAATTGAAGCCACAACTTTTTGTCACATTGCTTGCACTTTAAACAGCTGTAATGCATTAACGTTGATGTGAAATTTGAAAGAATAGCATAATGCTTTTTATGATTTATAGATACATCGTAATTCTATTCGCAATAATTGATTAAAAGATGAGTAAACAGGCCTTTTACTTTTCGAGGTTTCTTACTAACTCCTGTTTCAGTTGTGTCACGTTATCCCTAGGTGGTGACATTGTTTCAAAGTTTTGGTATTGTTCCCAAAAGGACAATTCACAATATTTAGCGCCATCACGTGGTCGATGATAAAATGAATTATGTCTCCATTAGTGGAGATTTTCTGACTTGAGATTCATCTCTGTGACTTTTTGAGCAGGATGCATCTTAACGCCAGTAGGTGGTAACACGTGATTGTGTAATGAGTAAGAGTGCCATTAAATAGTTCACTCAACCAATTCGTTAAAACACTCAATCAACCAAAACAGGCCTTATCCTTTATTGTTGAATCTTCATAAACAAGGATCTGCTGAGCAAATCTGTAGGCATGCAAATTTGGAGTCTCAACTGACTCTGGTTCATATTCAAAACAGCACTGTTTAGTGAAGAGGTGTTTTGGTGCAATAGGTCCAACTAATGAATTGCTTCTTAACAGCTCACACACCAATGCTGTTAGCTAATGCATTAACCAAACACTGAATACAGAAAAGCATGTCATGCATTTCAAAAGAGAGTATGATTTGTTCATGAAAAAGATTGAAAATAGCACTACAGTAATCTTTGTTCATAGGAACATTTATTGAGTAATACAGCAGAACTAGTCTTAACTTGTCAAATTGTTGACTGTTTATTACTTGCAATCCATATAGATAACAAAGTAAGAATTGGGGGACAATCAATTCAAATGGTTCAAACATACCATAACAAAAACTTTATCATGGTAAGCAAACAAATTGATAGGCTATACATCAATGATACAAAAGACTTAGATTACAATTATAGGTTGAATGTATCTTTTTGTTGAGCCGGAACAAAAGCAGCTCTTTGCTTCTGTAGCATAATTGTTTAATATGATCAAATACCTTCCATAGCCTTTCATGAACATAGTTATGCATTGTGTAAGTTAAAAGCTAATAGAGTCAGATACTTTTGTTCTCAGGCAAGGTGAAGCACAAATCTGATGTACACTGGGCTGAAATCATAAAGTGCAATTTAATACGCTGTTTGAGGAACTGAAGAATGAAATATCTCTGGTGGCACAGGCTTGGAAGAAGCAGGGCTTATATGTGCTTCATTATCTCCCTGATTTGGTTATTATGGCTAATGGGGAATCCCGGAGGGGAAAATTGAAGCCTTCTGACAGACTCCAAGGTATACACTTTGCCTGAGCTGGCATCATTTTCTTCCAGTCCATTTAACCCACCCTCCAGTACTGAGCCACAGGTGGTAATGCGGCTCCTACTTAAACAGCAGTGTGGGAGTGGAATTTGATCACATTCTTCACATTTTAGGGCACTAAAACGGAGTGTTGGATTGGCACAACAACAAATGTCAGTATATACAAGCAGGCAATTTGATAGTTCCGCTGGTTCTGTTAAAAAGATGTTCAAAGGAATGTGCTTCGGTGGAATTGCATCATATGATAACCTATTTCAACTGATGATTTGTATTTGATTTACAGCCATCAGCGTGTGAGCAGTGCACCTGTCACAGCGACGGCATCGCCCGCTGTCAGGTCGCAGACTGTGCCCCTCCACCATGTGTTAACCCAGTCTATCAGAAACGGAAATGCTGCCCTCAGTGCAAGGATGGTAAGTTTTTCAGAAGTAAAAAAGAAAACAGTGCCATGTTTTTAAGGCTTATTACAATTCTATTTACTATAATTGCCCAAGTCTCGACTAACTCAGTATGACATTCTCATAGCCTCAACACACACATGCAGGATACAATTGTGTTTGGTCTTCGGTAATGATTCGTTATGTAATATATTAATGTAATTCATTCAATAACAGATGGGACAGTTCAGATGCCGGGCCATGTGCTAGGCCAGTTTCTGCACCTGAAATAAGATAACGCTCCTTATGAGTTGAGCTTCTGCTGTATTGTTTTCTCTGTATACTGTGAAGAATGAAGGTAATTATAGTGTTTACTGAGAGCAAAGATAAGGCAGGCATGTAGGCAGCCAAAACAACACATAAATCAAAGCATATACTTCACCAATGCGATAAATGGTCAGTTCCTCAAACGATGTAGCATTTTTGTCGATAAAAATGGCCTCTGTGGGGGAAAATGTTAAATTAAATTTTCTGTTAATCTGAAGTAACTTCCAAATGAAACCTTATCTTAAACGTTAAACACTATAAAAAAGCAAAGTGCCATTATCTACATTCCAAGGCTTCCTAATTAGTGGCGCTTGCTGAGGTTTTTCAAAAACTCCTGACCTTAAGTATTTAAATTCTGCACATAACTTGTCCAGCGCTGTTTGTGCTAAGGACATGAATGACACCTGAAGTTGTGCAGACTTTTGAGGAAAGTGTTCTGCTACTTTTCTAAGCATCCGAATTTAGAGTTACAAGAGAGAAAATATCCAAAATTATAGAGACTTGAGAGGCTTTTCTGACTTGGACTAGTAAGTAACCACTTAGCAACACCCAGAAAACCATTGCAATAGAGTAAGAAAAAGCTCCAAACCACCTTCGCAATCACATAGCAACACTTTAGTTCAGTGGTTCTCAACTGGGGGCCTCTGCAAACATCTAAAGGGCCACAGGATGACTTAAAATGAATTATTGTTGTAAAATAATCCAAATTATAGTTTATGTGGGGGCCTTCAAGTCAAAAAAGGTACCATGGCAATGTTTTATCCATAAATATACTGTAGTAGTTTATTTGAAAATATTATCTCTTAAAGGTGTTTTCCATTTCTGCATCTGTTGCATCCCCAAGTGGAAGTTTTCTGTACACTGCCCCATCTGCCTTTGGTTGGACACATAGTCCCATAGCCCCGCCCCAAAACTCACATTATTGGTTGAGATAGTGTTGTCAGTATCAAAACAAAGTTTTAAAGGGATAGTTCACCCAAAAATGAAATTTTGTCATCATTTACTCACTCTCATGTCGTTCCAAACTTGTATGAGTTTCTTTCTTATGCTGAACATAAAATAAGATATTTTGAAGAATGCTGGTAATCAAACAGTTGACCGTCCCCATTGATTTCCATAGTATTTCTTTTCCTAAGTCAATGGGGACTAACAACTGTTTGGTATTTCAAAATTCTTCAAAATATCTTCTTTGGTGTTCAACATAAGAAAGAAACTTACACAGGTTTGTAACGACATCAGGGTGAGTAAATGACAAAATTTTCATTTTTGGGTGAACTCTTCCTCTAATAGTGGCACTGTGTCTCTGTATATTAGGATGGGACAGCAAAAAAAAAATTTAATTTTGAAAAAAATGTCACAGTTCACTTTTAACCACTGACAATGGGCCTCATTAATCATCTCTCTCTTTGTGGCTCCAGGGCCCAACTGTTACGTGAATGCCTCTAGGACCCAAGTGATCCCTGGAGGTGAGCCAGTGTGGGTCGACTCCTGTACCAAATGTCGATGTCATGACGGTCAGGATGCAGGTTACTGGGAAGGCAACCGCTTGGCAACGTGTTCCCATGTGCACAACTGCCAGCCTGACAAGGGGCAAAAATAGGGTCATCTTTCATGATGACAAAACTCGGCAGATATTTAAACCACACTTGCAGAAGAAAGTGTGGAGGCTATTTTGCCTACAAGCTTTATATGATTAAAAACAGTCTATTATTCTTCTTCTTATGTTAACTAACAATTTAACATCCATTTGTTAAAGTACAATGACTTACTAAGGGATATTCCCTAATACAACAGATAATAGAGCTTAGTATTGAGACACATTTTTGGACATGTGAGCATATTAACATCTACAGTACATTGGGCACTGTGCACCCTTGCATCTGCAAATGCAATGATGATCTGCTAAACTACATTTTGTATTGGTGTTTTTACACGATTTGAAGTAGCATGTACGTTTATATTATTTTCTGCTTCAAAAGCCTGAAAACCAAAGTATTGAGAATGTAAGACTTACATTACTTCCATGCAGGCATGGAAACAGCTAATGTAGCATGAAATACAAACAAACCTATCATAAATGAATCATGTATAAATAAAGCAGGCTCATTTTTGCTTGATTTCTGTTCTGACACCTCATTTTAAAAGCTGTGGTAATATTGCTTCTTTTTTTACGAGAACTGTATTTGCAGCAATGACAGAATGTACACAAATATAAATAAACCACAAGTGATCAATGTGTCTTGTCTTATTATCCCATATATGAAGTTAGAGGATGTTTGTGTTGTTATTTCTACTAGTTTATTGCAACATCTGTCACATAAAAAAAAACATACTTTTTGAGAGGCAGATTATTGAGTTTCCTGCACAAGGCTGACAGTTTAGAGATATAATGTTCCCTTTCCAATAAACTGCCATGTCCCTGAGCAGTGATTTGGACTGGTGCTGGTAAAAGGTGGGTGTTGAAATAATCAGGTGCAAATATGAGATTTATTACTTTGTTCTGATCCGTTTTGCCTCATAACTGACTTCTTCTAGATTCCAAATACACAACAACAACATTATAATATGGCATTCTACATTCGTTTCAAACTCAGAAACTCAACATATAAACAGTAACCCATCATCAGATTCTTGTAGCATCAGATTTATTGATTGTATACAAAAAGTATGTTTGATATGACATGATGCATTCTATATAAGATATAGTATTTTGACATTCAATGTACAAAAAACCTTGATAGACACATTAAGTCTTTAAAAATGCGCCCCAGGCATGAAGACCTGAGGCCGTCAGTAGTTTCTTAAGCAAGTCTTTGTGTAGGTGTGGAATACTTGCCCACATCTGTCCCTCTCTCACATTAATAAGCATCAAGCGCAGATGGAGTTCTTTTCCAGAAAACGACTGAGGGAAAAAAGGGTGATGGAGGGTGAGCATTACGTACACAAGTCTGTGTGTGCAAGCTTTCAGGATGGGAAGGTTTGCTGACCCAAGAGTGATATAAAAGAACGGCATCAAAATAAAAAGTATATTCATTTGTGGCACCTGTGTGATTTTGCAAACTATAAAGCGATATTTGCTGAAGAATAGCATCCAGACCTCAAGGATTGCATTTGTGCTTTGCAAGGATGGTAATGAGAGTTGTGCGAGCTTTACTTTGTTAACACAAGAAATATGAGTAACTTTGGAATGGAACAATCAGATGATCTAAATGTATACACTTTTATAAACTGCAGTGAAACATTTCTAATATTATCGAATTCCATTCAAAACACTAAAGAATAATGCAACTCTGTATCTACACTGTAGAATATTAGCAGCTTTTTTGCCATTGGGGCAATATTAAGATCAAACGAATGATTGTATCACCAGACTAACTAAAAAAAAATTCATAATTTCCCCCACTAATAAGAACCATATCTACATATCACACCATCCAAATACATGGCCTTACTAGAACCCCTTTAACGTGTACTCAGTAATTTCATACGTAATTATAATTAATGTGTAAATATGTAATATTTCAAACTTTTTGTTCACAAAGACGCCATTTATTTGATCAAAAATACTGTAAAAACTGAATTATTGTGAAATATTATTACAATTTAAAATAACTGTTTTCTATTTTTAACAATGTTGATTGTCAAAATCAAATTTATTCCTGTGATGGCAAAGCTAAATTTCCAGCAGCCATTACTCCAATCTTCAGAGTCACGTGATCCTTCAGAAATCATTCTAATATGCTGGATATTTTTGAGGAAACATTGATACAGGATTCATTGATAGACAGAAAGTTCAAAAGTTCAGTGTTTATTTCAAAGTTAAATCTATTTACTGTCACTTTTGATCACTTAAATGCATCCTTGCTAAATAAAAGTATAATTTCCTTAAAAAAAAAAAAAACCTTTGAATGTTATATAGATACTGAATAATTTCACTTGTGAAATGAATGAGTCTTGGCAGCAGTCAATAAGTGCAACCAACAAAAATGACTGAGTACACATTTAAATCAATATTAAACAAATATTTTCCAGAAGAATGGCTACACATTATACACTATCATGCTGTATCAAGCCTGACAGATTGCATGCAACAATGTGTGTGAAGCCTTCAATATGTTGGACTTAGTTCTACTCACACCGTATACACCATATGGACTGCATTTTTTCATTTTGAAAAAATTAAGATAATGTAAATGACATGCGCTCTGCAACATTGTTTCTTCTTCTATTTAATACGCGCCTTGATACATGAACTCGAAAATGAAGTAATCTCATCTTACTCCAACAGAAACAGATTTCTATTTCATTCGCCAAGACATTGCAGGACGAGCATAATGTCTTTTTAATAAAGATATTGGTTTGAAATCTCATTCGTGTTGAAGGTTTAGGATTGACTGCATTCTACAGCACTGTTTCTCAGCATTTGAAATGCAGGTCACAGCTAGAGTAAATATTATTGAATATGATCAATGAATAGTTCTGAATAGTGTGCACAGATGGATGTCAACTTTTAAGGCTATTAATCCGTGAAAAATCAAAGGGCTTGAGGCAAAATTGTGTCAGGTAAGTATTAACAGTTATTTCGCTTGACGGCCAATGTACAAATACTGCGTGGCAGAAGTGATAAACTTATAACTGACAGGTTGTAGTACCCATGAGATAGAGGTGATGAAATACTTAAGAAGGAAACAATGTTAGTGACACAGTGACTGCTTGGGTCAGCAGTTAAGACAACATAAATGCACACACAGAAATGAAATGGGTTTGTGAGGCTAAAATAAAAGGCATGAGGAGAAAGACGAGGAAATGTGTATTTTAAAAAGGACAGCGAGAGTGGCTGGGCTCTCATTAATGACTTCCTCTGTGCTGGGCTGAAAGAATCGTTGATAGCACAAAAGAAGTGTCCGCACACGGCGCAGAAAAGCCTATAAAAGAGCTTGAACTCTCCTCACATTTACCCCTAATAATACATCTGAAGGCATCAGTTTGGTGTTTTCAGGCAGTCAAATTAAAAGTGAAGAAGGAATAAGGAACGGTAAAACAACTTTAAAAGGCTTGCAAGTATTGCAATGAAAAGCAGTTCAATACAGTTATTCAGATCTCTTTGGAAGAGGTGAATACAGGGTCCAAAATTAACATTAGCCAAATGCAAGTGAAAATCAACATAACACTGACGAATTATGAAAATTATGGAAACCAGATAAATCTTAGTATTCATCTGTTTTTGTTTTTATCTGAAGTTTTCTGTCCTCTGTTTTGAACTCCGTTCAAAAGTGTGGGGTCGGTAAGGTCTTTAATGCTGCATTTATTTGATCAAAAATACAGTAAAAACAGTAATATTGTGAAATATTACCATTTAAAAAAAATGTTTTCTATTTAATTCATTTGTTATTCCTTTGATAAGCTATTCAGCAGCCATTACTCTTCAGTGTCATGTGATGCTTTATATGCTGATTTGGCACTCAAGAAACATGTCTCATTGTTACCAATGTTGAAAAGAGTTCATATTTTTAGCAGAAACTGTCAAACATTTGATTCATCTTTGACGAACAGATATTCGAAAAGCATTTATTTGAAATTTAAATGATAACAATGTAAAATTCTTTACTGTAAGTATTCGTTGACAAAGTATTAATTTCTTCAAAAATATATCTTACTGACCCCAAAATTTTGAATGGACTGTATGAATATTATTCACATTAAGCTATCAAAACAAAAATATGAAGGAGCATAATTCTTCATATTTTGACAGTTTTATAGCACAGTTGAGGCTGAAGTAGCTTCTTAGTCAACTGTGCTCTTATAAATATGCTAAAAACGACAACTAATAATAATTCCTTTGCCACAGAAACAAAAATATGTTGATTCATGGTCTGTACGAAATAATTACAGAACGGCCTGTAAATTTCCTCAAATAAATCGAATTGGAAGTTGTGGCAAAACATTGAGTTTGGACCCTGGGTGTATATTTTTTGATATTGGACATATCAGAGAATCATTTAAATAACACCTCCAAAGATGATCATCAAAAGAGGTGTGAGACTCTGAAACTGAATGACATGGGCATTATTTGATCAAAGCACCCATTGCTAACTTCATCCTTCAAGTTTTTAAAAAAGCCTTGATATATGACAGATCTAAATATGAATCTTTGAGGCAAATGAAAGTAAACAAAGAAAGAGTGGCTCGTAGCACAGTCAGTTTTGAGCAGGTGGTGATAGATACAGAGGTTTGATCATCAGTAACTTCTACAGAAGCTCCTCTATCTCTCAGCAAAAGTTCTTGCCGTTTCTCCAGGCATCTACACGATATGCTGCGGCAATCCATTTGTACCATATTGACTGACAGTCATGTGCTTGTAGGATTAGTCCAGATCCAGTCTAATCACATCACATAGTTGTCCTCCAAGTACCAATGAAGACATCCCAACAAGGGTTTCATCCCAGAAATGCTGAGAAGTGTTTTCATAGTTGACTAAATTCAGCTTAGTCCCAAGAGACGATACAAAAGCGCAAGATAGAGACACAATCCAAAGGAGCCAACTTCAAGCACTGATTTATCAACCTCACATGATCAACCAACATCTGAGATACGAAAGAAGAGATTTGAACACTGCAAGCATCGCAGGCACAAAGACACATTCGCTTTTGAAATGTACAGTATGTTCTGACTGATTTACATCAAGTGGCCAGGCTGTTCTTCGCAGATCAACGTCACTTACCAAAACCAGAACGGAACAATCCTCCCGTTAAGAGCCTAAAAGCTTGAATTGATCCTCAAGGTCTGAACAAAACAGCCATTGGAATATGATGATGATATTTCCGTCCCTCCAGACAATGTGCACATCTCGATCTGTATCAGGATATAAATCTACAGTACACTGTTGGATCCACATCAAGCTTCCATGTATTCCTGAGAACTAACCTGTTCAGCATATCACTGCTGTATCATAGGAAGCTGACCCTGGGCAGAGTTTGTGTGTGTGTTTGTGTGCAGAACTTTAAGAAGATCATGGTATCCTTGGTCCAGAACCGGTAGCTCTCTATCCTTTGAAGGGTCTGGGTGGAGGCTTGCCGATCTCTACGGAAATGTTGGTGTAGAGCGGATATTTCTTCACAGACACCACTCTGTACATCAGCGAGCTGATCCCATCTTTCCTCATGGTGTTCTTGGTGTTCTGGATCTTACTGAACCTGGAGAAAGAAGAAGAAATACAAGCAGTATTAGCTGTGCCATGGTTTTCAGAAACACAAAAGGACTCAAAGTGGACTTGAATCTTCTCATACACCTATTTTTTTATATATAATGACAGTATAGACTGGTTCAGTTTCAAAAAGCACAAAAGCAGTGCAAATAAACCCTAAATGTGGTCTATACATCTCACGCTCAATATTCCAACACTTTCAGACCAGAAAAAAAGTATTTTTTATTTTTAAGGGTTCAACAGTTTGTCAGTGGTGCACTACCCTCAAAGAGACATTTTTATACCTTATTAACCCCTCAAAGGTTCATGGTAGTACCTTAAGGGTACATATGACCACTCTAAGGAACTAATATGCAACTTTAGGAGGAAGATGAGGGAAAATGTTGAACCTTTAAGGGCACTGGCCCAGTTACAAGCTGTTGTACCCCTGAAGGTACCATTTTTATACTTTTTTTCAGACTGCAAAAATCCTGATGGACTAATAATCTTCAACTTCTAATTCTGCACTGTTTCAGAACTAAATGCTATGACCTGCACCATATGTGTTCGATGTTTGATTTGAAATCTGCAGATGAAGGTTATCAGTTAAAACCATTTCCTTTGGGTCAATTCATAACACAGAAGTAGAATCTGGCTTCAAGAGACTTGGGATATAGCGGATTGAGTCACAGAATCATAGTTTTTGGTGCTTTTCTACTGCTTTAGTGTCTTTTTGGAGTTTGACAGACCATGTTCACAGAAAAAAATTTAAAGGCTCTCTAAAAAAATATATATTTTGTGTGTCAAGGAAAAAATAACATATTTGAAACAACAAGTTTTGGGTGGAGTATTACCTTGGCAAGGTTCAAGTCTCAAGCCAAATGTTTGTTGTAAATGTTCTACCGCTCAACTGTTAGAACGCATGCTTGTAAGTCACTAGCAAATGACAATGTCAAATAAATTGAAGTATCATAATATGGATCACTTACATACATTAGCATACCAATGTCAACCAGCAGGGGGTGAAATAACATTTGTAAAGGTGCACAGAGCATCATTCTCACAAAGGAAAAAAAACAAATGGTCCTCACAAAAAATGGCCTCTGTATCAAAACAGACATTTTTAAACACTTTTGTTATATAATAAGAGTTGTTACACTATAATACATGTCAACAGAAATAAATGAGCGTATCAGAATCCCAATGGTTTATGAATAAAATGAGAAGTTCCTTAAATTTAATGAGCTCAGCTAGAAAAGCAAAATGCCGCAGTATTCAGGAGCTCTGCTTCCCCAGCAGTGTTTTATATTACATCTTAACCTCCCATCCCTTAAGACACTTAAAATGATATACATTGATAGAACTGCACTAATAAATAGCACATTTACTCTGAAAAATGCCACAAAAGTAGGAAAAGGAGTTCAGGTTGAGTTAATGGGCATCTTCAAAATTTATGCCACGCTATCAACTTCCATATCAATGCAGGTACCACGAAGGCTTTTACAGAGTCTGCAGATAATGATTTATGTACACTGCTTGAATGAAATTAAAGTATTTGATAGGGCTCACACTGAACTAGAATTAATATTCATGTGGACCGGTGTGTAGCAGCACAAAGGAAGGTTGATGAATAGAAGCCTGGTTCCTCCGGCAAGCATAACATCTCATTATGGAGGCTGATGCTCTTCTGCGGAGTGACCAAACAAAGACGGCTGTGGCAGAAACAGAGCTGAGGAGAGGGCAACCATTCATCAAGTCTAACAACTCTGCTTTTTAAATAAGGGTGCGCTTGGAGAACACAGCCACTTACTCTTCTAAGTCATACTGCATCTCCATGCAGTATGTCTTAAAAACAAATGACCTAAACCTGTGTGACAGGAAAATAAAACAAAAAAACACTTCAAGCACCAGGAACTTGAAGTTACCACAGCTTAAATGGCACAGGAAGTTTTAGCTGTCCAATACAAAAATATAAAAAATTCAAATGTTTTAGGTCAGTCATTTTTTGATGAAATTAATCCATTTATTCAGTAACAATGCATTGAATTGATCAAACGTGACAATAATACTAATACATTATTAAAATTTATTAAACTTGCATTAGCAAATGTTTAAAAATGAGACCTTATTGTAAAAATTGTTATCCAATAAAGAGATGATACAAAACAATTATTTAAACTAAATCCTTTTTTATCTGAAGGATCATGTGACACTGAAGACTGAAATAATGGCGGCTGAAAATTCAGATTTTCCATCACATGAATATATTTCTTTTACATTTTAAAAGGTATTAAAATAGTTAATATATTTTTTATAATATTCCACAATTTTTTTTTTTTTTTTTTTTATAAAATATAACACAGATTTAAGCATAAAATATTTTAAACATTAAAATAAATCTTCACATTTTTCTGAAAGAAGAGTCTTGCAACTCTTGACATAAATACAATTCTGGTCAGTACAGTAATTATTGTGTTATGGACGATGACCAGTTTATGGCTTATAGAAAAATTCTATACTATTTTTCTAAATAAATTAAAATAAGTAAAAGCAATATGTTTCTAAAAACAAGTGAACGTAGGCATCACAACATAGTGTACAATATGTACAAAATACACAACATTTTTTATTAATTTGGATATTTGCTAAAGATTGCATTTAACTGCTAAATTAACTAGAAAGTTGAAAAAGTGAGACTTTGAGGGGAGAACAAATTTATAACTATTAAATGCAAACATTACTACACTGTCCTACCACACTGTTCTTAACTAATTCCTATAAGGAAATTAGGCAAAAATCTATATATTACCACAGAAAGTATAAGAGAAAAATATGTTTGAAAGTTCTATAAATAAATGCCAGTAATCCACAGCATTCCCCAAATCAGTTTTCTTCATCAAATTTCCAGCTTGGTTTTTAGAGGCAGTCATGTTTGAGACTAAACCTCTTATCACGTACAAACGAGCCATTTTAGAATAATCCCCACAAGCCTCTAATGGAGGCAATAAAATCTAGAGAGGAAGGGATCATACTCTAAATGACTTCCCATTATTCCCGTTATGGTGCTAATCAATTATTAATCAGATGCCCAGATGAGTTGGGTCATCAGCCACCTACACTGATGCTGGTCTGGGTGGGTTATATCAGCCCTGGCAGAGTCAGGGAGTGTTTCAGAGGATGCCGTGGAGATCCATCAATCTCTGACCGCACTTCCTGATATATTGATTGTCATCGAGCTGCAGTGCTCACATTTGCATCAGTCTGTGGATGTTCATCTTCATACGGCTGGCTCACTCGGTTAGCACACTTACAGTAAATGGGGCACTAAATTAAAGCTTTTTCTGACTTAACATATATTTATTTTAGTGCTGTCAAATCGATTAATAGCGATTAATCACATCCAAAATAAAAGTTTGTGTTTACATAATATATGTGTGTGTACTGTGTATATTTATACACCACGAGTCAAAGGTTTTTGGACAGCAAGATTTTTTAAGAATTTTCTTCTGCTCACCAAGCCTGCATTTATTTGATCCAAAATACAGCAAAAGCAGCAATATTGTGAAATATTTTTAATACAATGTAATAAAATAATGTAATTTATTCCTGTGATTTCAAAGCTGAATTTTAGCATCATTACGCCAGTCATGTGAACCTTCAGAAATCAGAAATCTAATATTCTGATTTACTGGTCAAAATGTTTTTTTTTTTGATGAATAGAAAGTTCAGAAGAACTGCATTTATCTGAAATAGAAATATTTTGTAACATTATAAATGTCTTTATCATCACTTTTGATCAATTTAATGCATCTTTGCTAAATAAAAGTATTAATTTCTATAATTTAATAATTTAATACTAAATATATAATGATTTAAATATACTGACTCCAAGCTTTTGAATGGTATGGTGTATAATGTTACAAAAGCTTTTTATTTCAGATAAATGCTGATCTTTGGATCTTTCTATTCATCAAAGAATGTTTTAAATATTGATGATAATTATAATAATAAATGTTTCTTGAACAGAAAATCAGCAATATTAGAATGATTTCTGAAGGATCGTGTGACACTGAAGACTGGAGTAATGATGCTGAAAATGTAGCGTTGTCATCACAGGAATAAATGATATTTTAAAATATATTCAAATAGAAAAGTTATTTTAAACAGTAAAAATAGTTTACAATATTACTGCTTTTGCTGTATTTTGGATCAAAAAATGCAGGCTTGGTGAGCAGAAGATAATTATTTAAAAAACATTAAAAATCTTACTGTCCAAAAACTGTTGACTGGTAGTGTATTTATATAAATACACATACATTCATGTATATATTTAAGAGATATCACATATATTATGCAAACACAAGCTTTTATTTTGGATGCAATTAATCACAATTAATCTATTTGACATCTCTAATTTATTTATTTTTATTTATTTATTGAGTATATAAAATTAGGAGCCCTGGGTAATTGAAAATTCATTTTAAAAAATTGTATAATTATAATAATAAATATTTAATAACACATTTTGCTTATTAAATATTATTTTGTATTCATTTTGTAAGTACATAACCTTCACTGTACCTGTAGCCTGCTTATTCATCCAAGGTTTTCTTAGAGGAGCCCTGGATTAATTGAAAAGCATTAAAAAGGTTTCAGCAAACGATAAAGTGCACATTTTCCGGTCTGATGCTTGTACCAAAGGTGGATCTCAGCGAACGACCCTGCATCATTTTTCCTGTTTGAGACAGAACACAAATAAACGACCTGTCTGTGACAAGAGACCCGCTTTAGCGTGACATGTTTCAATTCATTAACTTCAGCACAGTCACCTCATTCATTTCTACCCAGCGCTCTTCTGTCCTCTCCAGCAAAAATGAGTTTAGCATGCGCTCGTGGCTCTCGGGGTGGGCCGCGCTCATTACTTCAATTGTCTGAGCCACTTGTAGGAAAAACACAAAAAGAACGAGGAAGAGCAGGGCATAAATAGAGAGACAGTAAGTGAGTGAATGAGAAAGAGATCAAGGGAAAAAAAAGAATGAGAATGAAACTGAGCAAAAGCGAATAAATCACAGACTCTTATCTTTGCACAGTGAGAGCTGAGTGAAACCTCCTACCAGAGAAAAGATCAATCCTAACTTTTAATGGCATATCTTTTGCATCTGTCTTGCCATTTCACTCAGAGCTCTCCCAAGATTGACAAGCACCAAGAAAGAGTGGACCAACTGCAACTGCGGGAATCGTTTTGTAATTAGTTGCTCTGCTGTGAAGCTTTTCTACCTGGGAACGTTCTGGCTCGCAGCCCAGCGTCCATGGATGGGCTTATCGACTCATTGATTGGGCTATTTTACACCCGGTGACGTCTGAGCTATTCATGCATTAAGAACCTCCGCCAGCAGGCATAAACACACACAATCATATTTACGAGACTGAGTGCATCTTAAAAAAGATGAAACTTTCTTACAGCCACAGATAATTGAGTGACAAAAGCTGGACAAAGTTTGCAATGCAACAAACTAGCAATGATTCTGGGTGGATTATTACACAGTTAACTTTTCTCTTGACAAAAATATTTAGAAAATTGTCAGTATTTCATGTCATATTTTACTAACAAAATTATATAATTTTTAGTTTTTCTTTTTAAATAAAAATATCCTTTTAACTGACAATGTGTAAAACTATATAATATACTGAAAGTTAAAATTAAAAAAAATACATAGACATTTAAACATATCAATAAGAATTAGAATATATAGAGAAAACATGTAAAATAAAATAAAAATAGAAAAATAAAATAATATACATATAAACATACTAAACATGTTACATATCAAATTAAACAAAATATAAACCCAAGAAACTGTCATCTGCTTTTGATATAAAAAATAAAGTGATGCAATTCACTGTCTTTAAATTCAAGCATATCATATTTTTGTCAATGGCATGTCTTAATTAAAACATTTAATTGTCAACAATGTGCATGTGTGTTTTTTCTTTTTTTTAATTATTAATGAAAACTAATTTAAATGTTAAATAAAATATATTATCTCCCTTTAACTGTGAAGTATGAACATGAACCTGAACGTTAACCAGTGTCAACAGTGTTGAGGAAGCAAAATAGCACAGAAATAGTTGAAATGGCAATTCAGTGCTGAAACTAGTTTAGGTCCTGGCTGGCTAGTGCTGGTTTTGTGCTGGTAGACCAGACAGACAATGCTGTTCATCACCAAAACTTGCTGATCGTAAAGGAAGGTCTTTATAGCGAAGTAGGTTGACCAAAACAGCCAAGAGGACCAGTTAGCAAATAACACACATGCTAGTAAAGACCATGCTGGTGTTTGAAGCAGTGAATTTAAATGCAAGTATCTGTAAAGTCAGTAAAATCAAGCTATGCCTTATATATCTGCAATGCAAAGGGCTCTGCTGTGCTTTAGATGAATAAGTCACGAGTATAGGATAAGTGATTTGATTTAACACATCCTAACAGAGCTTGTGAATCACAAGCGGAGCGGGTGTTTTCACACTGGTGGCAGGAGAACAGGGTCTTACCTCTGGGGGTTTGGCTCATTGTGCTTGTCTCTCTCATGCTTGATCATCCTGTAGCGGCCGATTCTCACATCGGGCCGAGACACTTTCATCCCATTTAGTGTGATTCTGAGAACAATAGAGAAAACTTATGGTTAGGGTGTATGAGGTTTCATATCGACTGACTGATTGGCTTCACACAGTCACAATGTCATCTAATGATTTTCATAGTTATGGTTTGGAGAAGAGAGGGCATCACCCAGCTCAAATTACAAACACTTTGTACTTGTTTATTTGTTTGTCCACATTCGCATACTTTTAAAAGTATGTATCGAATCTGATGAAGATCTTGCATACAGCACTACATCCGCCAAGCACAACAACCTATCCAACCCCATATTAAATAACAGTGCACAAAATTAATAATTAAGAATGTCAATATGAAATATTTTACAAATGTATAAAATAATAATGACAACAACAACAATTATTAGTTCATTATAATTATTATTAAAATGTCTTCTAAGACATCTGTATTGTTTTGCATACTCCTTTGACATACATACTACGTTTTGCTATTTTTTTCTTCACTATTTATTATTATAGTAAGTATATATATACCGTATATATGCATATTCAGACACATCTTTTGTGTGCACTCAAAAGATCATTTAGCTCCTATTTGGAATCGAAGTAGACAGTAGTTTGACATTACTATCAGTGACTTGAGGCTTTCACTAATGAACAAACAATGAACTTCAAGCAGCTACAGCTAATCAAAGACTCGTTAACCCACACGGATTAAATTGACGGTCAAATTAGCAGGAAACAAGGCAGAATGAAAAAAAACTGACTAAAAAGTCAGTAGCTGAGAACTGTGTCGGCAACGTTTGCTTAAGAGAGCAGCCAGACCAGGCAGCTCCTCACACACCCAGCCTGGAGTACAATCCCATTTGTTTGAATAACTACAGCTTAGAGCGACTCATGATTGCTTGAACAATCTAACCATTCTAATCTCCCTGCTTGGCTCCAGGTCTTGGCATTAGTGCAAATCTTATGTTTGTCATGTGAGCATCGTGTTGTTCGAGCTTTGAGCCTCACGCTGCATTTCCGAAGAGCGACGCCTTTCTTAAAGTATTTGATTAGATGGAAATCCTTCCGAGGAGAATAAGGGCATGCCTATTTGTGTGTTTTTGTGGGCTCTTATGATTTATTAAATTTTTTATATACCTCATCCTAATAATACAAGAGCAAGGTCTTTGTCATAAATAATGCAGCTTCGAGGATTGAAGGTAATCTCGGGGAATTCTTGACCCAGAAAGCAAAAGCAGATTTCAGAGGGCCTGAGATTATAATAAGAGAAAGACAATGTAAACAATGAAGGAGAACACACAAGAGAGTGGATTTATATATGTCACTGAGGATGAAACTGTATGCGTGACAGTGACCACATTTACATACACATTTATTTAGTCAATTTTAACCAGTTCACTCTAAATATTAAATCAGCAAGATGGCACATTAATGACAATAGTGCCTCATCTTACAAAATGGACTATGTAGAGTGAAGGTATTTTGATCTAAATGATTATCATATTCATATATTCCATGGTATTTATATGATATCAGTACTGAAGTATTAACATGGTAACTGTCCAAATAAACATATTTTATCCATTCAAATTTTAATTTAAGTGTGTTTGAAGGTAATTTCTGTGCTACTATTGGCACCAAATTCATAGTACCGCCCCCAAAGTCATGCCATTGGTTGAGCAAATGCTGCTCATTCAGTTTTCGTGATCATTTTTTGCCTTGCTGTCCATTAAAAAAAATATATAAGCAGTTTGTTGGCAAACAATTCGTTTTTCATGCTTTAAAGTGGTCCCTCACACAAGGACTGGCATGTTTGAGCTTCTTTGACATGAAAAAGCTTGAAAACCTCTACTGAATCATTTTATAATTAATAGTTCAACTGAATTCTTTTGAACATGATGTCAAGATATTTCTCTGTGTTTTATTAAAATCTCATTTGTTATTTTGTATGTTGCTATGGACTCATTTGATAAAGTACGTTAAAATGCATTCAAAACATTTTCACTTCAGTTGTTCGGGTGGTTACTAAAATACTGCACCACGGTTTCAGGGAAATGGGCAGCAAAGGAGAGGCTGTTAAAAGGGAAAAAGGCTTCAAAGGTTTGATTTAAATTATGTATTAGTCTAAGCTCTTTGCTTAAATTAAAAATAAAGAATTAAAAGTAGGTTATAATATAAATGTTACTTTGACTAGTGGTTCTTTCATGTGGTACATTCTAGAACAAACCATTTTAAAGATGACTGATCTGCTGACAAATGGATGTTAAACATAAATTGCACATATTTTGAGGTATTTACGATTGCCTTAATTGCTGTTATGACAAAAATGTGTCACTGTGATCCTCGATAACAGATTACACATTTTTAATCTATTTGTCAAATGTCATTTATGACACATTAACAGCTTTGGTGAAAGATCTGAATATTCAAATACATTCAAGAGAATAAATGTAAACATTTATTTCTCTTGATTTAAGTGAATCACATCTGTAGATGCACTGCTTGTAAACCTTTGCTAACTTTGACTGAGTCTCTGGGATGTCATTTTCTTTTCTTTTTTTTGACTTCTGGTAAACAGGCTTTTAAAAAAGTCATGAGTAAGCATGCGTCATCAGAAACAGACGCTTTGTCGCTGAACAGTGTCCTTGCTCTGTTTCTAGGTTTTTTTCTTTCTCTGGGATATGCGGCTCTGCAGGGAGCAGCTGTATATACGCTCGCCACTCACAAATCTACACCATGTCCAGACAGAAACGTGTGAATAGATGAGGCTCTGCTGTCTGATGCCTGTCTCTTCAGATAATGAATAACTGCGTGTTCACCAGCTATCATTTTTCCCCGCTCAGGTGATGAGAGAGCAAAACCTGCAGTATATCAGAGCTCGCACGCTCTTGCAACAGCGATAACACTCGTGGAGATATGTCCCATATGTCACTCTTTTCAGTTGTTTGGGGTTCTATTGACAGTAGATGGTGTGATAAAGCACACCTCTCAAATGATCTTTTCCTGCCTTTGCCCATTGTTTTTTTTGTTTAGTTTTTTTGATATGATGGATAGATTATAAAAGTAAAAATAGGCTTTATAGCCTGATATCCACAAAAAAGCAACAGCCTCCCTTGAGATCTCCTTCTGAACTGAGCTGTTTTTATTGGGAGAATATAAAAAGCTTTATGTTGTTTTGAAGGAGTTCTAATTATGTATTTTGAATGCATATTTATTGCACAATTATATGCACGTTAACTGTTGATCTTTTTTGGATTTTCGTACTGCTCATTTTATGATTTAGTTGTGTTGAAATGAACATCTTTGCTAAGACAACAAATTTTAAATGTATGTACAGTTAAATTTCAGTTTATATTTGATATTGATACAACATTTGCATATGTATACTACTATTCAAAAATTTGGCTTTGGTTGGATTTTAAAATGCTTTTGAAAGAAGTCTCTTTATGCTCACCAAGGCTGCCTTTTTTTGGTCAAAAACACTGTAAAAACAGTAAAGTTATAAACTGTACACACACATATATGTAAATATCATATAAACTATACATATACACAATTATGTATTTAAAAATGTACTTTATTCTTGTGGTGGCAAAGCTGAATTTTCAGCTGTCATTACTGCAGTCTTCAGTGTTACATAATCCTTCAGAATTTTTGGAAACAATTATTCATTTTTTTCACAATTATTTGAATAGAAAGTTCAAAAGAACAGCATTATTTTAAAATAGAAATCTTTACATTATAAATGTCTTTACTGTTACTTTGGATCAGTTTAATGCTTCATTGCTGACAAAAACTATTAATTTCTTTAAAAATAATCCAACAGTTCGAACATAAAACATTTAACTTGTACACACTTACAAAGTCTATGATGTTATTGCATTATACTTTTGAAGCCTTAAGTGGCCATGCATTCATTTATCTTTCTTGTCTCATGTTCTAAATATAACTAAATTTGTTTTCTTGTGATCTCAGAGTCGCCTTCTCAAAAGAGAATTTCTCATAAAATTGTAATTTATATTACCATTCTAAAGTTTGGGGTCAGAATCTTATTGAAAATCTTATTTAAAAAATCTTATCGAAACCAAACTTTTGAATAGTAGTGTGTTTATTTGTATATTTAGTTCACAATTTTAATACAGTTTTCAATTTATGAACGCTTTATTTATTAACTTTAGTGTGTTGTTGCAAAAAGAGCTTATTTACAAAGGATTTAGGAAGTAACTTAACTGAGCTTTCACATGAAGTTTTTTTGACATACAGTTCTATAGTTTACTGTTAGTTTACTGTTGTAACTTCACATCAAAGACAAAGTACGGACCATCTATGCAGACACTGCCAAGAAAGCAACAAGAACAAAACAAGAGAAAACTACTTTTAAGTCAGGGTCTTAAGAAAACAGATTTTGTTATGTTGAGATTATTAGAAAATGTTGCTTAATCGTTATGTCCTAATCATGAGAAATTTTTAATTACAAACAAATTTAATGGCAAACCAAGACCAAAAATATTAATGTGTTGCGTCTTTCCATTTTATGCAATGAAGTGGCATTTAAATGAAATAAATACAGCACATTTAAAGCACACATTTCATAAAAATAATGTTAATACCATGTAAAAGATAAAAAGTAGATGTTTAATTAAAAAGAAGACAATCAGGACACTTTCTGGTTGTCAAAATGAATGTGATGAACTATACAGGAACGCATTGCATGTGTGAACTGGAAAGTGACTACATTATAGTCAAAATGACTTGGGACCAGTGCTGCAAAAATGCTTCTTACAAAATTGTTCTACCAAATAATTTTCAAGGCCACTGTAGTTGACTAGATTGAAATATTACTAAACAGACATAACATAACAGACAGGGTGGCGATATAGTAGCCTAAAATGCAGTCAGCTTTGAGCAGTCGTTCAAAGTCAAGATGTAAGAGTAAATGGCATGTGGACCCAGCTGTGTGTTCTGCTTCAAATTTCCCATCTGACTGGTGGACAGACACGCAGACTCTGACGCTCGCCCATTTAGGTCCTCTGGGTGGAAGTTTACTTGAACATACTGTCACTTCTCTGAAACCAGTTTTCTGGGGCTCCAGGGACTCCCAGTGCCTGTCAGAACAACTTCCTCTCTTCCCGTATCTTTGAAGGTCACTGGTCTGACAGCGTGAGCCCAAGTGCCAATGGACATTCTTCTCTGCAAGCTCGAAATTCTGCAGCCTGGCTTCTTAAAATGTGTCAGTCTGTGCAGATGTGCCCCTCTGCCAGTGCTACTTTAGAAGATACATGTTTTTTGTATTTCTGTTGACTGGGATTTTAGTTTATGTTTGTGAAGGCAGCTGGCATTAGTGTGCAGAATCTTTGTTTCTTGCTGTAGTTGATCCTGCAGTATTACACTTGTTCCTGTAGTGTCCCTTCTAGCCATAAGGAAGAACTAGTGGCAGTCCTGTTCAAAGATACTACTGTACACTGATGCGGAGTCAGCCGCTATTGACAAGAAGCTCCTGCAACCGTTTCTGTCCTTGGTTGGAAAAGTCGGAAAAGTCATTTTCCAGAAACACTGAAATTGTGAGTTATTGTAATGGTGATAGTTTTTTGTCTCTTGATGAAAAAATATTTCACCGTGTGTCATATTCATTCATTTGAGCCAGTTTCATTCTGATTAAAATGTTCTTTTAATTTTTTATTGTTAATGAAAATATATATATCGATTTAAAAATGTATCAACAATTTATATTACCATTCTAAAGTTTGGGGTCAAAATCTTATTGAAAATCGTATTTAAAAAATCTTATTGAAACTTAAATTTTAATACAGTTTTCAATTTATGAATGCTTTATTTATTAATTTTAGGGCATTGTTGCAAAAAGAGCTTATTTACAAAGGATTTAGGAAGTAACTTAACTGAGCTTTCACATGAAGTTTTTTTGACATACAGTTCTATAGTTTACTGTTAGTTTACTGTTGTAACTTCACATCAAAGACAAAGTACGGATTTAACTCGTCCTTTGCTCAATTTCAGCATTTCTCTCTTTGTTTATTTTCTAGACAGCAATACAGTATCAAACTCCAGATGTGCACAATCCTTTGTATTTGTTGTCAAGAAGTAGTTTATTGTATGGCAACTTCATAATAGCGATTCTGTTTTAAATAAAAAGTCACCTTAAGATGCATTATCTATAAAACCTTCCTAATGGAAAGAGGAGCCAGTATCGTGCACTGCAAGCTGGCCAGAAGGTCATCACTGCATGCATTGGTAGAGTGAAGTCATTGTGGATAGAAATAGCCCGGAGGGATGTGTGTGAGGGAGGATAGTGGACTCAGATGACTGTGTCCTGGCCTCATGCACAGCAAATGTTCCATCTGACTGGCTTGAAACAAAAAGCGAAGTTAAAAAAGCTTTTGGAGAGTTTTGCTCTCCCCTCTGGCCATGTGGACAGAGAAATAGCCCATCATTCTTTCTTTGAATTTCAACATCTGTGTAGTTGGAGAAGATAGAAGCCCTGGAGGGACATTTCCCTTTACAATTCAGTAAGAACGAGACAGTGGAAGGCAATAGACAGGTGTGCTCTATTGTGGATTTTAAGTTGAAATTGAATAGTTATGAACTACTCTTGGGAAGACTGGACTAAAACAAAAAGCCTGTCTTTGACAGCGTTCAACAATCCCTGTTTGAGTCTGTGCAACTCCATGGGCATGTGGAGATGCATGGCTTCAGCATCAAGAGTGCACCTTTAAAATGGTGGTTTCATAATGGAGGTAAAAATGGTGTTTCATAGCATCATTTTTACAGCAGACAAACTGTTAGTGAAATGCTGAACAGTGGCTGTCTTATTGGTTTTCTTGGCTCATTATGTCAACATGCAAAGCAACTTTACATATATTTCCAAGATAATATATATTTAAATGTGTTTATATTTAAGTATTAAATATATTAAATTTGATTTAGAACAGTTTATTTTACATTGTCCTTGTTACACGTTACATGCACATACTGTTGTAACAATAGTATTATTATGCATGGTTAGGGTTAGTTAAAATATAGTCCTGTCCAATGGTGTTTTTATTCGATTGGCAAAAGAATAAAGGACAGCAATTTTTGTAAATAAAAAAAAATATATACATTTTAAAAGTTGCATTTAAAAATAATTTATTAATCTAATATGTTACTTTTTTTTAACATGGATTAAGTAGTTTTAAATGCCAAAGGAGAGTGTGTTTGGGGAGGGCTGTAATGGAAGAAGAGCGCCAGACAAGGTCAGTCTGTCTGCCATATTGTATGACCACTCCTCTGTCCCTCCCTTTCTCTCTCACTTTTTTCCCTCGATTCCCTCACCTTCGGTCTCTCTGTCTGTCTCTCTCCCTCTATGTCTGACCTGTCTTTTTTTCTGCTCCTCTCCCATTTTTGCACTGCCAGCAAGCCATGAAGCAATAGTAACGATTCCAATTCTCCTCCACTCCGAGAGTATAATGCAATTAAATGCAATTAAACTGCAGGGAGGAAGGAAGGAAGGACATACAGAAAAATTCTCACTTAATCCAATTAGAGACTACGGACCAAAACAGATCTTCAGTCAACATTATTAATTATTACGTCAGCATTCAGACAAACATTCTCTTAATCACAAAACGGTCTTGTTGACTAATAGAAACACTGAGTTATTTCATCATGTTTATGGTACGTGATGCTGTTTGCATTTGTTTTGTATGAGTAATGAGTGCTCCCCCACCTGTTTTCCACTTTTGCTCTCTTCCTGCAGGTGTTTCAATGCATTTTTTGCCTCCAAGGCTGAGGTTAATTTAGTAGCATCTTTTGTTTGTTCCTAACCAAAAAAACAAACTCATTTTTCTATGCGGTGGCAAGGAAGTCAAAATCTTCAGATATTCGGCATAGATTTTCAAGGTCTTCAACAGCACAGCATTTTGCTTTTTCCACTCAATCAGACGACTCTCAAAACGTGGCAGCCCAGAGTAATCACAGCTGTCTGAGCAGAGTGTGAAAGGCCAGAGAGTTCAAGGAACACTGCTGCGACCGAATCGCCCACTAGGATGTGAAAATGCTCTGCGAATAAATGCTGTAATATGTGTGTATAATGAGCATAATAATGAATACAAATCTGGCTCCAAGGCATTTAACCCTTGTCTTACTTGAGGCTCATGGCTGTTTAGACAAATTACTGCAGGTGTCCATGAACATGTGCCAACCAAACAGTAATTATCAACAAGGACACAGTTATCAGAGATTTTTTGTTGTTGTTGTTTTTGTATTTTTATGCCTTTCTCAGATACCTGGAACTGGACTGATTCCAGCCAAAACGCGAATCAGAGCAGAAGAGCTAAAAATAGCTTGATTAAAATCAACCTCAAACCCAGAAATGAGGAATTTCACAATAAGGCAAGGTTCTTACACTGCAAAGTACAGTTTTCATAATCAGCATTTTTGTACTGTAAAATATCTTTTATTGGACTTGTTGTCCAATGAAATCTCAAAATATGTTTAAAATTGTGTAAGACAGTAAAACCTGTTTTCAGAAAATTCTTAAGGCCCGTTCACAGCAAAAATTATAACTATAAAGATAACTATATTAACATCCACACCAGCGGACGATATCGCCCATTTATTTTAAGCGCACACTCATCTGCCGCATTAAATTCTCAAGCTCGTTACAGCAGGATTGATTCTGATTGGCTGATCTAGCGATATCGTTTTTCTGTGCCTTTATCGTTACAGCTGTGGTGTGGACTCTGCTATTCTTTAATATTAACACCGATTTTTAGAACTAAATCTTTATCGGGCAGTCGTGGCCTAATGGATAGAGAGTTGGACTTGTAACCCGAAGGTTGTGGGTTCGAGTCTCAGGTCCGGCAGGGATTGTAGGTGGGGGAGTGAATAACCAACACTCTCTCCACCCTCAATACCACGACTGAGGTGAGACCCTTGAGCAAGGCACCGAACCCCCAACTGCTCCCCGGGCGCCGCAGCGTTGGCTGCCCACTGCTCCGGGTGTATGTTCACTACTGAGTGTACACTTGGATGGGTTAAATGCAGAGCACACATTTCACTGCTGGTTATACTCTGTATAATTGTGTATGTGACAAATAAAAACAATTTTTTTTTTTTTTTTTTTTTTTATAGTTATCGTTCTTGCTGTGAACGGGCCTATAGAATACTTGTTTTCAATTGTTTATTCAACATCTTGAATAAAATTATTTTTTAAATAATTTTTGCATTGACCTCAAGAAGTTGAGCTAGAATTGTGCTTAAATAAATATCTCAAATAACAATAAATTAAATTCATTAAAATAAATACATTTGTAAAATTCCCTCAATCTCTCCAGACACCAGTTTGGAACCCCTATTTTGAAAATAAAAATTCACCTATCAATTTTCTAAATGCATGTTATTGATCTTATTGGAAACAATTCATCAATGCATGTGTTTTTTTTTTAAATTTTCTTTGACCTCATAATCTGATTTTAAACTCACTTGATCTTCAGACGATACGACAGACTTCTCTGGTGTTGTATGCCAGAAGCTCACATTCATCCACCTTTGGTTTTGAGTGCAACTCCCACATCTCAGACCTACATATTTTCTTTTTCGATAATTCTTTACACTCAGATCCATCACAATAGAAAAGATCTGACCCTACTTCCATTTTATCCCAGTTTTAAAGGACCAGACAGACCTCGGACATTTATAAAAGAGAAAGACAACATATTTATGTTCTTACCTGTTGTAAATGTCGTCATCTTCACCTCCCCAGCCCCAGTACTCATTAGGGAAGCCATTGATTTTGAGGAACTGTTTTTTGCTAAGGCCAGACACCCCTCCAAAGTACCCTGCATATGGTAGCCTGCAAGATGGAACAGACCCCAATCATTCTTATTCAGATGACACAGTTTAAATACAAAGCCTCAAATTTGGGTGCATAAGACCCTTTAATCATCAATAACATTTTATCCAGTAATGTTACCTCAAATTGTCTTTTCCTGCCTACGTCCATTTGGAATGTAGGGGGCTTTGGATTCCCATTAGATTTCCTTTTTAAAATCTACAGTGAAATATCCTTTTTGTAAGTCTTCTCTGAACTGAGCCCTTTAGTCAGTCAACTCAAGCATTTGAATTTAACAAAATCTCACATGAGTGATTCTAGAGAGTCACAGAGTCCTCCCACAAGGGTTCCAACATTTGCAAATGCTATCTGATCCTTCTCCAAACTCTCTTTCATCACTTTTCTCCTGGTTGCCACCCCTCAGGCCCCTCAGTTGAGCTACACAACTCAAAGAACGTCCTGTAAAAGCTTAAGTGGACCATAAACCGTAGAATCCGTTTCTCATCATAGACGGTTCAGGAGGCCACTGTCAGATGAGAATTATCTCAGGAATCATCGTCTACAGGATTAAAGGCTGATATAAATATACATACTCCATTGCAGGTCAAAGGATGAATTAAAAGGCCTCGTTGGTTGTCAGAACTAAGTCATATATTTGACCTTTAAACCACAGAGCGATTACATCTCAAGCAAGTGTTCGAAGCCTTCAAACAAATGCTCTTCTGGATGAATACAGTCTGGAAAAGCATTGAGTCCACTTAAAGCGGTTGAAAACATGGTTTCTGTGTCTCCACTTTTAAGAGGCCCGCTGGGCTGAGGGGCTGGCAGGTGCATCATGGGTAGCCACCCGGGGTTCGCCTTGGGCTACCGCGGTGTATGTTGACAATGACAGCAACCACATCCACCCACGCAAACAAATGTGCAACATAAGTGAGAAAGAGAAGCAAAAACCTACATGAACGCGCACACACACACACGCACAAACGCACACAAACGCACATCCACCACAAGCGCTCGAGCGCGCCACAACCACACGTTAAAAGACAACAAGCTAAAATAAATGAGGCCATCTGCTACAGCAGCAGTCTTCACAGAAACAGTATGGCTGAAGTTTCTTCACACGCTCATGGTCTGAAAGTGTGTAATTCTCTAAAGGTGCTCCAATTATTAAATACAGGAACGTTAAGGCCTCCTCAGACTGAAGACACACGCCAATAGATGACTCACAGAGGAAACGGAATTATTAGCCCACTGACAGTTAAAGGCAGTTCACACTCTGGAGAAGGTCAGTGGCATTTGTTTAACAACGTATTGTCTGGCCGTCCACAGAGAAATAAAAACCAAATTCTATAACTGTTCAAATTTTGCCACAGCACTAAGCAGGTGCTGTAGTAACCGTATATATACAGTAGCCTTTATATATATATATATACGGTTACTACAGCACCTGCTTAGTGCTGTGGCAAAATTTGAACAGTACTACTACATACACTCACTGGCCACTTTATTAGGTACACCTTGCTAGTACTGGGTTGGACCCCCTTTTGCCTTCAGAACTGACTTAATTCTTCGTGGCATAGATTCAACAAGGTGTTGGAAACATTCCTCAGACATTTTGGTCCATATTGACATGATAGCATCACGCAGTTGCTGCAGATTTGTCGGCTGCACATCCATGATCCGAATCTCTCGTTCCACCACATCCCAAACGTGATCTATTGGATTGAGATCTGGTGACTGTGGAGGCCATTTAAGTAAAGTGAACTCATTGTCATGTTCAAGAAACCAGTCCGAGATGATTTGAGCTTTGTGACATGGTGCATTATCCTGCTGGAAGTAGCCATCAGAAGATGGGTACACTGTAGTCATAAAGGGATGGACATGGTCAGGAACAATACTCAGGTAGGCTGTGGCGTTTAAACGATGCTCAATTGGTACTAAGGGGCCCAAAGTGTGCCAAGAAAATATCCCCCACACCATTACATCACCACCACCAGCCTGAACCGTTGAGACAAGGCAGGATGGATCCATGCTTTCATGTTCTTTACGCCAAATTCTGACCCTACCACTTTTTTCCAATCTTCTATTGTCCAATTTTGGTGATCCTGTGCGAACTGTAGCCTCCGTTTCCTGTTCTTAGCCCATCTGCTTCAGGGTTCAATGTGTTGTGCGTTCAGAGATGGTATTCTGCATACCTTGGTTGTAACGAGTGGTTATTTGAATTACTGTTGTCTTTCTATCATCTCTAACCAGTCTGCCCATTCTCCTCTGACCTCTGACATCAACAAGGCATTTTCGTCCACACAACTGCCGCTCACTGGATATTTTCTCTTTTTCGGACCATTCTCTGTAAACCCTAGAGATGGTTGTGCGTGAAAATCCCAGTAGATCAGCAGTTTTTGAAATACTCAGACCCGTCTGGCACCAACAACCATTCCATGTTCAAAGTCACTTAAATCCCCTTTCTTCCCCATTCTGATGCTCGGTTTGAACTTCAGCAAGCCGTCTTCACCACATCTAGATGCCTAAATGCATTGAGTTGCTCTCAATGTGATTGGCTGATTAGCAATTTGTGTTACCAAGCAATTGAACAGGTGTACCTAATAAAGTGGCCGGCGAGTGTATAGACATTACTACCACTAGTAATAATAAAATATAATGGGCGAATTCCAAACTGCTTTTTTGCGCCCTTGAAGGGCACTTCGGGAAGGGGATGCCATTTGTAGGGACCTTCTAACCGAAAGTGAACAACCGATTCCCTTCACAAAGGTCCCTTCCAGAAGTCCGTTAGCGAAGGGAACATGCGATGGTCACTTCACGGAAGTGATTTTCGTTTGTGATCATGTGATCTTCAGTCAGGAGATCTTGCGATGCATTTTAAAGCAAAGTTGGGGTTTATTTTGACTTTACATACAAACGTAAGTAGAATAAGCAAATTAAATTTGTCTTTGTTCATGTAAAACAAAATAGTTTCGTCAGTGATAGAAATATGATTAAAGACTGTATTGTAAGCAAGTTTAGCTTGAAAAAGTTTAATAGTAAATAAAACACAATTAGACAGTATTTGAATAAAATAATAACAATAAGAAGAAATATTTATTTGCAACAACTGTAGGAGTGCTGAATGCTGCAGGTAACATTTTGTCCATCATTCCCTTCACCAAGGGAGTTCCAAATGCTTATAAGAGACAGTAATGCCCTACACCCTTCGAAGAACACACTTCAAGGGCTCTGCCCTTCGAAGGGAGTAGGGTAAAGCATAAGGATGCTCACTTCCATTTGGAATTCGCCCAATAGATATATAATAATTATATAATAGAATAAAAACATAAATAATAATCATCATTATATTAATTTATACTAGTTTTTATTATTATTTAATAAGAATTTTATTTATGTTTTTATTAGCTTTTTTCCAAATAATGATAATGTCAATAATTTTAAGAAAAAAAAATTAATCATGTTACAGTAACTATCCTTAAATGTTTTACACATGCCAAATGATTAGTAAACAATTATCTTTTGGACTAATTTCCCAACACTGCTCACATCTTAAGAGAGAGGCTGATTTTAACAAATTCCCTGAGGACGGCAGAGGAAGGCAGAGAGTTAAGATTGTCTTGGTCCTTTTGGCCCCTCACACAAAGACAGGAAATTAAACACCATGGAGCAAAGGCCAACTTGTCTGTTTGCCGACAGAAGGCAGACAAAATTCATTTCAAGTTGGGAAAAAAAAAAGAAAAAAACATAATACGGTGAGCCTTCACCAGTGTTTTAATATCTCCAGCTATTACACTTGAAGAAAATCGGTCTGTCTCCTCTAAATAATTGTCTGCCTTGGAAAATGAATACATATGCTTGTCAAGGCTCCAGGTCTGTCTAGACTGGCACTGCACCTAACAAATGAACTTTTGATACATAATAATTCAGCTGTATTCTAGAGCTCCAGATGACAAAGCGTCATAAAACATATATCTTCCCTAGTGGAAAAAAGCAATTAATCATCAGAAGCACAGGCTTTGACAGACAGCCCTCAAGCTCAGGCTGTTTGATTAACTGACTGTGTTCTCTGCAAAGAAATAAAGACAAATACAGACATGGCATCTATTAATATGTATGTAAATAGCAACAAATGCGGCCCAGCATATTTGTAATAAAATCTGGCTAAGCCACAATTCTACAAGGATATTAAATTCATATAAAACATGCCACTGATTTCATTTTATTGCATTTTCAGCCTTTATATGAGGCTTCTGATTATTTATGTATCAAAAGGGACCAGAATTATAAAAGTGAGATAAAATGTTATATCACATATAATGTGTCAACAGACTCCTGCACTTTGTGGTTCCCTCAATATTTAATATGTTACCTAAAGCCGAATTTGTCCATGGCGATGGCAAAGTGACGTGGTTGGTCGTAACAGTGGTACAGGTTCCGGTCATCCATAGGGATCAGGTCCACGTCACTGAAAATGAAGCAGTCGTATTCTGTGTCTTTAAGAGCCTCCGTGTAGCCCACGTTAAGAAGCTTGGCCCGATTAAAGGTGTCCTCACCAAGCTGAAACACAACAGACAAAAAACAACAGCTTTAGAATGTTACAAAATGCATTTAAGATTACCCAAAGAAAAGTCAATAATAAAATATTTCCAATTTGGTCTATATTTACACTGAATGGGATGCCATGTAACACCAAAACACTATTATCTATCCAGTGTGACAATAATCCCATGTAATCCTGTAATACCTGAGATTTGGCCCAATAATCCAAAGGTGTGAACTACTGTCACAAATCTACTGCCTTTTCAGCACAATGCCTGTGGATGTGCACTAAAAAAGCATTAGCAAAAGTGATTAAAGGATGCATATTACGTGAGGCTTTGAATTGTCGTATTCACCACACAACCACATCTGTAAACAGTGATGAACACCATTGGATGCAAAGAGATGCATCTCTCGAGCAAAATTATTTCATGACACCAATGCTAAAAAGGTAAGGAAAATAACTTAATACTAAGTGACTTTTAGCTTCTATCAATATTTATCCTAACTTCAATTTTCTCAGAGGAGCAGAGGAGAAAGATTCTTCAACATAAGAGAGAAATAGAGAAAGAATGAGAGGGTGCAGATAAGGCAATATCTTTAAAAGACATAAAATAGCTTTTTTCATCAGAAAGTGCGCTCATTAAACATTATTGGGCTCATTTTCAATAAGATTTATTCCTAATGTGGTGGCAGACAGCTCAGGCAAACACAGCAGTAGATGTCTGGTAATAACACACACCTCGCTAAAAACGACAGATTTATAACAGGGACATACTCACGACTTAGCATCTCTGATCCAAGAAACCAGCTCCAAAACAGTAGATATGTGGACATCATGAACAGATGGTTTTGGAAGAAAAAAACTCTAATTATTTTTAGAAAACGGATCATCGGAACTAAGCATTCATCCCGAAGTTTCAGCTGTGAAGTGTTTGGCTTGTTTTGTACGGTTTCAACACACCATGAAGTGGGTTTGATTGTGAAACAGGTGTAGAACCCTCCCCTCATTAGCCGACTCGCACCTGTTCTAAGTCGTTAACCTCAACAGGGACAATGGCTCATCTGGGGAGTGTTATATCATCCTATTTTTGTGTTGTACATTACCAAAACAACCACAAGTGATGGACGTCTTGTATACAGTTGCTTACATATATTAAAGCATGACAGGATGTGTCACAGTGATTTTACCATGGTTAAAGGTGTTGTTGGACATGGCATATAAGTGCATTTGGTGATACTTTATTTTAAGGTGTCCTTGTTACGGTGTAATTATACATTTAAGTACTTAGTAATACTAATTATCTACATGCACTTACTATATGGTAAGGGTTATGATTAGGGTTTGGCTTAGGGTTACCTTCATGTAATTATGCATAATTTATTCTTATTAAAGAAGTAAGTACATGTAACGTGTAACAAGGACACCTTAAAATAAAGTGTTACCATGAATTTTTGTTTATATAAAATGTAAAAAGACACTAGTGATCAATAAATAATTAAATGTATTGATATTAATAATTACAGTAAACATTTGTTTCTGTAACTAGTTAAACTAGTGAAAGACAGATATACAGTATACTAATTTACTTAAATATGCTGATATAGATATAAATATGCTTAGTACATTTCTTTTTATTATCAAGGTTGTGCTGCTTAATATTTTTGTGGAAATAGTGATTTTTCTTTTTGAGGATTCTCTGAAGAATAAAAAGTTCAAAAGAACACAGTTTATTTAAATGTCACTTTAATGTCACTGCATCTTTGCTGATTATTTGCTGAGTATTTATTTTGGTAAAAAAAATCTTCCTCACTCAAAATTGATTTCAAGACTGTAAATAAAAACAATAATATTGTGAAATATTCTTAAAATTTTAAATCATAGCATCAAAAACATTAGTTTTCTATTTTAATACGTTTTTTTATATACTAATATATCTTATAGACTAATTATACTTCAATAGCATTCTAATTTGCTGATTTGGTGCATTTACTTTTTTCAAGATTATTTGATGAATAAAATGTTCAGAAGAAATAGAAATAGTTGAAATAGAAATATTCTGTAACATTATAAATATCTTTATAGTCACGTTTTATCAATTTGGCCAAATAGAGGTACGTATTTCTTAAAAAAAAAAAAATCTTACTGACCCTAAAGTTTTGAATGGTAGTGTATATTAATTTAACAAACAATTGCTTTATTATTATAATTATTTAGAATGTGTACCTTATTTGACATTTAGACAGTAGATACTGGAATTAGCCATTGAGAAACCCATACTGGTTGACATGATAACATGGAAATACTATGGCACTCTAGAATTCCTTGGAGTGCCATGTAAAAACCACTGTACATGGATATGGTTATATGAATCCTCATATAAAGTAAATATGAAGAGGGGCTGTGAGTTTGATATATAACCCATTACAAACAGCCCAAACTGAAATGCATTTACTCTGAAGGTTGTTCCTAATTGAAGTCAATGAGGCAGAGGAAAATCATTCTCAGCTCGAGCTCAGTAAATAAAACAGCCTCCCTCTTTCCATCAGTAGCACACTAAGAACTACAATGACTCTGTTTCTTAACCCAGACTTAAACCACTCAGCTTGAGGTCTGAGAGTCACATCAGCCCCCAGCTAGATTCTCCTTCTCCTTCTGTAAGCTTATCGCAGCCATGTCAGTTGCTCAGTACTTGCTCTCTGAGAAGCAATTAGCTGTATTTTTTTTATCTGATGATCACGCTGATAGCTAATCACAATCCCTTGCTCGTTCTAGGTCATGAGGCAGAATCCCTATAGCGGCAGAATCCCTCGAGGCCAACCGGGGGAGTCCTACCTGGACCCCGTTGCTATGGAGACAGATTAGGACCAGGGCTCATCCTGAGAGATCGCATTGTGCATTTTCTTGTGCAGGTGTGTGTAGGGATGTGTGTGTGTAAGCCTGCATTATCAGTCCCCAGCAGGCTGACCATATCATGCAGCATGCTATCGATGCCAGAGATGAAGGCTAGAAAAGGAGAGGGGACAAAAAAAAAAGGAAAAAATCAGGAGTGAGCTGGATCGACCGGAGTTACAGGGAATGTGTGCGTGAAAGGGACAGAGTGATAGAACATAAAGGAGAAAAAGAAAGCTTCTTGAGCTAATTTTTTCCCTCAATTTGTACTTGCCTTGCCAAGATTTTTAGTGTCCCCTCCAAAAAAAATTTATATATTTATGTATATTATATGTCATATATTTTTTAATTAAATGTTAATTTGAAAATAAATTACATTTACAAAAGCATCCAATGATAACAGTATTATTTCATATGTAGTATTCTTTTTTTTTTAATCTGTTGTTTGAGAATGAATCGATATTATTTAAAAAGTTGAATAATAAACCAGTGACAATTGTGTGGCTTTACATTAGACATAATCCAACACAAGAATGAAAATAAATTTCTGAAACTGTTAATCAACTTTAAATAAATATATTGGTATAAATAACAACAACAATAATAATTGTATTTTTATATAAAATTTTCAGAATTTTAATAATTACAATTAAAATGGTTTTATTTCTGCATTTAAATTATCTTTAATTTTAATAATAATAATAATAATAACAATACTAATCAACATCATCATTGCATATTCATAATGCATATTATATTTGTGTTCTTGTAGTTGAATGATCATTTAATTATTGTGTCAGTAAGTATCAGAAATGAAATTAAATATTATTTTAAACAAAAATGATCTGTTTCAATATGAGTCATAGTAATTACAGGGGGGGAAACATGCTTTCGCACTAGCACTTTTGGTGTACAACCAGGTTCGATTGACGTCAGAGTTTGATTCGGTTGGATGATGTGAACGCTGTCTTCCGAACTTGGGTGCGCACCCACGAACCATACCCGAGTCCGCTTAAAAAGGGTGGTCTGGGGTACGGTTCATGTGAACTCCGGTACGGTTCGCTGCTGATGTGAACGCAATCGTAGCAAATCCCGGAAGTGAACCGCTATTAAAGGCAGGGTAAGCAATTTTTCAAAAAGTCGGGGTCGAGTACCAAAACAAACGTGTAGCCAATCAGCAGTAAGGGGCGTGTCTACTCGTGATATGAGTAGAGAGCGTTCAGTGAACAGCCGAGCTGAGTGACAGAAAGATAGAGATGGCAGATAAAAAAACAAAAGAGGAAAACATCTGCGGAATGATAAGGCAAGACGTAGGACCCGTGTAAATATCAGATCAGCTTTCCAGCGCTGGAGAGAACTCGAGGAGCGAAAGGCCTGTGATCAGACGCCGAAGTTGCTTTGTCTCTTCCCGATAGGTTAGTAACACCGTGTCTACACCGGACGCGCCGCGACGCAACAGCTAAAGCCTGCCTACACTGGACGCGTGTATTTCTGGCGAGAATGTAGTTGTTTAAAACTCAAATCTGCGGTTTATTTATAAAAACAGCGCCTATTTGAAAATGTGCTTCGCCGATTTCGGAGACGTGAGTTCCACGCGATCACTGGGTGCTCCGTGCTCATGTATCCTGAAGAGAGGAGTATAACCTCAGCTAGTCCTTCTGATATTTGCCGGTGGCTCTGATGGCTCTGTAGTGGATAAACATAAGATATAATTCATTTTGGGTAAATCTAACAGGTAATCTTTGGTCTTTATTCTATTGTTCTATTAATATGTTTAAATGAAAACGAAAAGAGGCAATGTTTGAAATATTTCGTCTGTAAATACAGTGAGGAAGATTGCAGCAGCCAAGGCGAGCTGACTGATGTTATCAAGTACGCTGCTGTTTGCAGAATTACCGAACTTGCGTTGTTCCGTCCGCGGGAGTTCACACTCCTGAGTCTAACTCATGAAGTCCGAACTACCGTGCGCAGACCTAACGTTAAGTCACCAGACTATTTGCCTAATCTTCTCGGTAGTTTAGACCGTGATGGAAACGCAGACAGCAACAGGTCTGGGGGAAAAACGTTCCTGGGACATATTGTTCCAGGTAATTTCGGTGGTAAAGCGGCTTATGTTTCACAGAACTAATCGTTGCCTGGGTTGCGTAGGCTACGTATATGTGGGGCGGATCTATCAAATTAGGGGCGAGACCCTTTTGGGGTAGGGGCATGTTTGTTTTGGTGATTTCAAATATCAACATTGGCTTTCAGAAATTACTTACCCTGCCTTTAATGCCGTATTATTTGATAAAAAAGTGTGTTTGTGTGTGTTTCACTCACTCTCCTGATGAGCGTGACTGATGTGCTGCAAGCAGAAAGATATATGTGTCAATTCCGTTCGCCTTCAGCATTCTTTAGAGCATTTGTAGTTCATTCATAAGACAGACGTAAGTGACTTTATGAACAAAAAGAAAACGTAAACGGTTCAAAAACGTAAACATATTAAAGTGCAGAGAGCAATGTTATGCATTTTGCCGCCTTCTCCTGCACTGTCGTTACTAAGCAACGGGGTAAACATCTGCTGGCTTGATGACGCAAACCAACCGCGGTTCGGACCCAAATAAAATAATATGAACGCAGTCCAGCGGGGGCAGGGGGAGGGGGGAGCAATCAAACTCAGGTTCGGACCAGGCAATCGAACCAAGTGTGAAAGCACCCTTTTAAATATTATTTGTACTTTATATGCAGTTTTTATAATTGTAATAATTACAATTCAAAATAAATTTATTTCTGTTTTTAAATCATCATTAAACTACATAAAAACAAACAATATTTACGTATATTACGAATATATTATTATTATTATTATCATTATCATTAATAACTACAGCAACAACAATGATAATAATATTAAATTATATAATGTGCAAACATATAATGTTTGTATTCTTGTATTATAACAATTATATTATTTTATTATTTTATTACTTCTGTCAACTGGACTTGAATCGCTCTCAAACTGGCCCGGCCTCTGGGACGTCCTCACACTTGCACTCTGGTTTCCTCTTCTCAAACATGAGTGAAAAGAAAATCCCTACAAAACTGAAACAGAAGTATTCATTGATCAAAAGCTTTCTTCTTTAGTCACTCAAAGTGCACTACTTATAGAGACAAACCCCCTGCAGCAACCTGAGGATCAGTGTCTTGCTCAGGGCCGCAATCACTCGCACATCACTCCTTGAGGCGATCAAACCAGCAACCATCCAGTTAACCAGCCCAGATGAACATCCACTACACCACACCATCCCCAGAAACTCAAGCTCACCTAAATGAGGACACCATATGTTGCACAAGCATGCTGAAGTCAACAGACCACTTACAGTGAGTGTTTTACATGTGCTGCGTTTTGAAAGGCTCTCTTGTCGCAACCTATTTTTTTCTGCTTGCTTCTATAGAAATGGTTTGTATAGTCAGACTCAGGAAATAACAGCTCGCTACAGAACGGCTGTCGAGCATTGACATTTCTCACTGTTGAACAACTGTGCCGGGGCAGAGATCGCTGCTAAAGTATTGCTGGAAGTTTTGCTATTACAGTTAGCTTGTTTTGGAAGTTGCTTTGATTTAGGAGAGAGTTGCCTCATTACTGTTCCTCACTGCCACCTGACAGCTACTGTAGCGTGAGTAGGGCTCAGTAAAAAGCATGCTTCAGACATGCGTCATGTCTTCTCGATGGCTGGAGGAGAGGCTCTGAGCCCCAGGATGAGGCGGCGTTGGCGACCGGCCAGGCAAACTAATTTACAGTAATGAAACAGTGGCTATGGACGCACAGAAGAAAGGCAGCTTATAGACAAACCCCAGCTATTTCTGAGAATTCAATTTGAGTTTGTGTCTATTTCATCAATAGCCTGACATCACGAGGATTAGTATGGAAAAAAGACAGATGAAACAAGCTGCTGCTATCAGAGAGATTCATTAGGCTGGATCAGAGCACACTCTGCCTCTTTTGTTTCTTCTTTCCTTCCTCGTCCTTTCTTTCTTACTGCCTTATTTTCTTTCCCTCACTTTCGCTATCTCCTTTCTATCATTCATTTCTTTCATATCTACATAACTTTCTCCTCCTTCTTTCCTTCCTGTCTTCCTTCCTTCCTAATTAGTTTTTCTCCATCTTCTGTTTTTTTCTTTCTTTTTATCGCTTCCTCATTCTTCCAGTTTACTTTTTTATCCATCCTCTTCTTTCTCTTTCTTTCTTTGTTTCTATCTTTTTATCACTTCCTCCTTCCTCCGGTTTTCTTTTTTCTATCATCTTCCTCTCTTCCTTTCTTTCTTCCTTCCTTCTTCATTCTTACCTGCCTTCCTTCCTTCCTTCTTCGTTCTTGCATGCGTTCCATCCTTCCTTCCTTTCTTTCTTTTTGGTTTCTCTCTTTTTATTGTTCCTTGTTTCTCCAGTTTTCTATTTTTCCATCCTCTTCCTTTCTTCTTCATTCTTACCATCCTTTCCTTCCTTCTTTATTCTTACCTGCCTGCCTTTCTTTCTTTCTTTCTTTCTTTCTTTCTTTATTTTTGGCTTCTCTCTTTTTATCGCTTCCTCCTTACACCAGTTTTATTTTTTTCCCATCCTCATCCTCATCCTCTCTTCCTTCCTTTCTTTCTTCCTTCATTCCTTCTTCATTCTTACCTGCCTTCCTTCCTTCCATCCATCATCCTATTTTCTTTCATTTTCTTTCTTTCTTTCTCTTTCTTTCTTTCTTTCTTTCTTTCTTTCTTTCTTTCTTTCTTTCTTTCTTTCTTTCTCCTCTTCAATCTTACCTGCATTCCTTCCTTTCATCCATCCATCCATCCAGCCATCCATCAATTTTCTTTCTTTCATTCCCTCTTCATTCTTACCTGCATTCCTTCCTTTCATCCATCCATCCAGTTATCAATTTTATTCTTTCTTTCTTTCTTTCTTTCTTTCTTTCTTTCTTTCTTTCTTTCTTTCTTTCTTTCCTTTTCATCTATTGCTCACATCTTGCCTCCATCTTTCTTTCTTCTTATGTTGCTTTTTCCTATTCTTTTCTTTCTTAAACTTTGTTAAAAATTTGCTTTCCCCAACCATTCTTTCATTTCTCTTTTTACTTGTTTCCTTCTGCCTTCATCTTTTCTTCCTTCTCTTGCTTCTAAATTTGCTTTCCTCAATTGCTCCTTTATCTTTTCTTTTATTCCTTAATTTTTCATTGCTTTCCTTTTCTTACTCATTTCCTTCCAATCTTTCCTTTTAAGATTTCTTTTCCTTTCCTTCAACATTCTTCATTTCCCTTCCAATCTTTCTTTCTTTCCTTGTTTTCACTTCCTTTTTCTGACTGACTTCCTCTCCCTCCCTCCCAGGCAGATGTCAAGGATCAACCATTTTCGATTGTAAAAGAGAGAATAACCATCCAACGGTAAGAGGGTTATTGTTATTCTCTCCTGTAAATGAGAGGCCAATAAATTACTGCTGTTCTATCAGTGAACCATTTAAATATGGATTATCACTGGGCCTACATCAGCCTTGGAGCAGATTATTAGAGTAAGCCTTACTAGTGTACGCAACCCCAGCACTCTCGCCGTCCGGCTGACACTAAATCTATACGATATTCTAAGGGCCCACAGGGAATTAGGAATTTCTCATTATAAATAAATCACTCACACAAACCGCGAGGCTACCTTCTCTCGACCGAGTGTCGGGCTTTCGAGTAAACAGAAAGATTGGGGCATTCTAGGTTGAGCTCACCAGAATCACCTCGCAGGGAGCATGATTTCCATCATATCCACCATACATCTGCTAAACAAACGCAGATGTACTCACAGTGTGCAATCACACATCCCACAAAGCACTGCAAAATTATTATTTTTGTTTATTTGACCATCATAAGAAGCAATGTACTAAACACACACCCTCCGTTGACTTCAGCAGCGTTGGGCCAGGTCCGGTCGAACATGCAGTTTAGGAGATCTTAACCTCCCTATGGGTGCCACTGAATGAATCATACACGGTGTTGCTAGCAATCAGCTTACATTAAAGCTATCAGAACACCTGCTGTCAGCTAATAAACCAGAGAGAGTTGCTGCAAGTCCCCCTGTCAAAGTGAGTTACTGCAGTCTTCAGTAACACTCGCGGGCAGAAGAGAACTCTTCCTCTTCAAGAAACGGCCTCTGCGGTCCTCTGTGTACCCAGCACAACTAGGCCTTGCTAATTTGATTTTGATGTGTTGGTATCAGTCCAGTGGCTTAGGATACACGCCATGTTTCTCTCTTCTTTTTATCGTTTGTTCCGGGCAAGACTGCCACCGCAGGGATCTCATGCAAGAAATCGCAAAGCACAATGGGGCACTATTAATCATTCTGTGCTAACAAGGGACAACATGCATGTCCAGTCTTATTTTCATTCCCTTCTGTGTTTTGTGGACTGTAAAGTAAATTATAAATTACAAAGTATGACACCATCAGTATCGCAAGGCAAGAACTGGCAAAACACTTGTGAACAAAAGTCTGGCTCTGTTTCTCCAAATCCTCCATGGAAAAGCGTACAACACACCTTTCATGTTTAATAAGACAGATTCTAGGGAAATGCAAAAAAAGAAAAACAATGTTAATTGGTGACTGTTCCTGGTCACAGTTTATATAAAAAACATCAGAAATGAAACAACTTTCAGTAAAATCTGTCATTTTCATGTTAGATGCAACCATTTAACTTGCTGGAAAGTTACCAAATTTTTTATTTATTTTAGGGATGCACCATATTGGATTTTTGCCGATATCCGATATGCTGATACTTTTCAACTCATTTTGGCCGACGCCGATATATTTCCTTTTGTTTGGAGTCCCTCCTGTGCAGAAATTATAATCAAAATATTTTTAATTTTGCTTAGTTTTTATCAATAACTTTTGTGTTAGAATTAAATAAACAATAATGAAGGTTTTTTGAAAGTACATTGAAGCTTTGAAAATAAATATTGATGGTGAAAATAAATATTGAAAATAAATGGTGATGGCGCAGTGGATACGACACATGCCTTTGGTGTGAGAGACCCGGGTTCGAATCCACTGTGAGACACCAATGTGTCCCTGAGCAAGACACTTAACCCCTAGTTGCTCCAGAGGCGTGCGACCTCTGACATATATAGCAATTGTAAGTCGCTTTGGATAAAAGCGTCAGCTAAATGAATAAATGTAAATGTAAATGTAAATATAAATAAACTATATATCAATTGCTGCATTTTTTCCCAGAAAGATGCTGTGTTAACCCTAACATTTTGTTTTAAGATTTAACATTTGTAGATGGTCTAAAGAGTTGTAAAAATTCTGAAAACCTTTTATAGCTTATGATTTGTATTACACATTAATGAATAAATCATATATAAAAAAAAATTAATTTACATGTGTCATGTTTGTGATTTTTTTTCATGTAAGCTATAGCTTCTGACCTTTAAATCAAAATACACTCATTATTTTATGACATCAATTTCTGCTTTAATTAATCAGAAACACAGCCTAAATGTTATTTTTGTAGGCTATTTTACTTTTAATTTAATTAGAAGTAGGCCAACAGCGCCCCTGCAAATTAAAACTCCTTACCGAACGGGCGTTAGGACCTGGGGGAGGCTGCCGCTGCACGTGCTATTACTGTTTACTCTATCACACACCGAAAGCATACGTGCATTCTCAGTTTAAATGCAGCGATCCAAAAGAGTGAATCTAATCATCATTCAGACAAAATTTTGCTCCAAGAATGAGCCACACTGCTGACGTGATCTAATCACCAGCACTCCCTGAGCACATGTGAGTTAATGTATTCCTCTTATCGACATGACATATCGGCATAATTTTTCATATTGGGCCGATGCTGATATTTTCATTTAAAGCCATTATCGTCCGATTCCGATATCAGTCCGATAATATCGTGCATCCCTAATTTATTTATTTTTTGTAGTTAAACCTTAAAACACACATAAAAGCATGCCTGAGAAGGATGCATCCACATAAACAAGATTTTATGAAGGAAGTCTGAAGTTAAGTCGAGATGTGGGTGAGCATGAGATTCATGCTAATGTAACACAATAACGTTGCTGCCTCATTTTTGTTAATCTGTTCGGCTATTGGGGCTTGTAGGATAAAAGAGACCCTGCACATCAGCAGGTGATTAATATGTACTCAGCTGTCAACCGGTATGGAATTCAGATAAGTTGCACGGTATGAAGAGGCTTCATAAATCAGGCTTTTGAAATAAATGTGCTACAAGTATAATACTGGGAGACAGGTGGGTGTTACATCAACACTCTTCTTTGACAGGCAAAGTGTTCAGATGTAGGGGGAAGGGGAATTTCACAGACCTGATTTAACTGCACAATGTGAGCTGTGAAATTGTCAAACATATTAACAGCTGGGCTGTATTCATAGCTGAAGGCAGGCAATGGGATGTAAAGGTCCGTATTGTGTAACTTCATTAAATTTATCTCTACTGCCTCTGTAAGTGTCCTCTTGTGCTGAAAAAATTTTTTTTTTTTAGTATTTAAATGAAATGGATATATAGTCCAACCAAGACTTAGTCATACTTTTTACAGTTCTCAAAATAAATCACCCTAACACAATATAGAGCAAGCACGGTTAGCTGTCTTCAAATATCATACAAAGGACAATGCTAACAAATATATTAATCTATACTGTAATTTATGGGATGATTGAATGTACATTGGTTGTACAACAACTTTTTTTGAGGTTTTGCTCAGACACAATATTATATATATATATATATATATATATATATATATATATATATATATATGTGTGTGTGTGTGTGTGTGCACATATTAAAACACTAACAGGTTGGAATTTAAATGAGAATCTTTTCCAAGTTTTAATTTACCCCTGTGAGAATTGCAGAGGTTTCATCCATCTTGAATGGCTGCGCACTGAGACAGCGAGGAAAGTCTGTGGACCTCTGTACCCTTAAGAGCCAATGTCAAGGCAATGAAAGTCTGCCTTAGTCCATGTCCAGGACACGCTGTTCACACAGCCTATGTCCTAATCTTCAAGTACCGCCGTAAGCCATCGTGCTTCCTACACGAGCAAGTCAGCCATTCAGACTCTCTGTAGGGCTCAACTGTTTTCATGAGCTCACTGACACTACCAAATCTTATTACAGACTAACAGCAGGTCAAGCCGAAACGCTCTCGGCGCTCACATTACGAAAGCACTGCACTGACATTTGGAGAGAAAAATTCAAATGCTAACAATCCAAATCAAACATCAGAAAAAAACTAACTGATTGCAGCAGATTGACCTGCCTGACACCAGTAAGATTAGTCTCAGTCCTGAAAGATGGTAAAGCACCTCTGCTCCAGCGGCGTTGGCTGAATGGGTTTTACAGCTGAAGTGTTAATAGTGCACACAATCTGACCAGTCTACTGCATGAGACCCACTGCTGCGTGCTGGATAGCGTATGATCCTTTCTCTATATGCTTCGCTGGCCGAGCTCCAAGTGTTTCGCTCCTGAGGGAGGCCCCTGATGTGTTACATTGTTCTTCATAACGTGTAACAGCAAGCTAGACCTTGATCCACCACTGTAAATCCAATAAGCAAAGTATAGCTACAATTGTGAGCATGCTAAACGGGTTATTTATGTTTATGTGCACGAGTGAGGTACTATTGTTGGTCTATTTATAGGAACAGTTCATCCAAAAATTAGATTTTTGAAAATTCCGTCATCATATAGTAACCAATTTGACTTAAAAAAATAATAAATAAAAGAGTAAAAATTCTGTCCTGCTCACGCTGTTGCAAACATTGTTGATATTTTGAAGAACCTTGGTAACCAAACAGTTTTGATTCCCATTAACTTCCACTGTATCGACAAAAAAACAAAACAAAACAATGGAAGTCAATTGGACCTAAATTACCATCATTCTTCAGAACATCATCTTTTATTTTCTACAGAAGAAATATAGTAATGTTTGGGAACGAAATGAAGGCGAACAAACGATGACAGCATTTTCAGTTTTTGGGTGGACTATTACATTAAGCTTTCAAGTGTCAAAATGGATGCAAAAACACCATTAAATTCCCACCAAAAATGGTACACACAACTAACACACATTATATTCCAAGACTTCCGAAGCTATTGCAACAGCTTTGTGTGTGAGACAGACTGAAATTTAAGAAGTTATCCATTGAAAATCTTTGGCGCATTCATGAGATGTTGGATTTGTGAACAAATCATTCTTTTAATTAATTAATGGGTCTAATTTACCAACAAAATACAATAAAAATCTCACTGGTTCAACTTACTGACTCAATGATCCAGTTAACAATACCCACACAAAGCTACTGCAACTTCAGAAGACTTGACTTGTGTCATACTGTACTGCTTTAATCATACTTTTATGATGCTTTTGAGTCCTTTTTGAAGCTTGAAAAGAGCAACAGTCTTTAAATTCCACAATTTGTTATTGTGTTTTACACTGATTTGAAGATGCAACAGTAGCCAGTTGAAGTGGCTCAAAAAAGAACCATTACTTGTCACCACACTCCAACTGTACATGGTTTGGAGTTTGGCAGAGACCATCAAGTCTTGCAGCCACACTATCTATACCCCAACCACTCCAAATGAATCCTGAAAAACAGGAATGTCATGAAAGAGACAAGGAACACATATGTGCTCTGTAGAAATCTAGTGGAGTTAGCACAGCTACAATGGTTGCAGCGCCGTGCCAAATAAAAATTCTGGCAGAGTGCGTAAGCATGCGGCCTCACGAGGCTCAGCTGGAGCACAACCAATCACATACTGAACCCCTCCTTATTATCTCCCTAAACATCTGCCCCATGCCTCCACGGGGCTCAGAAAAGAGAGGAACCATTTGATTAATGATTCAGAATCGCTCTCCTGAATCGTTAAACACATCTGCATTAGCAACCTTGTTTCACATGGTAATAAATAGCAGGAATCTGTCTGGATGCCTGACCTGAATCTGCTTTAATAGAAATCATTTGATCCCTACTAAAATGCTGAATACTGATGTGAATGGAAATTACACTAGGATAGTTTCAGCATCAATAAAAATGCTCTGAATATTTTAAAACCTGTAGGAATGCTTACTGGTATTTAAAAGAAACTAATTCTCAAAAGGCACATTATATAAAAATGTGTGTGTGTACGAATTGTGCTGAACTTTCTATTCAAAGAAAGAAATCTTTTCTATCAAAGTATCCTTATGTTTTATAATAAGAAGAATGGTTTTTGAGAACCAAATCAGCATATTAGAATGATTTCTGAAGGAACATGTGACACTGAAGAAAAAATTCAGTTTTGCCACAAGAATAAAGTTTTTTCACAGGAATAAATTACAAATTAAAATATACATTTTAATAACGGTTTACAATATTACAGTTTTAACTGTATTTTTGATTAAACCCAAAGGTTAATCAAAGGGTGGTATGTATATTATTATGTATAAATATATAGAGAGATTTTATATAGCGCACAAATCTTTAAAATGAACAAAGAAATTAGGAAAAATGTACAAAACAAGAAAAATTCGGTTGAGTAGCGAATACACAAAAGCTCGCTTTCACACTTTTTTATTTCTTACTCAATACTCAAATGCTTCAGCATTCAGCAGCCATCAGTGAACGTTATCAGCTTTCATTACGCAGGTTATCCACAATTGATTTCAGGTGAACTGTGTTGATTTGCTCCACTCTAAAACCAGATCAAATTCAGCCAGACTGAAATCCTTGAATACAGTGTAGGACTTTTGCAGCTAATCTAACTAGGGCTAGCCATAATTGGACTGCCTCCATGCCTGACCTCAATTTCTCACTACTTAAAAGGTCAGGCTTCAGGGAGACGATGCCTTTCTGCCTTAGTCTCTTGCTGGCAATCTACAGAAATGAAGAACGGACCTAGAGGATATGAGAAGAAAAAAATCAATTATGAATTTACATTCATTTTGGCTAGTGGGCTATATAGAGAAACATCTACAGTAGTAACAGTAAGTTATTCATTAAAAATCTTGCTGAACAGTCACGGTCACCCTTCACTTTCGGTATATGAAAAAGAGCTCCTTGAACATTCTGCTATACACATCTCATTTTGTGTTTCACGGAAAAAATTAAATAACATGTTTTGAAAGACATGAAGGTGAGTAAATAATGACAGAACGGTCATTTCTGGGTGAACTCTTTCTCTTTAAAGCATAAGCCCCTGAAGGACAGACAAATAAAATGCTGCTGATCTGTTTGCAAGAAGGAGAAAATAGACAACAACCTACTGAAGCATTGTTTTTGCCTGTCTGTTGGTTTTTATTCAGCCATAAACTTAATGTACCATGTGAACACAGAAACACAGTAAAGCAGCTTGTTGACTAGTGCATTGTAAAATCTAAATGTTTTCTTTTTCAAGGCTACTGTGTATTAAATGTGGAAAATATCACATCAACAATAAAACTTCCTACAAATATATCATGCGTTATCAGAGCAGCGGGCCAGGTTATAGAAGCACATTTTTTCCTCATCTGCTAGCTCCTTGGAGCACAACGCTCACCCTCGTAAACTGCTGTCAAAACAGTCCCTGCTTAAAACAGCCCCAGACGGGGAGGGCAAGCAATTAAAGAATTAGACCTTAATTTTTCTGATGGTCTTTAGTCTGCAGCAGCTAATAGAATTGTGCATTTAAACGCGAGTGTGCTTTAGGAAGAGCTTCCTTGATTTGTGTTGCCTATGTGCTTTACTTTAATTACAAATACCATTAGTCTTAAAACAGTGCATTACACTGGCAATTTGATAAACAGATGGCATGACTCCCTACCTCACATCTACCACAGCACTCCACTTTGAATATGGGGAAAACATCATTACTTTCACTTAGGAGCCCTTGCCCAATAAAATGAGCCAATTACCAAAAAGACGCTTGATCATTTTGCTGTTTGTCCTTCAGAAGACTTGCAAGCCAGCCAGCAATTTGCAGTCCTCCTCTGGGTACGTGTGGGTGATGTGCACAATGATTAGCTGGATATGTGCCTTGATATTCTCAACTGGATGTAAAATATCAGGAATATCTTATTATTTTTCAAAGACAACAAGGGAAACTCTCTGTTGTTTGTAATTTCACCCCTCGCTATATCACAGACAGCTTGGTATCGGCCTACATCTATTATTACTGAAGACCAAGAATTAAACATTTAATGGGAATATGTGCACTTGATCACAATTTCCCAGTAGTCAAGCATAGAAACTTTTTGAGGGCTTCCTCACATAGTTGCAAGAGTAAAAAGCAAAAAACAGGCAAGGGAAAACATACTCTCACATAATAAATAGCTGATGTTTGCCAGTGATTCAAGGTGAACACACTAAAAAAGGTCAATACTAACTGGCAGTAGTGAGAATGGCGAGATGAGAGAGTAAAATAAAGGCCTCTCATCTTAAATGATGGATTAGGCCTGCCACACAAGGTTTGGAGGCAAAGAGCCCGTCTGTTCGTGACCATCGCTGTGATATGCCATCTCTCTCTCTCTCTCTGTGTGATCTTAAGGTAGTGCCCATGGGACGTTTCCACTCTGAAGGACAGCCTATTACATGGTCAGGGTTGAGGAGTGCTGTCTCACCTAGATTGGAAGTGTGGCAGGTGGATTATGCTGACACTCACACCATGGCCCTGGCTGAACGCATGAGCAGGTGGGTGAACACTCAAGCAGAGGTCAAGGTGCCAGTGAGGCCCAATCTGTCCTCTCATAGCCTCAGCCTTAGATGGCATACTCCACTCCACCCACAGAATGTCTGATGCAAATTGCTGCAAACTGGAAAAACCTTCTTCAGCTGGCAAGCTCTAATCCAATTGGCTAACTCAAATTTCAGAAGTACTGACACATAGGTGATTTATTTGTGGAATAAACACTGGATTTGCAATGTTAGTGGCATCAAATCTTCAAAAAATGTTTTTGAGATACTTAGTAGCAAGTTTACAAGATATACACAAGCAAAATCATAAATCAGTCGACATTTATCTGTTCATACACAAGTAAATAAACAGTTAACTTGAGCTAGTTACCTTGTGTATGTTAGATATATACACAGCTGTTGAAAAATCTAGGGTCAATAAGAATTCATATTTTTGAAAGAAGTCTATTATGCTCACCAAGGTTCCTTTTTTTAAATAAAAATATAGTAAAAAGAGTAACATTGTGAAATATTATTATAATTTGAAATAACTGTTTTCTATTTTAAAACATAATTTATTCTTGTGATGGCAAAGTTGGATTATCAGATGCCATTTCTCCAGTCTTCAGTAATAAGATTCTTAAGAAATCTGTAATATGCTGATATAGTGCTCAAAAAATAGTTTGTTGTTCTGCTTAATATTTTTGTGGAAAAAACAAAACAGGACAATACATGCTCATTTCAATACTTTTAGATGAGCATAAAGTCCAATTAACAGCACTTATTTGAAACTGATTTTTTTTGTAACATTACTAATCAAATTACTGTCCATTTTGATACATTTTATGCATCCCTTCTGAATAATAATAATAATAAAATAAAATACAAACTCTTGTGGTTTAGTCTAAGATCTGGGTATCCCTGATTTAATATCCTGAACCTAGGATGCTTCTTATATTTTCACTGTGAATAAATATTGTGGGAGTAGTAAACATCACCACAAGTATAAAAAAAGGAGAGAGAGGGACTGTGAAATTTAAGAAAAAGCACCGCACATCAAAACAACTGTGATGTGCTTGTTTGTTTATTTATTTCATTTTGTATGAGAGGCAGAACTGAAACAGAGTCTGAGAAACCTGTCCTTGAGAAGAACCGTAAGTGAAAGCAGACGAGTGAGTACTTCAAATTGTATCTCCAGAGAAAATCAAGCTTGTAGGTTGAGGCTGAAAGCAACTCATTTTAGATGCTGGGTGTGCTGAGAGATGCTTGTAGCAACTCCAGTATTTTCTTCAAATGCAGTTCAACACGGAGTAGCATGTGGAACGGCTAGTGTGGTTAAATTCAACAAAATCGCACACTATTGAGATATGAAGTGATTGATTGCATTGGCCTGGTACCTAGTGAAAAACACAACAAACCCTGTTGCAGAGTGAGGATGAAACATTACATCATTAAAATCTTTTCCACCAGGATGTTCATATCCCACGATCCCCCGCAAGCTTTGAGAGGATCCAATCTTTGAGAGGATTCATTGGGGCAGTCGTGGCCTAATGGATAGAGAGTTGGACTTGTAACCTGAAGGTTGTGGGTTCGAGTCTCAGGTCCGGCAGGGATTGTAGGTGGTGGGAGTGAATAACCAACACTCTCTCCACTCTCAATACCACGACTGATGTGAGACCCTTGAGCAAGGCACCGAACCCCCAACTGCTCCCCGGGCGCTGCAGCATTGGCTGCCCACTGCTCCGGGTGTATGTTCACTACTGTGTGTACACTCGGATGGGTTAAATGCAGAGCACAAATTCCGAGCATGGGTCACCATACTTGGCCACACACCACTTCCCTTTCCCCTTTCCCTCTAACAACCTTCACATTGTGTTTTTGTCTGACTTCCAGATTTTGTTTGGAGGTGCTGCACTGGATGAAGACGGTGGATGAATTCGCAGGATATGTGAAACGACTAAAGAATTGTGAAGGTTGGAGGAATATTAAAAAAGCCATTAAGCAGCGCCCACAGCAGACAGAAAGCTCAGGCGACATCAGTATGCCCCGGCACACAGCTGATCCCCACACAACCTTATCCCTCAGAGACGAAAACACAGCCCAGAACAACTGCAGCCACTCAGTTACATTAATATCACAAATTGGAGTCAGGAGGAACAGATAGCCATAGAAGAGGAATATCCACAGTTTAACTGGAATTTTTCAGTGTCATGCAAATTAGACTATTTTGTCCTATTTAAAATTGGAGGAATAGGCTACAAGGAAGCAATGCGATCCAAAAAATACTAAATACATAACATGATATGTTCACAAGCCATTAAGATGAATCCCAAGGTCTAGTGTTTACTCAATGGCAATTTTCTTCACCACCAATATAAAGTGAATGAATAAGTGCTCTCACAAATAGCCAACTCAAGGCCAAAACATTTACTTGGAAGGAAAATAGAAAAAGGCCAGATTCAAGCTGATGTTTCATATTATAAGTTGGGTTAGAGGCTAATTGAACGGACTATTGTACAGGCCTCCTGACACATTTGTTCTGCATCTGCGTCATTTTATCTGACAGACACACAACGCAATGAAAATAGTGCAATATTAAAATAGATCATCAAAACGAACCAAGAAAATGGGGAGAAAATTAAAAAAACAATAAAAAATGCTGTACAGCTAATACACATGGATGGATGGGTGAAAAAAATCAATAAATTAATACTTCAAAACAAAGAAATTGTACAAAAATAAAAAAGACTTTTGAAATGAAGGTCAGAGGAAAAAAGCTAACAGCAGCACAATGGAACTGCCACCAACAGAACATATTTTTCCCTCCCAACATACTGCTCCATTTTTTCCGGGCAACAGCCTAAAACGACAGCACTGATTACCAATACTGACCCTGAATAGCCAGTCACCTCTCTGCTCTGAGCGCGGACGGTGCAGGGACTGCTGAGCACATAATCTTGATTAAGCAGAGCTGGCAGACTTCAGCTCTCGGATGAACTCAACAGTTCTCAGATCAGTCTCAGCAGGGGTTGTTTTCATGTTGTGGCAGATGCTTTCCCAGCAAGGTCAATTGCTATGCTGAGAGAGACAGATGAAACATAAAACTGAGACAGAAAGGGAAAAAGTTTCAGCTGAAACCGTTATTAATTTTTTATCTCAAAGTACACCATTACTGTCTCAGCAGTATTAGAAGCAATTGATCTAATTGAGCTCAACCTGGCCAAGCGACGAGACATCAACAACCAGCATTCCCGTGCTGTGTCAGAGTAAGGGCTGAGGAAAAATACGTACACACTATGCTCACTACTTTCTTGACAGCAATGTAAATAATCCCATTTCATTTTCTTAATTTTTACATAAAATGTCATTTTGACTATGTGGATCAAGTCAAACCTTTAACCCTGTTGCCCACATTATTATAACAAAAATGACAATACTGTACAAATATTTATTTTGGGATATGTGTGTATAAATAACTACAAAGCAGCATTTAGCCCCAAACTTAGCTTGCATATGGTTTGCAATCTTCATGCCATTGGCCATTGTTTAAATTTCTACAATATTCGCTATATATGTTGCCAAAAAGAAAAAAAAAAAAGAAAAAAGAAACAGCTCATTTATATTTCAAATCAATATATTTTTAGCTCAATTTTCAAGTGTTTTCAGTATTTTTGTTATTTACAAACCATACCCTACAAACTATATATATATATATATATATATATACATATACATATATATATATATATATATATATACATATACATATATATATATATATATATATACATATACATATATATATATATATATATATATATATACATATATATATATATATATATATATATATATATATACACAGGTACATCTAAAAAAATTTGAATATTGTGAAAAGGGTCAATATTTTATGACACTCATTTCAGAAAGTGAAACTCATATATTATATAGATTCATTACACATAAAGTGAAATATTTCAAGCATTTATTTTGATTATGGCTTACAGATAATGAAAACCCAAAATTCAGTGTCTCAGAAAATTAGAATATTACATAAGATCAATAAAAAAAGGATATTTTAAACAGAAATGTCAGGCTTCTGAAAAGTATGTTCATTTCTATGCACTCAATACTTGGTTGGGCCTCCTTTTGCATGAATTACTGCATCAATGCGGCGTGGCATGGAGGCAATCAGCCTGTGGCACTGCTCAGGTGTAATGGAAGCCCAGGTTGCTTTGATAGCAGCCTTCAGGACATCTGCATTGTTGGGTCTGGTGTCTCTCATCTTCCTCTTGACAATACCCCATAGATTCTCTATGCCTCTCCACTCTTCCTCCAGACTCTGGGATCTTGATTTCCAAATAAAATGAAAAATTTACTTTCATCTGAAAAGAGGTCTTTGGACCACTTGAGCAACAGTCCAGTTATTTTTCTCCACAGTCCAGGTAAGACGCTTCTGACGTTGTTTCCGTTTCAGAAGTGGCTTGGTAGCCCTTTTCCTGAAGACGTCTGAGCGTGGTGACTCTTGATGCACTGATTCCAGCTTCAGTCCACTCCTTGTGAAGCTCTCCCAAGTGTTTGAATCAGCTTTGCTTGACAGTACTCTCAAGCTTGTGGTCATCTCTGTTGCTTGTGCACCTTTTCCTACCCAAATTCTTCCTTCCAGTTAACTTTGCATTTAATATGCTTTGATACAGCACTCTGTAAACAGCCACACCTTTCAGTAATGACCCTCTGTGACCAACCCTCTTTGTGGAGGACGTCAATGATTGTCTTCTGGATCATTGCCAAGTCAGCACTCTTCCCCATTATTGTGGTTTCAAAGAACAAGAGATACCCGGAATTTATACTGTAGGGATGGTCATTAATTGAAACTCAAATGTAAATATTCTAATATTTTGAGATACTTATTTTTTACTTTCAAATCATCAAAATAAAAAAAAATAAAAAAAACTTTTGAAATGTTTTGCTTTAAATGTAATGAATCTAAAATATATGAAAGTTTCACTTTTTGAAATAAGTTACAAGAAAATATTTTACTTTTTCACGATATTCAAATTTTTTGAGATGTGTATATGCCTATATATAGCAATAGCCAAAAATACATTGTATTGGTCGAAATGATTGATTTTTCTTTTATGCCTAAAATAATTAGGATATCAAGTAAAGATCATGTTCCATGAAGATATTTTGTAAATTCCCTACCATAAATATATCAAAACTTAATTTTTGATTAGTAATATGCATTGCTAAGAAATGCATTCTCAATATTATTACATCAATATTTAGATTTTTTTGCACCCTCAGACTCCCGATTTTCAAATAGTTGTATCTCAGCCAAATATTGTCCTATCATAACAAACCATACTGTATATCAATGGAAAGTTTATTTATTCAGCTTTCAGATGATGTATAAATTTCAATTTTGAAAAATCGACCATTATGACTGGTTTTGTAGTCCACTATATATATATACATACATACATACATACATGCACATATACATATACATATACATATACATGCATACATAAATTCATATACATTCATATATATATATATAGTTTGAAGGGTGTGGTTTAGAAATAAAGATGCCTCTCCACAGATCACATGACATGTGTTCAGGGACTTTGATTCTGACATGTGGAATGAAACTTTAAATGTTCATCATAAAAGACAGAGAGGCTATAGACTGGGAAATTATCTCCTGTGTGAGCTCACATCTAGGAGGGGGAAAAAAATCAATGGAATCATAAGGGAAAAGAAAATTAAATGTTCTCCTTCTATTTTATTTCATAAGCCTTCTTGACAAGGCAGAAGTAGTGAATGTTACACTTAAAAATTCACCATATACTGTAGGTTTTATGTACTCAGATTAGATTCTCTTTCAGTTCAGTTTGTAACACAAGGTTTTAGTTACTTATTTAGAGCATGAATATACTGTACGACAGCTTAAATAGCGGAACGCTGTGATCTCGACTTCACTCCATCTGAGCTTGACATTGATGATAATGTTTGTGCACAGTCCAGTCTCAGTTTTAACGTAGGATGGGTTGGAAATCACTGTAAAAATCACTAAAAGTATAAGGAAACTAGACACGAATATTTAAATTCTGAATGGCAATACAACCTACATTAAAGTGCGTAGCAGCCACCCTGTCCTACTATTAGCACTTCTGAGCAGAAAAAGCAGGTAGAAAGAGAGTGAGAAAATGCTATCCTGAGCTTTGAAGATGAAGTAATAGAGAAGACACATTTTAATTTGATATTCAATGAAAGCAGACTTGCCTTTTTGATATTCTTTCATCTTAAGTGAACATAAACTGGCGGAGGAAAAATAAAATATCAGATTTATGCATTGGACCATACAGTGTAACTACAGCCGAACAGACCTGCCACTATCTGTTACTGTATAATGTATGCCATTAATATTAATCAACCAATAACACTGATAAGAATCCTGAATGGGATCAATAAGATTTTTCTTGTTTTTTTAACGGAGTCTCTTACGTTCATCAAGGCTGTATTTATTTGATCAAAAATACAGAAAAAACAGTAATATTGTGAAATATTATTGCAATTTCAAAAATTATTTTAATATACTTTAAAATAGAATTTATTTCTGTGACGCAGTGCTGAATTATCATCAGCCATTAGTCCAGTCTTCAGTGTCACATGATCCTTCAGAAATCATTCTAATATGCCGATTTATTATCAGTCCTGCTTAATATTTTTTTGGAATCTGTGATACTTTTTTCAGGATTCTTTGATGAATAAAAAGTTTAAAAGAACAGCATTTGTTCAAAATATAAATATTTTCTAACAATATATTAATATAGTATTACTATTATTATTATTATTATATAGTGAGCCGTGAGTGGCCAGATTTATTTGATTAAAAATACTGTAAAATAGTACTATTGTGAAATATTACAATAAAAAAACAACAGACAAACGTACATATTTTGGTATATATTATACATAATATGCAAATTTGATGCTCAAGAAAGATTTCCTGTTAACATTAATGTTAAAAAAAGTGGTGCTGCTTAATATTTTTTTGTGGAAATCTGATACCTTTTCACATTTTTTGGATGAAAAGAAAGTTCAAAAGAACAGCATTTGTTTCAAACAGAAATATTTTGTAACATTATAAATATCTAATAATGATATTTAGATAAAAGATAAAACAAAACGTAATTTTGGTTCTACTGCATGTTGTATTTTGTTTTGCTTGTAACTGTTCAAATGCATGGATATAAGATTTAAATAAAGGAGTGCTGAATAGTCACTGAAACATCAGCATTTCTATAATCAGAACAATATTCAGTTGACTGAATCATAGATTACCTGTCTTCAACACTAGCTAACAGACAGTGCTGACAGTGCAGTGTAGGAGTGTCTGAGATCTGTAGTGGCCATGGGAACTGGACTCTAATCACAACAGAAGATTAGACACAATGTGTCCATGTCAAACTCACACCAAGCGTCCCTCTCCCTCCTCACGGATCTACCAAGCTGGCAGCCGTTAAACAGAAAATCTTAGAAATTGCATCTAATCTCATTAGAATGACAGCATACAATACTGCACTCACCCCGACACCAGAACCACAGACAGCACAAAACAATGACACAAACACAACAGGAAGAAAGCCTGCAGTTGCCAAGTGAGTGACATGCAATAATATGTTCAGTTGTTTCCCTGTTGGCTCAACAGAGGCTTGCACATCCAATCTGTCTGAGTTTGATTTCCCCCCTCTGCAAACAAATAGTGAAAAAAAGGCTGTTATTCACTCTCATTCCTTATTTATCCCCACATGAGCAAGAGGCAGGCAGGTGGAGGAAAAGAACAGAGCAGGAAATGACACGCTGATAGGCCGCTGTGATGACATGGCATTTAAAAGGTCAGCGGTGACGGCAGTGCCACATCATAAATATCCCACATCCCCAAATGCCCTTAGGATCTATCAGTCCTGTATGTTAAATGCATAACTGAAAAACATAAACTTGATATCACACATTAAATCCTGCAGAGTTTGGATCAATCCCTGAATTTTGGCAAATACCAGCCTTTGATATCCCTGTATCCATACACATAAAATAAACAGCCTTAGGCAACTGATGAAATTAAACTAGGACTATCTATATATCAACAATTTGTTAATAATTTTGTAATTTTTTGTGTTTTTACACTAATTATCTGGTAAGTATATCAGACAGGATGGTCTTTCTGCATAATACATGTCAAAGCTTGAATCTCATACATTATGAAGGAAGTATTAGCATAATATTATCATTAATACAGACTTAAAATGTTCTTGTAGATACATGAAATATGAGGTAAAATGCAATTCAGGGCTCAAAGAGGGTAATTTGTGCATGGACATCTGTAAAAAACATCAAACTGAGTTATGCCAATATATCTCGTCAAACGAACTGAAGCCCATCGTGTTGCATTATTGAGTAGAGGTTTACAGTCCGCATATTAACTTGTCTCTTTTTCTGTGCATCTGGGAAGTTGTCCAGTGAACACGATCTGCATGATGGGAGGCAGGAAAACATTGGCCTGTGTCCCTGGCAAACCCTACCGAGACACAGTCCTCGTCGTATTCAGTGCAGAGCGATCATAACCAGACATGGCAAAAATCAGCTTGTGAAGCAGGAAGAGGTGGCTAGAGGCCCCCTATGTGCGGTGAAAGAGAGTTGGAGGATGTCTGAAGGTTGAGAAAGAAAGAACAGGCAGGCGTGAACAGTATTTATTCACGAGAAACCATTTTGAGGCTGAATAATGAGTCGTGAGTCGTGCCCTGTATGTTTAAATGATACTGAAATATAAATGTATATGCATTCAACATGAAGCTGCATTCAGAAGACTATTTATCCATCTATAAATGTATGAACTACTGTTCAAATGTTTGAGGTCAGTATTTTTTTTTTTTTTTAAGAAATTACCAAGTCAGCTAATTTTATTTATTTTATTTTTATTCATTTTTAGAATTATTATTATTGCTATTGTTACTGTTATGATTACTGGACTTTATTTTTTTTCAGATTTAACGCTTCATTAAACCAGAAAAATGTGAGATCATGTGAGATTGAAGACCAGAGTAATGGCTGCTGAAACTTCAGCTTTGCTATCATAGAAATAAACTATGTTTTTAAAAAAACATCTCATTTAACATTCATACAAAAACATTATTTTAATTAGTAATATTTCTTCACAATATTAATGTTTTTTTACTGTATTTTTGACCGTTTCCGCCACTGAATAAAAAAATAAAAAAAGGTTATTGCGACTTTTTATCTCACATTTCTGAATTTTTTCACAGACTTGTGAGATATAAACTCGCAATTGCGAGTTATAAAGTCAGAATTGCAAGACATAAACTCGCAATTCTGACTTTTTTTCTCGCAATTGCGAGGTTATATCTCACAATTATGACTTTATTTTTCAGAATTATCATTTAATTTCAGAGTCACAATTCTGAGATATAAACTCGTGATTGCGAGAAAAAATTCAGAATTACGAGTTTGTTATTATGAGAAAAAAAGTCAGAATTGTGAGATAAAAAGTTGCCATCACCTTTTTATTTTTTTATTCAGTGGCAGAAACGGGCTTCTATAGTGAGCAGAAGAATGTTCAAAAACATTAAAAAATATATATATTATTAGACCCCAAACTTTTGATTAGATAAGAATATTTATCAAACCTATATTTGCACAATCATGACAATTTACAGACTAATATATTTTTATGGTCGCCAGATCCCACTCAAGACACTTTTAAACACAGGACATGCTGCTATGTTCAAAAACTGCCCAAAGAAAGGAAAATAGCCAAACAACTAAACACCTGCATATAGTCAAATAACTCAAAAATAGCATTGAAGCCCTTAAATGTGATAGCTGGCAGATATTCAAAAGGCAAAATAACTCTAATTTAAGAATGCATACATATCTTTAACTGCACAAAATCACAAAGAGTCCACACAAAAGAGTTGTAAGGATTATGGCAACAATGAGAACATTGCTCCCAGCAGGTGATCTGAAGTACGGGAGTAATTGTCTTTAAATTTACTGTTGAAGACGATGCTGCTGAAGAAGCAGTGCTTTTAAGGCAATGAATCGGAGACAAAATGTTTCTCACAGAGTTTGTCTGAGATCCTCTATAAAACTTTCCTGATTCAATTAGTACAAATCTAAAGATAAAAGATTTACCTTTAATAAAATGTTACGCAACTTCTCCATGTTGGCATCTGCCTAGCTTTTTCAAAGTGACAGGTACACACACCATTTGCCTAGACACACAGCCTTTAATTATTTGCACTTAGCATTGCATACTATATTTTTGGTGTTGTTATCCACTAGTTGAAAACCACTGGACTAGTCTAATTTGTCAATGTACTAGTCAAACCCTCTATAAAACAGCTGGTTGATGAATCCCAACAGTACCACAAAACTTCTTTCTTTTATGTATCTCCAAGGATGCTTAAGGTGAATAAAAACCTGATTTATACGCAAACAAACTACCTTAAACTTAAGTCAGTGTGTCAAACATCTTGAGGTGGTCATATGTGAGAAGAACTGAGATAAGAGGATTATCCCACCGCTACACAGTTCCAAACCCACCAATACAACACCCTCGGGACTTGGCAGCATTTATCCGGCAGCCCAAAGATCTGAGGAATTAGCACATCTCCCCCCAGTCCTTGGTAAAACGGCCTCACTTAAAATCATTTAACACTCTAGCGAGCATGATACATGAAGTACTCCCAACTGTCATCCTGTGGCAAGTGTGAGAGTGGAAGAGGAAAAGCAAAACCGGGAAGGAGGGCGAGACGAAAGAGTCCTTATTGACCTGCCTTAAATGCTGTTTTGTTTTTTTCAGCACCTGTCACGTTGTATTGTGTTCACATTATACAGTGTGTTTTCTAGTGGGTGATATTGATGAGGAATGACTTGACATACTGTAGGGAGAAAAACCTGGCTGAACTCAGTGTCTGTCCTTTGAATTAAGTGGATGAGATCCAGCGAGATTCCAACTATTTCAGTTTAACAGCAAGCAGCAGAGGTCATGGCAATGATGCATCGTCCTCATAAGATGCACTGATCTGTAACCTTCGCTGCTTAAACAAAGGAGTCTGCATGGCAGCCTTTCTGTAGAAATGCAAATCGTATGTGAACATATGAATGTTTAAAGGGGAAATCTATTGCCATAAAGGGCAATTTTAAAATAATGCTTCAATCTAATGAGACCATATTTTATAAGCTCTGACTCAAGCACAAGAAAAAAGAAATAAAGGATTCTATACACTTCCAGTTCCTTAATAATGTGATAAAAATGAGGATTGTCATTAAAATGCAGTGCCTGAGGAATTTAATAAAAACTGATTTTCATAAAGTTCCATTTTTTATTTAAAAAAGTAATCATTTACTACTCACCCTTATACTGTTCCAAAACTCTATGAGTTTCTTTCTTCTGTCAAAAACAAGATATTTTAAAGAACTGCTTTTACAATGAAAGTCAGTAGGGTCCTGTGATGTTTTAACATTTAAAAAATACAATTAAACTAAAATATTTAGTGTTCCACAAAAGAAAAAAAATCATACGGGTTTAGAGTTACTCAAGAGTGAGTGAATGAGGACGACAGAATTTTCAGTTTTGGGAGAACAGTACAATTTGGTCAATTTTGGTGTGCTTTGAAAAGAGAATAAAACTTTTTATAGAAAGGAAAAGTGAAAAAAAAAAAAATTGATATAGCTATTTTTAAAAATGACAAACAGACAATAAAGTTGTTTTTTTCTTGTTAAATTAAATTAAAAAAAAAAAACAAATGATTTTTCTATTTTGCCAGCCAGCTGAATAAAAGATGCTAAAGAAAGATTGCCATGGATTCAATCACTTTAGCAACAACATGACAAGAAATGGTTGTGGAATCAGACATCTGAACATGTCTGCAGCAGACTTTACTTGGCAGATTTCATTTTAACTAAACTAAAAATGTCTTGAATAACGAATGATAAAATAACTGTTTGAAAACTTCAGCTGAAATACAGACAGTGGCGGAGCCAGAGGGGTGTCCAGGGCATCGGATCGGCCACCCTGGGTGCCACCCCAAAAATGAATATGCTACGATTTCATTTTCTTTGTTTAATCGTACTGAAATAAGCGTTTATTTTAGCCTCGAACTCAAGGATGTGACGCGTTTGGTGTTCCGCATCGTGCTTCGTCTCGTCCATTTCCAGCCTCTCACGCACACGCTCTCGCGTCACACATTTATTTACAGAGTGAAAAACATCGCAGAACAGAGAGGACATAGACAACGAGCTGACGGACATGACAGAACAGGTCACTTCTAATAACATGAAACAAAGTCTCAGCATTCAAATTCTGTTAGCTTTATTAAGAATTTCAAACGATGAATACAGTTTCAGCCTTTTCGGGGCTGTTTAGTGGCTGGCGTGATGGATCATGCGCGCTCCTGCTTTTTAAGTTCAAGCAAAGCAGGAGTGCATTTTTATTAGCATGAAGTAAACATTGAATGAACATACGATCCATGTTGAAAGATAAACTACAACTTACTGAATGTATTGTGTCTCATGTAATCACTCAATGAGTGTTTCAACCGTGGAAAGACAGCAGCTAGAAAACATTGTCACATATCAACAGAAAATTCCCCTAATGTCCATAAACTTGTGAGAAAAATAGAGTGAATTTTGCAAAAATTACATTTAAATATTTACTCATAATTGCTCTTTTTAATTATAATTAATACAAATGAATAGATATAAAATGTGCCATAGCCCTATGCACGGCTGGTGTGAACAACGTGCTTTTTTCAGCCTTAGAAAGCTGAAAAAGCAGAAGTATTTCCTGCAGACATTAATACATGCCATAGCCCTTATCGATGTCTGCATGAAATACCTCTGCTTTTGATTAACACTGTGTTTATACAGTAAGCGTTAATCATTCCAACGCGATCTTAATTTGAATCACATAAACATAAAAAAATAGCCTATAAAATGTCTATATTCACTACGGAACTCGGATGAAAGTTAAACTGAAACTTGCTAACAACTCAAATAATATATGGCTTAATAATCTGTAGATTTAATATATACAGTGATTTGCATTAAACTGTAAGCTCTCACACTACAAATAAAATCATATATGGAAATATTATCTGTGGCAGCTCTTTGATCCCCGGCCACTTGTTTATAAGGATTAAGTTTCATTCATTTATTTGATCGCTTGCATCATTGTTCGGCATCTCTAATAGTAAGGAATCTTCAACTTTGTTCATTATTTATTTGCACAGCATCCACAACATCGTTTCAAAGCAGCTTACAGTAAATTCTGTTACCTCTATAATGGCTAAATTCTTTACAGTGAGCAGATTTACTGGGCAATTGTGATATATAACAATGCTAAACGAGCCACTGTTTAAGATCTAGCTATGTATTCTCTCCTTTAAAAAACAGCCATGGTTTTGCTGCTCTAACCAAAGTGTTTTAGCTGTTAGCCTATATCAGTACCACTGTAGTGAAGGAGACTGAATAATGAATATTTGCAGCCTCTCAGTGTCACGAATCTGGTCCATGCTCTCCTGGTTTACCACCACCAGAGGTCACCCGTTCACCACATTGACTCTCACACTACACAGCACACTGGACTACAGTTCCCACAATGCATTGCACAGATCACAGCTGTCACCATTCACTCATCACACACACCTGATGCTCATTTCACAATCACGCACTCACTATTTAACCTGGGACTTCCTCTTGCTCTGGGCCGAGTATTGTCTAGCCTAGCTACATTACAAAGCGTTTCCCTGTTCTCCTAGTTAGTGTTCCTGTGTTTTGATTCCTGCCCGTGTTCCTGGATTATTCTCTCTGCCTTGCCCTGTCTGGATATTGTACGCCGATCGTCGACCCACGCTTGCTCTAGGATTGCTCGTGTCTTGCCCTTGCCATACCTGTTTGCCCCTGTCTGACCCTGCCTGTATCACGACCATGTTTGCTAATAAAGCCTTGCGAATGGATCCGCACGTCTCACGTCTCGTCAACCCCGTAACACTCAGACAAATCACAGAGTGATTTTTTTTTTTTTTTTTTTATTTATTTAAAGAGATTTACATATTAGTCCATTTAATTCTAAGAGTATGTAAGATGGTTTTCAAAAAATATTAATAGTAAACGGTCAGCTTTTTTGCATGTGTTTACACTGTGTGCTCCTGAGCGTGACCTAAAACATGGCGGGATCCAATGCGGCGTGACGTAGATTCCCATTCTCTATAGGGTTCCCTGTATAGTTTAGAAAAAATGAGAAAAAATAAAGAGTACATTACCAGTCAAACGTTTTTGAACAATAAGATTTTTAATGTTTTTAAAGAATTCTCTGCATTTATTTGATCCAGACAGCGTACCCTGTTTGTTTTCTTTTTTTCCCCAAAACCACAAAGTTTTGTTGTAATCGTGAGTGTACTCAAAAAAAAAGTAGACACTTAACAGTTTCGATTGATGTATAACACTTATTTGCGTGACCAAAATCAACAGAGCATTTTTAGTGTCTTTTGTATCTTAAAAAAACCGAGTTCGTATCGCCGGCGATACAGCCGACCCCAAAGGGTTAAAACAGTTACATTTTACATTTACATTTATTCATTTAGCTGACGCTTTTATCCAAAGCGACTTACAATTGCTATATATGTCAGAGGTCGCACGCCTCTGGAGCAACTAGGGGTTAAGTGTCTTGCTCAGGGACACATTGGTGTCTCACAGTGGATTCGAACCCGGGTCTCTCACACCAAAGGCATGTGTCTTATCCACTGCGCCATCACCACCCACCCACACCACCAGTTGAGTATATTTTTTTTAGGATTCTTTTAATGAATACAAAAATCTAAGGATTAGCATTTATCTGAAATAAGTTGTTTAAGCTTGGAGTCAGTATAATTATTTTTTATTTTTTGGGGTTGGGGGGGTATTATAGAAATGAATACTTTTATTTAGCAAGGATGATTTAAATTATATTTAAATTATTTATAATGTTACAAAAAGATTTCTATTTCAGATAAATGCTGTTCTTCTGAACTTTCTATTCAAAGAAACCTGAAAAGATTCTACTCGACTGTTTTCAACAACAACAATAATAATAATAATAATAATAATAATAAATATTTTTTGAGCTAAATATTCAGCTTTGAAATCACAGCAATAAATTACATTTTAAAATATATTCAAATAGAAAGCAGTTATTTTAAATAATACAAACATTTCACAATATTACTGCTTTAGCTGTATTTTAGATCAAATAAATGCAGGCTTGGTGAGCAGAAGAGAATTAAAAATCATTATAAATCTTACTGTTCTAAAACTTTTGACTGGTAGTGTTAATCACAGGCTTGTTAATTATTCATGAATCATTTTCACTCTAGGCTGCTCCAGCCACTGGTTAATGAGGTGATGGAATTAAGAGAAATAAGTTTCAATAGACTAACATTTGAAGTTACGGTAGGAATGTAATGTGTGGTAATGTGAAGTAATCAGCAATTGTAGGATTTATTCATGCTTTTTTTTATGCCAGGTTGGAGTTATACACTGATTTTGTATCATGGTCCATGGACCCCCTACATTAGCCTTGGCCACCCCCTATATAAAACTTTATCTCCGCCACTGAATACAGAGGAAAATTGCACTCTGACAATTTCAATGTATCATGTCTTGTGCTATATTTTAAACACAATGGATAATGATAAATGGCCCCCAATCAAAAGTGAATTATACGGCACTTCAATTCAAAATGGAGAGAAACAAACTTTTGTTGTATAACGTTTGTAGTTCTTTCAAAATTGAAAGGGTCTTGTTGCTCGTGTCTCCTAATGGTAGTTAAACAGGTACCATCTACGCCAACAAACAAAAATGCCCTCGTTTAGCAAACAGCTTGTACTGAGAAATGAGCAAAACACTGGCCCTATAGCTCATTTTGTTCAGATACACTGAGCTGAGCAAGGAAATGTTGTGTTACTACTTACGTAATAAAAAACGCAAAGTGCTTAATGTCACTATTGAACGTGTATGTGCAGATGGTGTGCGTTCCTCACTGCTCAGCTCTGACAGCGCAAATAACTAGCTACACATTTTACATTTTTGATGAGACCCTCTCAACACACTTTGGCAGCACTGCTTGAGCAAATAGCACAGATGGCAAACAACATCTTTCCATGAATGTTAGCATAAGTTTTTTAGGGTATCTCTGAAGGCCTGACTTAACAAGTGTTGAGTCAGAAGAAGAGATTTGTTTGATATGAGACAGGCTTCAAAGACTACAATGAGATCAAGTTTTACAGAAAACATCAAAAGTGTGCAAAAAGGAAGGATTTTTTAAGTAATAAATAATTTCAATTAATTTTTATATAAATGTATGACTATAACAGATCAAGTAAATAACATAAATAGCATATGCACACCTCAGCGTCGTTATTGTTAACTTAAACTGTTCAAAATAATTTTCAAAAGATAAAATAATAATAAAATGTTTTTTTAAATGAAAACATGAAAAACAAAAATTAGAATTATTATTATAAAAATCAAACAAAGATAAATAGAAACATAAAAAAGCACTATGAAAAGTTTGGTTAAGACTAGACTGCATAATTTAATTGGTAATTTAACATAGACTAATTAATTTAATAAAAATAAAAAGCATTGTTGTTACCTGTCAAGGTTTAAAATGATCACTTTTGCTGAATTGTAGAGATGCTAAAAATGCAATGCAAAGGTTAAAGAGAATTAACAAAGGGACAATAAAGACGATATAATGTTACAAAAAATATTTCAAGTAACTGCTATTCTTTTGAACTCTTAATTCATTATTTTAAGCCATTTTAGGAATAAACAACATTTCAAAGTCTTACAATAAGAAACTATTATTTTAAATAGTAATAATATTTCTCAATTTTTATTCTGTTTTTGATCAAATAAATGCAGGCTGGGTGAGCATTAAAGAATAATAAAAAAAAAATTCTTACCAAATCCTAACTATTGAGCGGTTATGTATGGAGTATTTTACCTTCTTGGTTCAGACCAACATTTCAAAAGTAGTGCAGAGGAAATGCAAGTCTACCTCAGATATACTTCAAAAATTAATAACAAAATGGATTTCTGTGGATGGCAAGCCAGTGTATGTTCAATTATATGTAAATAAAGCATATTGACTTAACCTTTTTTTAACTATTCAACAGTACTCAACATCATTTACTTGTTTTGACATTCTCATCTGGGGTCTTTTTTCAGCAAATATTGATTTACGATGTTTATTGTGATTAATTTACTAACTAATCAGCATATCCTGCAATTAATTTGATTGTAATTTGTAATCGATTGACAGAGCTAGCTAAAATAGTTTGGGCTGCAGTAATCTCTAAAGCTGAGTCTGAAGAAGATCCAATTGCTTTGCATTTTAAAACAACTCCAACTGTCACATGGATAGTAGTTTTATTGTCTCTGCTCAGTGGTTTTAAACCTCAAAGATAAAAAGTTCATAAGATGAACATCAATCTGTCACATATTTACCCTGCATTTATTGATGTGATGCCTCTAAGAAAAGGAAGGTAACCTTAGCCCAGAGTTCAGCCGATGGTCCATCCATTACAGACACTTTGCCCTGGTTTGTTACTCCACAGACAGATCTCTCAGCGCTCGCTGCTCGACAGGTCACAGCATTACTCTGCAAACTTTGAAGATGGATAGCTGCAAACTTTTGATCGCTCTCATTAACCCAAACAACCGGCCTAGGCAGACAACAATGTGGCAAGCAGGCTAATGATTTCTCATTGAACATCTCCGCCGCCCCTTCAGGGTCACTCCACAGATAGAACAACAGACTGATGAAAGAGGGGGAGGCAGACGAGCAGCAAAGCTTCCAGCTGTTTACAAAAATGCTTCGATAGCTTGGTCCAAATCAGAGTTCGATCCTAACCACCTCCCCTTTCTTGAAGCATTCTCTGCCAGATGTTGGAGGAGATATCAACAACCCTGTCTGTATTATTGGAAAAAGCCTCCAAATGTATATATAAGCAAATAATGATAAATAATAAGCACCCAACAACAAAACATATATTTGATAGTAAATCTGTTGATGTTAACCAGCCAGAGTCAATTAAAATATTAATTAATAAGCTGTTTCTACACAAAAGCTTGCCAAAGCATCTCCTCTATTGACTTCCATTCAAACACAACACCCTCTAGGCTTCCTATTTGCAGTCACTGTTTTTAAGTTAACCTCGACAGCATCCACTATGGTAGAGGTTTTGATATTTAACTACAAACTGTAATATGTTGTCATCAATGTAAGCACCAAAGTGAATAGACCTAGAGGCAGCTGTTTTCCACTGAAGCTAGATAACATCTCAGAAGCAGAAGGCGAACTTCATGGTTTGGAATGAAGAAGACATTTTTTTACCATTCTTTGTGAATTCTTGATGTGAAAACCGCTTTCACAGCAACCAACCAAACAAACTCTGATATCCTAGCTGGAAAATCCAGATTAAGATGGCTGTTTCGGAATATGGTTTCTAGTTGGTGCAAGCTGTCCATGTTGGACTAACAACAAACCAGCTAGCAGCTTAAGATGGTAAAGTTGGTTTTCCAAACGTGATGGTTGTCAATCAGTTTGGACCAATTATTGCCTAGCTCAGACTTACTAATAACCATCTTAGACCAGCTATAAACCATTTATCCTGTTTGAAAAATACAGATTCCCTATCAGGGATCATATGGACTGCATAGCACGTTCAAGACCCAGAAACATATAGTAATGACTTTGTTAAAATAGTCCATGTGACATCAGTGGTTCATCCTTAATTTTAATGGTCTTACGGGTTTGGAACAACATGAGGGTCAGTAATTAAAGACAGAAACTATCCCTTTAAAAGCGTTAGTGTGAAAGTGTCTTACACAAACACACAAATACACACAAACCTGGTTGATGATATAGATCCCATAGTTGATCTTCTGTCTGCGCAAGACTGGGTGCAGGTAGTGAAGCCAATATTTAAGGTGGTTGTCTCGGTGTCTGAACGGGATGATGATGGCCACCTTTTGTTTTGGCCGGCAGTCCGGAGGAGTGTATTTCCCCCCTTCTGTCACATTAGGGTTCTCTCTCTGCACCCGCTCGAGGGTTATCAGGGAGCTGAATTCGATGAGGAGACGTCCCACTGCAGAGCAGAAAAGAGGAGCAGTGAAACTTTATGACAAGTATCAACAGCATTGCTTCAAGCAGAGTGAATCTGAGAATGGATTTTTACGGTTAGATCATTATGTAACAATTTATAAGCTCAAAAGAGAATTGTAAATAAATAATTACGATTAATTATGATTAATTACAATTATTTATATCGGCTGACAGTAATAACTGTCGCAGAATTAAATTGCCATCAGCTGATCTGTCCGTTTAGCGAACATTCAGTGTAAGTTCGTATCAACTCTAAGAAAGGGTATTTCCTTGGCCACAGAAAATACTTTCCTATTAATGCATTAGAGCATGTTGCGAGGGTCAAAATCGTAAAGGGACATTTAATATGCAAGGCAGAATCAGAAACTCATGTAATTTGTGCACACAACTTTTATTAACTAAACACTAACGCAGACTAGTCTAACAAACAAACTAACAAACATACATATGTACAATCACTCATACATGGGGAAAGGGCAAATGATTGTTGATGGATGACGCCATCAGGAAAACCAGAGAATGCAGTTATGGTGAAAGTAATTTAACCACCTGAGTAAAACCATCAGCACCATTTATAATGGGGTCTATAACTTATACTAAACCTCTGTTTTGTTTAGTTAAATGTTATACTTGCACTGCCTTTGGTCAGGTCGAGTGTTCGGAATGCAGTCTCAGATGAAAGTCTTAATGGTTTCAAAGTTTTGGACTCCCGATCACGTTCTTCCGGGTTGAAGAGTGATGAATTCCAAAGATGTTCTCAGGTAGAAATGTTCTTCCGAGTATTGAATGGAAAAAGAGCTAAGAAAAAGATCTGCTGAGGTCCAAGGAGCTTGGTTGAATGGAAAGATGAGGCCGCAAGGCCCGGCACAAAACTTGGAGGGTCCAGAAAAAGTTCTAGCTCACATCCTCTTAGGATCTAACAAAACCGCAGACTGCTTGGGCATCTCTGAAGTGAGAGCTTATCTGCTATAGAGGTCACACCTCTGGGGTGTCAAATACCTAATGGAGTCTTGGATTTTTGGAGGGTAAGTTTTACGACCCTTTGTCTCTGAACATGGTAATTTGCATAGGTAATTCGCCTGGGTTAATGCACAAACTTCTAAAGATTCTTAGGACACTAATATGTTGCATAGGTATCGACATGTAATATTCACTCTCAATTAGATCATCCGAAGACGAATTGATAGAGACTAAACATGATGCAGCTAAAGTGATATTAACTAGTGATCTATCATAAGCATGCAGAAAAAAGTGTACAATACACAAAAACATATACAAGAACAGTAATAATATACACAATGACCTAAAGATATGTGTGTTCATTCAAAGAAGGGTTTTCTATGAATTAAGTAGAGAAGAGTCCATTTTTATGGTGTCATGTGTCTTTCCTAAGAGGAAATGTTGCTCTACCCGCATTCCTTTGAGCAATAAAACCAGTGTTATCAGATGGGTTGCCATGGAACCAGAGACCTGGAGTCGTTGACAGACACACCAGCACCAGTATGTGTATTAGGTGGGGGGGTCTGTGACATTGGTTAATCTAATAACTAATTGATTTGTTAAATCAAATGCAAAATTGTGTGTCTGATTGGTCAAAATGCTACAATTACAATAACAATACAATCACCACTAGCTGTCTGTCCAGCAGAGGGAGCGCAAAACATTTCTTTGAGTCCTCTTCATTGATCCACAGATCTTAAATTGAGACAACCAATCAATAAAAGCAGACTAAGGCTTGATTACATGTTCACACAAAGACTTTGAACGAGTCTTAGCAGTAAAAGATTTTGCGACTACACCTAGCCACAATCTAATCTCTATTTGCTGGTGAACTGACGTAGTTTTGGCCGCAGGGGCTACTACAACACTCATTAGTGAAGGTGTCTGTGCTGCTACTGAATATGTATGGAGGGCCATTTTTAGGTAACAGCATGATGTTTTCTCATTTGATCATAAAGATTCAGTCTGTCTAGAAAAATCTAATGCATAGAAAACCAGCTACCGTTACTGAATCAAATATGGTAATGAAGGAAAATTTTAGATAAACAATTCAAGATTAGACACAAGTGTGCTAACTTTTAAGGGTGATTGCATGTATTTTATCAAGCAAACCTTTTCCATTATCTGTAAATCAGCAAACGGTTCTTAAACTGGGGTCTGTAAAGGATTTCAAGTGGTCTGCGAGTTAATTGGCTAATAGCTGAGGGTAGAAAATAAAGCTAAATTGGCCAAATAATTAAACTGGGCAAGAAACATTGAATCAGTTTTAACACTAAACTGAATCAGATGAAATCATAGCAATGACCAACAAACTGGGTTAAAACTCATTTGTGATGAAGTGTTTCTGTTGTGTCACTTAAGATGTATGACACTTGGGATTACAACTAGCGAAGATTGGTTGAGTTGGTTCATTTAAGTTTATTAGTCTAATTTCAATAAAATACATAAAATTCTGGAATGGTAAAAGTGAGGCTATTTCTTTGGGATGCACAAAAAGTCAAACATATTGATTAAAACACAAAACTGATTTTCTGAAGTCGATATTGGATATATATTGTCCCATATTATATTTTTAATTGTGACATGTTTATATCAAGATAATCTTAACTGCCATTTAACACTGATTTAAAGTTAATCTGTAAAAATACTAATAATTTAATAACACGATTAAATGTAACCTTTGCGAATCCAAAAATTGGATTGCCATTTTTAAATAGTACATTATAATATTGTGATGCCTATTCTCCAGAGGCATTTAAAGGGGTGGTTCACTGTTTTTTTTCTAGGCTTGATTGTGTTTATGGGGTGCAGTCAAACATGTGTCCATGCTTCGTTTTTTTAAAAACGCATAATTTTTCACATAATTTACCCTTTCACACCTCTCTGTCCCTTCTCTGATGAACGCCCCGATTATTTCCTAGTTTTATGAAGCCCCTCCCTCAGAAATACATGAAGGGCTCTAATTAGTCAGCTGGTCCAGTGTGCTGTGATTGGCCAAACCGCCTCTACTGCATGTCTGAACGTCCCGCCCCTCACCTCAGCAGCATGTGCTCCGGTTGTATTGTAAACAATGGCATTGTCTATATTGCTTATCAATTTAAGCCCGAATGAGACAGGATATTAGTGAAGAGGATCACGCAGAACCCGTGCAAGCACGGCTCTTAATGGTATGTTTTTTTTTAATCATACTTTCAGATACGCTGTTATTTGTAAGTGCTACTGCTTCTGTTAGCTTTTAATATACGATTTTATCCTAATTAAAGCCTTAATACAGCACGGCAACCGCACGCTCCATGTATAACGCTTCTTATAGCTGTGTGAAAATAAATGTATATTTGGAACAGTTTGTTGGAGCTGATCTGACGATCTGAGAGAGAGAGAGAGATGCAGAGCCACAATAGATTTCTATTTCAAATAGAAAAGCTATATAGATAATGTAGATAAATTACATTTTTAAATGCATTAAAACAGAAAACAGTTCATTTAAATTTGAATAATATTTTACAATATTATTACTTTTACTGTATTTTGATCAAATATATGCAACCTTGGACAGACTTCTTTCTCTTTTAAAAAAAATTTTTTTTAAAGGAAATAAAATCTTTCCGACCTCAAACTTTTAAATGGTAGTATATGATAGTATCATGTATTTCATATACAAGTGTACACAGTGTAACTCTAAAGTATAGGTAGGTCACGGACAGCAGTTATAAAAGATCACACATCCAGCACCACTGTGAAATCAGACCCCCTCGACACCTGGAAGTGATGGAACTTATAGTAATTGAGCCGACCTTGGCAACAGCAGGTATTATTCAGGTACCGTCACATCAATTTAGATGTGAAGAACAGCAGCTTTGTGTAAACATCTCACAGCCTGCTACTCTATTTTGGGAGGTAGAAGACAGGTCCGGTTAAAAATACATTTATAGTTGATTGTATGCGAGGCCTATTGCTGCACCTGCGCTCGTTTCCCTATCAGCCACATCATTAAACTAAGCAGCAGCAGGTCAGCAGGGTACAGCACGGCTGTTTGCGGATGTAATTGAGACATTGTTCCTGTCCGGAGATAAAAGTACTTGCCCTTAGAGAACCTTCTGAATGCAATATCAGTGTGTTTATTTCTAGCATTCATTCAATCAGATATGTTGCCCGAGACAATTTCATAGTCAGATGTTTATAATGACATTACGCTTCTGTGGTGTTCTGCTATCATCATCCTGAGCTCACTCGGATTGTTTCCATAAATATGCTGTAATTGACCGCTCCTCATGGACAGAGAGAGATAGAACAGAAGAAAAGAAGGGTTGCTGTGTCCACTTTTTATGAGATGCAGCCACCAACCTAATTACAAGCTCCTTCTTTCAATAGATCCGGTGTGTGGCGTCACCGTGTGCCGATCCCCTCTATCTCTCCAAAGGTCCCTTTGAAGTGATCTCTACAAAGGCTCATTGGATCCAGCTACTTCTAATTAGCAGTGCTATATGAGTAAGGCAAGCAGTCAAGTGGCATGCATGGAAGGGAATGGAGAGAAAATGGTCTAGAGCGATGAATACCTTGAGATCTGAACACCTGCTCTCATACAGAGTGTTCCCTCCACTCTGATCGCAAATGACTGAGGCCATTGATAAGACTGGAGGAGGTAAACAATTGCCTCTGGTTTTTCCACCGCCTCGTCATAACATTCTTGTTGCAGCATAGTCTCAGCTTCAGTCAACACATCCTAAGATGCTCTGATGAATACTACATAGAAAAATGAAGAGCTGAAGTAAACTATTTTTAATCTCACTGACTGGCTACTGTTATTTCCAGGAGTCAGGGTGAAGAGATTTTTACAAGGATCAAAAGGTATGGCTTACTTTTTTTTTCTTGTGAATGTGAAAGTATCTGAATTTACTTGGAATTCATATTTTTTAAGAAATGCGATTTATGTTTAGATATTTTCAAATACATTCAAATATATATTCAGATACCTTCACATTCACAAGGAAACAAATGAATTGTAAATAATAATACTGTACTATTTAAATATATTCCATATAATATGTATCATATTTAAATAGTACAGTATTATTATTTACAATTACTTATGTATCATATATGCATCAAAAACTGTAAATATTATAATGTTGCTTTATTATTATAATTCATTTAATTATGTTTTTACTGTGATTATTAATAACAGAATATATTTCACACAAATATATATACACACACACAATGCATAAATACACAATCATTATTATTTAGCGTTCACTATGATTTGCAATATTGCTGATATTGATGAATATATTATTGAAATATTATATTTGCAAACAGGTATTCAGTTTTTCCCAATTCCCAAACCTTGGTAAAAAAAAGGATATTTATATTCATTATTAGGACTTTATTAATTCTAATACTCAATTGAAAAAAAAAAAAAATTATATTACTATATTATTAGTTTTATTATTATTATTTACAATGATTTTCTCTATTGCTGATTACAAATACTTGATTGAAATACTATCTTCACACAAAGAAGCACAAAGCCGTGCTTCTTCGGTTTTTCCCAATTCCCAAACCTATAGAAAACAGCATTACCAAGATGGCCACCAAGGAACTGGCCTGCCTTAAAGGGACTTTGACTAAGTGCATCCAACATGTCATTATATAATATCAGCCAGGCCACCATGAGGGATAAGCCCACTGAAAAGGTAATATACTGTACAGTAGGTGCCTCAAAGCACAAAGGGTTTATTACCTGGATCTCCTGGCCACACACCCTCACTTATTGGCTTTCTCTCTCTATTTCTCTCTCTATTTCCATCACACTTTCTCCTGACCCCTGCAGAGCTCTAGCATGGCTCTCAGGCCAACTGCCAAAAAAGTTACACAACATCACCACAAATAATAATGTAGGCAGCTGGAGAACGGGAGAACGGGAGAGAGAGGGAAAAAAGAAAAGGAGAGTAACGTACTGTACTGTAGAGAGAAAGGGAGTAAGAGAAACAAATCCTATCGAAAGCACTACCACTTCACCAGCACACAAATGTCACCCATTGAGTCATAGTTGGAGGGAAGGTCAGGTTTTTTCCTGTTCAAACTGGAGATTTGTAGTATCTGTAAAATCTACTTAACTTAAACTGGGTTCAAACACAATCCAATTATTTCTCTTTACTTTGACACCTGCTGTGATGCTCAAATCCAAACAGTGAGAACATCCTCCACCCAGCTGTAACCTTTAGCACAGGGCTTTTAGCCAGACACTAAAAACTCAGATCTAAGAGGAGGGAGTATGTTTTGCAGTGAGAGTGCTTTGCCTCTTTAATGTAACATGTCAAATTATGATATTTCTTTTTTTAAATAATATTCCTTATGTTCCTTGTAGTGACTTATAAGGGACAGTTTTTTTTTGTCCAGTGTTGTTTTGGACCCCACTTACTTTCATTGTAAAGGCAGAAGTTGAAATATTCTTGAAAACATTTTATTTTGTGTTATGCAGAAAAATAAATGTCAGATCTAAAATATAGCTTTGGAACTACATGGCAGTAAATAAGTTCGACATGAAAGTAAATACGTTTTGGTAAACTATCCCCTTCAAATTCACAAAGTGGAACATAAAATGGACTGAAACCAACAACCGATAACACAGACAAAATAACATTGTTTTACTCTGTTTTTTAGACATGTACAGTACCATCAAAATACTAGCAGTCAAAATACTAGAGTTTACAAGATGTTTATGTTTGTGTAATTCATAGAGAAAACCCTACATAATACATTTAATACTTAATAATGCACTTAATGTATATCTACTTGTTTGACTTTCATTCTATTTTAATTAAAATTCCAGCCACAATTCTGCATCCTGTTTGCTCTACCTTAATTCAGATTTAATACAAATTCCAGAATTCATCTTGAATTTAAAAGGCATTCTAAATGAAATTCTCAAGAACCCTAGAATTTCACATGGTATAATGTAGTCATTTAAACGTCAAAATATATCAAAGTATCAGGGTTTTCCATTTGATATCATCACTGGACCATGGTGCGTTTTTGTGGGGGCCATTTAGTCAAGAGAGAATGAAAAGTGAGATTTGTCACAGCAAATGTTTTTAAGACACCCTGGGTCATTCCCGTGTTCTACGGCTATGTCTCCAGCTATAGTGATAGATTGTTGGCCGCCCAGTGAACTACACAGCAGAGCCACGTGGCTGTAAGTGACCACTGAAGCAGAAGAAAGAGAGAGGGAGAGGAAGAGGAAAAGATGAACAGATGGAGGAGTCACTGAACATAACACTGCACGCTGAGAGCCATGAGAAGTAAAACAGTAGACGGATTGAAGGTGGGGAGGAAAGACAGAGAGAGAGAGTGGGAGGACAGAACTGGAGGCGAATAGTCAGAGAGACAAACAAAGAGAGAAAGACAGAGAAATGGGCTGAGGGAACATGACTAAGGGGGAGTGGGCAGGAGGAGAGAGCTGTAATGTATGTCTCCAAAATTTGAGATGGCACTTGGGCTAGAAGATGTATTGAATATTTTGCAATGTATTAAAAATTATGATTTTTAAAAAAAATATTATTCTCCTTTTTGTAATTTACAATGAATTAATCAACTTGGATTAAACATTGGATTAAACGTTATGAAACATCAGAAACAGTACCTTTTTTTCTTAAATTTTTACTTCTCACTTTTATTAAATATTTAATTTTTTTATATTTCTTATGAAACATTCTATGATTACAATTTTTTATATATATTTATTAGGGATGCTCCGATCGATCGGCTGGAGATCGGTATCGGCCGATATTCACATTTTATGACTCGATCGGTACTCATACATTTGGCCGATCTCATGTACCGATCACAATTTGATGATGTCAACGCGTGGCGACATATATGATGCATGGGGACATATGCTGCAGTCATCGCCAATGTGGAAAT